>NC_090800.1:33056578-33415328 GCF_036512215.1 Solanum lycopersicum | reverse complement strand
GCTTGACCATTATTTGCTGATGAGATATCGTTCAAAGATTAAGTTTAGTACCAAGACCTTATAAGAATGATTTCCAAAAGAGTGAAATAAATTGAGTACCCCAATACCAAATGATGGATAATGGAACTCCGTGTAAGTACTCGATGTCCCTTATTTAATAGTTGGCATAGTCCTCCGCAAATGTGAAACATTGATGGGAATATTGCAAATTGATTTTTTCATCGTATCAACAATGACCCAAATAAAATATTGTTTCCGTCGAGTACGAGGAAAAACTACATTAAATTCCATTTTAATGCCTTCCCACTACCAAGAGAGAATTGGTGTGTTTTGCAAAAAACCTCTTGGCCGTCGGTGCTCAACCTTAACTTTTTGACCATTTGGACATTTGGCTACAAATTCCTCATTATCATTTTCATACCATTCCACGAGTAGACTTTTCATTGATCAAGGTTCATCTTTATGGCTCTCATATGAATAAAAAATTAATAATTATGAGTCTCTTCTAAAATTCTTTCTCAAACCATCAAAATCCTGAAAACATAATCAACCTTTGTACAAATGTTATGTCCCCATTAAGTGAAAGCATCAACACTTATCTCGAATAATGACTCTTTCCACTAAACCATCAGATAAAAAGTTTCTTTGTTATACTTTAAAATCATCTACAAAGGAGGTAACAGAGACATTATGAACCAAGAAGACATCCATGGTGGAATCCACTAGTTCGACACCTAGTCGGGCCAATCTATGCATATTACAGACGATCTCATTCATTTCATCTTTTATACTGTACACACTACCCATGAATAATCTACACAGTGCTTCCTCCACAGCACTAGCTTTGTTGGGTTTGTAAAGGACACTCATGCCATAATACTTCAAAAGTTCCAACCACATTCTTTGTTGGAGATCTAAGTCTATTTGAATCAACACATATTGAATACCCTTGTGATCGATAAAGATATCCACATGGACCCCATACAAGTAATGTCTCCATACATTAAAAACAATCACTACAACCCCTAATTCAAAATCATGGGTCGCATAGTTCTTATCATCAACCTTGATTTACATTGAGGCATAGGCAATCACCTTACAACGTTGCCTGGGCACACAGCCGAACCAAATTCTATAGATGTCACAATATACAACAAAATTATTCATCCATTATGGTAAAGTTAAAACCGCTATACAAGTTAGTCTATCCTTCAAATCTTGAACACTTTTGTTTCAAGACTACGACCACTCAAACATAGATTTACTATGATTCAAAGCTATTAATGCGGAACTAATAGCGGAAAAACCTTCAACAAACCTACTCTAGTAATCGACAAAAAGCTAAAAACTTCTAAGGTGGAAATGAGTTAGAGGTTTAGGCAAACTCTTAACCACATCCTTCTCTTAGGATCTACCCCAGTACCTCACTTGTTACAACATGACCGAGGAAAGCTAAGAACCATAACAAATATTATCACTTGCTAAAATTTTTAATAAGTTATTAGTCCTTAAGAATTTGCAGTGGAATCCTCAAATTGTTCATATGTTACACCTCAGTCCATGAGTAAATCAAGATATCATCAATAAACACAATCACAAACATATCAATGTATTTTTTGAACACATTTCATTAGGTTTATATGAATGCCGCCAGGGAAATTGTCAACCCAAATGACATAACCACAAATTGGTAGTGTTAATATAGGGTCCTAAAAGATGTCTTGGGAATATAAACCCCTCTTACTCTTAGTATGTGATAACATGAATGAATATCAATTTTCGAAAAGTAACTAGCCCCTTGGATTTGATCAAACAGTTCATCAATTAATTTAAGATGAAATTTATTCTCAACAATCACTTTGTTCAATTGGCGATATAATATGGACATTCTAAGAGATCTATCCTTTTTTCTAACAAAAACCATAAAATCATCCCATGCAGATATACATGGATAAATGAAACCCCTACCTAACAAAACTCTTAATTGCTCGTCAACACATCAAACTCATCCTGGGCCATTGCATTTGGAGGAATGTTGGTAGGTTGCATATCTGTTAAAACGTACATGCCAAAATGCATTTCCCACTTGGGAGAAACATTGGGCAAATTATTCAAAAAAACATCTAGAAACTCATTAACTACCGGAACAGAATCTAGAGAAGGGGTTTCAAACTCAACATCCTTCACCCTAACAAGATGGTAATACACTCCTCGGAGATCATTTTCCTAGCTTTGAGATAAGAAACCAATAATACTCTACAGATACAATTTCCTCCCTTCCACTCTAAAATATGCTTATTTAGAAACAGGAATTTGATCACACAAGTCCTACAATCTACAGAGGCATAACATGCATGAAACCAATCCATACAAAAAATTACATCACAGCTTAACATTTCTAACTCTACCAAAACAACCAAGCTAACTTGATCGGACAAAGAAATAGGAAAACATACATAGACTATTTTTTCCACCACCAAGTCACCAAGTAGGCAGAGACCAAAAAAGGATTGACCAACACTTCAGGAAATAGTTCAAAATTTATGGACACAAAGGGTGTAACAAAGGAAAAAGTGGCATTGTGGTTCTAACAAAGCATATATAGTTATAGAATATACTTTTAACATACCAATCATCACATATGGAGAGCTCTCTTGGTCACCTCGGGATTGAAGAGCATTAAAGTGGTTTTGCTTTTGGGTATTGGGGTTGAAACTGCTTCGAGGCACTTGTTTATATTCTTTTCCCTTGACCTTGAGAATAGAAAATATCTCATCTTGTGGACACTCATACCACAACCATTGCATCCATTAATAATGACTAACCATTTTCCTTTATGTCTTCAAGAACCTTTTGAACAATTTGGCCTATCAACATAAGAACTACCACTATTACCTTCATGAGGTTTAGAGCTAGAGAACCTATAATTGTTGAATCTTAGGGGAGCATTAGAGGGGCCTTGGTTTGAGAGAACGTTTGATTGAACATTTCCTTGTCCCTCGGACCTAGCATTAGAGAAATTCTTATCTCTAGTTCTAGACCTCTTCACTTATCTATCCTTGTCTTGAAGTTTCTCTTCCTCTATTTGTTGAGCTAGACCATTAGACGAGAGATGTCCATATTATTAATTAAAATTTTCAAACGACATTCTTTTCTCACGACCTAGACACACCTATAAAATACCTACTTATCATCTCCCTTGTATCGGCCATAAATCATGAGCATACTTGGACAATTCTGTAAACTTAACCTAATATTTTTGAACAATTATACCTCCTTGACGAAGTTAAAATTTCTTCCACCTTAACTTCCTTATACTCTTGCAGAAAGAACCTATCAAGGAATATCAACTTGAACCCTTGCCAATGAATTAGACCCGCTCCTACAAGTGTATTCTTCTTCCATTGTGTATATAAAATTTTAAAAACCATCTTAAATTGATAAGTGGCTAGCTCCGCATTCTCTATCAGTGTCACCCCTAAGGCATCTATTATATTATAAACCTTATCAAAACATTCTTTAGGATCCTCTCCTAATTTATTACCATGAAATACATGAGGGTTCATTCAAGAAAAATTCCCTCAATCTAGAAGCCACAGAATTTACATTGGTGTTCACAATATCCATCACCTCACTATTTGCATGAGATGTCACTGCTTAATCCAAAAATTGGATAGTAAACAAAAATTTTGCATGGGTCACATTTTTAACCATGTGATCAAGAAGAGGTCGGTTGACTTGAGGACCTTTATTACCTTGGGGAACATGATTATTCACATTCTCCTCCTCCATTGTTCGATCATTAACCCTTCACACACTTATTTCCTTAAGACATAAGAGAGGGGTCAAGAAAGGGACGTTATAAAGTTATACTCTATGTCACGAGTAAAGAATAATGGAAGAAGTGAAATTTTACCAAAAATATTATAGCCTCTGACTGATAAATGTGGCACGCTTCACACTACTTAACAAGACTCTACTAGAGGTCGCTTATGATAGATTATCCTATAATCATTCTAAAACTTCTGCACTCATTACCAAGTTTATAGAGATCCAAGGGTACAACCTACATGTAACATGGAAAATGAACCCCAAAAGGCACCATATTAGCCAATAGCATATCATATCATAAGGAAATAACAATAAGAGTAAAAACACATTACGAGTCTTCAAATTATTATAAATTCAAGCGGAAGTCTAGAGTTTTCTCAATCAGCCATGTACTACAATAGACTCTCAAATAGGGTTATGACCCTCACAACATAGTTCTCAAATGAAAAAAGAAGAAACAAAACAAGAAAATCACCATCTATCCTCGAACCATAAGGACTCTCTAATCACAAGGAAAATAGTTGATCCATGCTTTAACAAAGAAGGAGATCATTTCAAGAATTCATCACACCCAAAGTACACCATAGAATTAGGGCATAATTCAAGTTTGAACACGACGTCCTTGACCTCTCGGTGTTCTTGTACAAGCTCTTAGACATCATTCATTCCATTTATACAAAAAGTAGAGCATAAGTAATACTTTTATTTCAAAACATAATGCGGAATCATTTTATAAGCTTCTAATAGAAGTCTAAAAAACCATCTATGACATTATGAGTACAATAGTCCTGGTCACAGCCAATGAAAGTCTAAACATAGAAAATGACATAATAGACAACATGGTGTTGGTGTTCTCGGATGCTATGAGGACTCACCAATCATCTCTTCTTTGAAGCGTCAGAACTCTACCCTTCAAAGACAATAAACCTTCTGAAGACCCTACATTGGATAAGAATGTAGGAAAACAATATGATATACATTAAGTATGGAAACTATCATTCAAAACATAAGATATATTAAATAGTTAGTCAACAATAGACATAATCATAAGCGATAAAGACATAAACATAACATTAATATAATAAGCATAATAAGTCATTACAAAGAATATAATAGTTCTTATTTAACTCATTGTCCTTCTTACTCAAATGAACTACTCACAAGACAACTCCAAGTATAAAGGTTCAAGGCTAAGGTAGCATCACATACTACTACCGAAGCTAAGTAACTATATTTGGTCATTCTTGGTCATAATCCACTTTCATAATTAAGACCTTAAGTTAAACATAACATATGAGAACTATTCCCCTAGGCCACCTCAAAGCACACTTGTGCAATGCATATGAAGCATCCCATTATACCTCAGACATACTAAGCATTACTTGAAGTCACCATATACCCTTTTATTTTATTTTATGAGTCTCTGGTAAACCTACTTCATACTGACAAGGAACTATCATCTTAAGTGCATTTTTTCATGAAAAAAAAATATAGCACTATCCAAGCTAAACATACTTCATGTAGTGGTCATGTCATAGGTAACTTCAAGTCATACTTGTGTCATTTATAGATAGCATTCCATACTACCATCTACACTAAGTACTTCTCAACACTCTCACACTGTAAGGTGACTTATCTTTCACTCTTCTCTATTAATGTCGAATAACTATCATAATATACCTACTAACATGCAATGCATTTCAACATACTAACCAAGCTAACTAAAGGAAGGACACAACCATTCTAAACACCATGCAATGAATCATGTAGATTCAAGCTAACCCTAGTGAAACATGAATTCTCAACCCTCAACTACCATGAAAACTAATCCCAAGCTAATTCATGTAATGAACCTCACATGCAAGACAAGTAAAGCAAACATTAGATTAGTATATGCCTTTCCCCTAAAGTTGTCATGAAATGGTTTAGGCCTAACAAATTCAAGCTAACATGATCAAGTATCCTTACAACACAAGACCATGCTAATCATGACAAAACTTACTTCCTCTATCTCAAGATACCAGGAAGTTCATCACCTAAAGCTACCATGAAATATTTATGTCAATATTCCATGAGACTCAAAATCTCAAGATACCATGAGCGTTTCAACTAAACCTTCCTTGACATTTACTATCCCAAGATACCCTTGAGACCTACCACCTCAACATATCATGAGATCCACCATCTCAAGCTACCATGCCTTGGTCTTGTGTCAACGTGTCTTTGACAAAAGAAGTGATCATACAATCCATCTTCAATCTAATCTAGTTCACAATTTTCTGGATCATTTTAGGTTCTCAGGTCAACCTAGCGATCATATATGTGATAGAACTTGCTTATCCTATCATGTTCATGTCTAAGTGTATATGAAAACCTCGTCATAATCACTTTAAATGATATCACCGTTAAAACTCTAGAATTAATATCATAACAGCCCATAATTGATTATTACCTTCAATTAATTATGACCTATGTTCAATATCATGTTGTTTTCATTCAATTAGATCATTAGGTACATCTAGGCGTACATTATCACATAAGTTCTGTTCCATCTTTACAATAGAATACTAACCTAGATCAATTAAGCCTAGTTCATTTCATATCGATGCGATTCAATCATAATTAAGTAGTATAAAATACAATTGAATTAAGAAGATCAACTTAGAAACTTCATCTTGCCTGTAATGGCCTAAAATTACCATTTTCTCCTTCAAAATCAATTACTAAAATTCACCATGAAAACATCATATAATAATGACATGAACATAATCGAATGCTACCCACTAGATTGGGATCAAAATCAAGCCTTACCCACAATGCAATCACAACACTCTCTAGATTGGGGTTCTTTGGATTCACAATTGTGGAAAACTAAGGGGAGTTCATGAATGGAAGAATAAATTGATGAATAATCTTCAAATACCTTAGATTGGAGCCTTAAACCCACTTTGAAACCTTGGAGAATTTCGTCCTGAAAATCTTCCTCCATTTTCTCTTATTCTTCAATGGTGTTCTTAAGAGACTTTTGGGAGAGAAATGTTTTGATTTTGAGTGTGGGATCTAAATATATGTTGTACTTCTTCGGTACTCTTAAAATAACTTAAAACCTCCAATAATTAATCCCTAATGTGACAAAAACACCCCTGAAACAATTGTACAATTTTACAAATCCTAATTTCACTTAAAAACAATGCGACCAAATCTGGGAGTTCGCTTCGCGTCGCGGAGGAATTTTTTATTCTTGATTGTAGAAAATAATTTAAGACAGAATAGTTAGAAAAGGACCCACATATGAGGGAAAAAATTTCTCTCAATGTGAGGGATGCGCGTCACACAGGGGCCTACACTTTTAGGCTGCTTAGCAGCTTCAATGGCCCATGTTTGAGTCCTCCTCAGGGAGCTTTAGGCTGGTCCCCACGGCATTGTTAATGGCATTTTCTACCCTTTACATGTTTATAAATGTATAGGAATCCTCGATTCTCAATTTCACCTTCAAACAATACCCCAAAGCTCCACTACAAAATAGTACGGCATAGTAGTTCAACTTCGACTAGCTTTTGGACGTTTTGGACGTTAGACCTCCAAAATCTTCCAAACATAATATATTGTTTCAAATTATTAAAGTTAGTCATTTTAAGACCCTATTAACTTATGACAGTCATGTTAGTCTCTAGATTCTCCTAGTTCATTTTCGGATATCCCCCACTTGAGGAACATTCTTCCTCGAAAGACACCATCTTAATCACTTCTTAAAGGACCAATTCTAGACAAGAAGCCCATAGTATATATGCATTATACCTAAATTCACATACCCAAATCAAAGAAAATATTTAATCCTAAACTAGTAGTAATCACACATAACAATATTAAGACCTTATGAAAAGGACTCTTCATCCCTCACTTGGGAATAAGCTACTCATATTTTTCTAACATCAATTCATCATCATTTGGAAAATAGCAATTTCATAAAACATATCATAATCATAAAAAATTTGGGAAATTTTTCGTAATTCAATGAGTAAAAAACTACAAAGAGGGACATCAGGAAATCAGTCTTGATCACCCTTGGATTGGACAACATAGAACATGTTCCTCTTTGGAGGACCAACATCCACTTGGTAAGTAGCAACTTTCTTACCTTCTCTAACATTAGCTTCTGTCTTAGGCAAATTTTCAATCATATGAACATTGTCACCGCACCCATAACGACCATCTTAACCGACCAACAGTACGCTCATGCTTCTAACCACACCTTGGGCAAGTAGGTCGGGAGTACTAATTGTTCTTCTCAAACATAGGAGTCTGGAAGACTTTTCTCGATTTTTAAATTGAGCATGTCCATTAGACTCTTCAATTTCCATTCTAATTTTCTTTTTGTCTTTAATAAGATTTTATTCCTGTATTGGCTATGCAAAAAGCACTAGTTGGGAGATATCCATTTCATCTACAAGCATGGCCATATGACACTCTTCTTCCACTAGTTCGGACACCCCCGTCATGAACCTATTCAATAAGTCTATAGGATTTTCTACTAAACTTGGAGCATACTTAGAATGTTGAGTGAACTTCAAAGCATATTCCTTAACACTCAACTTTCCTTGCTTGAGGTTTTTTGTATTCCCCACACTTAGCGTCCCTCAATTCTCTAGAAGACAACCTATCAAGGAAAGCCGACTTAAAAGTTTCCCACTCTATAGGACCGGCCTTTACCGGCCTAGAACCTTTCCATTGCTCATACAAAACTTTAGCTAAATCTTTGAATTGGAAAGCATCTAGCTCTGCTTTCTCTCTAGAAGCAAATACCATAATAGAAAGAGTCTTATAAACCTCATCTATAAACCCATTTTACTCCTCCTCCACCTTGGAGACACTAAATCCAAAGGGTTCATTCTCAAGAACTCTCTAATTCTCTAAGCACACAATCCCCCTAAACGGTTAGCGAACACCTCCCTATTATCATTAGACAACCAGTTCAAAAATTGTTTGAATTTTCTTTAGAAGTCACATTATCCATTTGAGGAGATTAGGAACTTGATGAGGGACTTCATTCCCTTGGAGAGGAACCTCGTGATTCTCAATGACATCTCCTTCCTTTAAAGCATTATCCCTAGTGTAAGCCATAACATTGAAAAAGATTGTAGGCAAACACTAAAAGAAGGCTTACTCAAGCCAAACTTTATTTTACGATATGAAGAATGTAGAAGTGAAACTTTCCTAAGAATGTCATAGACTTCTACTCATAGATGTGTCGTGACACACACCGATGAATAATACTCTATTAGGTGTAGTTTTTAGACATCCTAAAACTATTCAATAACCTTATACTCTGATTAGAGGTTTGTCACGACCCAAAGTACACCCTAGAATTTTGGGCATCCTTTAACTAAGAAAACGACGTACTTGACCTGTCAAAGGTCTTGTATAAGCGTAGATTTTATTTTATTGCATATTTATGAAAAGCAGTGCGGAATGAAATTTATCTTTCAAAACATAATGCGGAATAATTTTATAAAACATCTACCATAAGTGTCAAAATCCCATCTATGACAACATGAGTACAATAATCTTGGTTCACGGTCCATGAAAGTCTAAACATAAAAGGCAACATGGTAGTAGTGGTTTCCTCGAATGCTACGAGGACTTACCAATCTTGTTTCCTTGAAATCCTCGGAACTCTACCCTTCACTACCATCAACCTTCTCAAGACCCTAAATTAGAATGTAGGCAACAATATGTGTCATTATGACATGTTCTATGTATGGAAACTATCATTAAAAAAAATTAGATATCTCAAAGGGTTAGTGCACAGTAGACAAAATCTAAGAGCTAAAGACATAAGTATAACATGAATTTCAAAAGTATAATAAATCATCATAAAGAATATCAGAGTTCACACTTAATTTATTATCATTGTTACTCAAAGGAATTACTCACAAGACACCTCCAAGTAGGCTTGTCCAAGACTAAGGTAGTATCCCATATTACTACTAAAGTTAACTACCTCTCTTTGGTAATTATTTATCATAATCTACTTTAATAATTAAGACCTTAAGGTCATCATAACATATTAGCACTATGCCCCCAAGATACCTCAAAGCACACTTATGCCATGCATGTGATGCATTCCATTCTACCTCGCACACTAAGGTTATCTTGAAGTCACCCTATTCCCTTTATTTTAGTTTTTAAGTCTCTAGTAGACCTACTCCATATTGACAAGGAAGTATCATCTTAAGTCCATTATTTCATGGAAGTAAACTATAGCAATATGCAAGATAAACATACATCATGTTATTGTCATGTCATAAGTAGGTTCAAGTCATACTTGTGCCATTTATGGATAGTATTCCATACTACCATCCACACTAAGTACTTCCCTATACTACCCCATTCCAAGCTCGTTGATCTTGCAGTCTTGTCTATTAAGTTCAACTTACTATCATAATATACATACTACCATGGATAACATTTCAATATACTAGCCATGACAACTTAAGGAAGGACAAAACCATTCTAACCATCATAAAATAAATCTTGTAGATGCAATCTTTCAATAGTGGAACATGAATCATAAACATTAATTATCATGATAACTAATCCCAAGATAATTCATGTAATGCACCTCACATACAAGAGAAGCTATCATGAAATGCACCTAACATTAAAGTGAAGCTAAAATTAGTAGAGTATAACCCTTTCCCCTAAAGTTGTCATGAAATGGTTTAGGCCTAACCAAATGAAGCAAAAATGATCAAGTATCCATACAACACAAGTCCAAGCTAATCATGATAGATCTTACATTCTCCAACTCACGCTAACATGAAGTTCATCATCTCAAGCTAACATCCGTAGTTCAACTCAAGATTCCATGAGACGCAATATCTCAAGATACTGTGGCGCTTCAAGTCAAACCTCCATGAGATTTACTATCCCAAGATACCCTTGAGAACTAGACTCAAGCTATCATGAGACCCATAATCTCAAGCTATCATGCTTTGTTCTTGTCTCACCATATCTATTACAAAAGAAGTGATCATGTAATCCATCTTCAAGCTAATCTAATTCGTCGTGTTTTTGTTTATTTTAGGTTCTTAGGTCATCCTAGTATTTATATATGTAAGAGAAATTGTTTCTCCTATATTATTCACATCTAAGTGTATAAGATAGCCTCGTCATAATCTCTTCATAAAGAATTTATCCTAAAATTGCTGGCATTATTTGTATAACATCCCATAAACGATAATTACCTTCAATTCAATATGATTTGTGTTCAATTTCATGCTTACTTCATTCAATTAGATCATTAGAAGGTAAGTCTAGGCATACATGATCATATAGGTCCGATTCGATCATTACAAGGAAAGACAAACCTATATTAATTAAGCCTAGTTCAATTCATATCTAGGCTATTCAATCATGATCAAGTAGTAAGAAATATAATTGAATAAGAAAGATCAACTTAGAACCTTTATCTTGCCTCTAATGATCTAAAATCACCATGATTACCATAAATATCAATTCCAAAAATTCACCACGAATACCTCATAAAAACATCACATAATCATCACATGAACTTTATTGAATGCTACCTACTAAATTGGGATCACAATCAAGTTTTACCAACAATGCAATCACAACCCTATCTAGGTTCATTGGATTCACAATTAAGGAAAACAAAGGGGGCACCATAAATGGAAGAATGCATGGTTGAATAATCTTGACATACCTTAGATTAGATCCATAAACCCAGCTTCAAACCGTGGTTAATTTCATCGTAAAAGATGCCTCCAATTTCTCTTCTTTTTCAATGGTGTTCTTGATATATTTTTGGGATATTGTACTGCTTAAATACTCTTCAAATACCTTAAATGATCACTAATAATTAATCTCCAAAGTGCCAAAATATCCCTGCAACTATTGGATCATTTAACCAATTCTAATTTTTCCTTAAAATGACGCGACCAAATTTTGGAGTTTACTACGCGTTGCGAGGCATTTTTGATTCTTGGTCTTCAAAGATAATTTGAGAAAGAATGGTTCACGACAGCCCTGCGTCGCAGACAAAATTTTGCCTCTATGTTATGGTTGTGCGTCGTGTAGCAGCCTCCACCTTTAGACTGCCCGGCATCTTCATTGGACCATAACTGGGTCCTCCTCAGGAACCATTCGACTAGTCTCTAGGGAATCCTTGTTGGACTTTTCAACCTTTTACATGTCCGTATATGTATTAGAAACCTTGATACTCAATTTTACATCAAAACATACCACAAAAATCAACTATAAAACAGTAAGATACACTAGCTCAACTTCGACTACCATCATGACATTTTGGACGTTGACCTCCAAACTCTTCGAAAATTCATATACTACCTCTAAATATTAAAATTAGTCATTCTAGGACTCTATTAAATAATTACATTCATGTTAGTCACCAGATTCTCCTTGTTCATTTTGGGTTCATTACATAACCGGACCCTTCACTTATAGAAAATGTCAAAAAAAATTCATTTAGTATAAAAATGCACTATATCTTAATGCCATGCAAGATATCATTTAGTCATGCTAAAAATGTAATTTCAGTTGAAAACCATGCACTTTATCAACTTGAAAACATCATGAATACATTGGAGAATCATCAGTTGTAAGAAAGTTTGTATAAATCATCATATCATAATGACAACATGTCATAAATATCTTGAAAGTTCACTTGTGCAATGCATAAGTGAGATCTCGTAATCGTACCTACACTAAGTAAATCTTCTTGAGTAACTATATCTAAAAATTATATTCTGGTCTACATTAAACATATTAGAGAATAAGACTTAAACGACATAGACCATGTCAGCTAAATATGGAATCGGGTGTCTACCCCACACCGAAAGGGGTGGTCCTAATTACCTAAGGTAGAAGTACTCTTAGCTTAGGTGGATAAACTATCTAATGACCTATGTGGGCACATAGTTTGTTGTATAATGAAATTGATTCTAGAAACCCGAACGTTACGAAGGTAAAAGGTATTCATCTCATAAAATAACAACCTTTCAAACCCGAATTCAACTAGTGTATAAGGAACCTATTTATAAAGTTGGATTCAGCTACTATAGAAGTTTCCATTGGGAAGTCGGACTCAACTATCGCATAAGTTTCCATCTAATGTTCATATCAACTTGGTGCTAAAGCATAAATTCTCATACATTATATATACAGTCTTTGCATAAGTTATATTCATGGAAGGGTGTCTTGACACTCTTTCAACATAATCCATATTATTGCTCCTACATTCAAAAGGTGAGACTGGTGTTCCAACCTTAGAATAACTACACGCTACCATTCTATTACAACATAGTATAATTAACCTAAATTGTGTACATGAGAGTAAACATCCAATCAACACAACAATTAGCATAAACCTCATAAATATACATACTTCTCTTGCTTTGACTTTCATGGACCATAATCACATTCATCAACATATCTAGGATTTCTACATTAGATATGAATGATAGCATGATTTTATTACTAATATTACTATAAGCACGATTTCAGAGTACTTATGTTTCTGCAATTCACCGACCCTTGTATATCCTATTTGGGAATGTAGTAGAATACATTAATAAATCATTAACTAAATCACAATCCATCAAAAACCCAACAATAAAAATGTTTTTGGAAAGAACCCAAATGATAGAATACAAACCCTAACTTTTGTAAAATCACTAGTTTTGAATAAAGTTTTAAGGGACTCATAGGAAAAAAAATTAACCAAGGATGAATGACTAATTTATGTTAGTAATGTTTATTGAAAAAAATTATTTCAATAAACTTGATTTTTCAAGCTCTAGCTCCAATTTTACTCATTTTCTTCCTTGATTTCTAGAGAGAGAAAATATTTTTGAAAAGATGGAGTTTATTGGGTTTTCTTTTTTATCTTAGGAAAGTTACTTAATTGGGGGAAAATTCAGTCAATAAACATTATATACTTAAACGGAAATATTAAAACATTGTAGAATCAATAACTAAATACCTGTAAATTTCTCATTTAAAACCATCTGCGTTGAGCTATTTGGTTAGCTAAGGGCATTAGGTGACTCACCTAGTGGACGGTTGGTCTGCCAAATTTTCTAGAATGCCTCCCCATGGAAGCAGCCTACTAGTCAATGAGGAGGTTCCCTGGGCTATGCGCCAAGTGGGTTGGCAATCCCCGACTTAGCTCGCCCTATTTGACAACAGCTAGGTCATGGGTACAGTCAACTAGTTGATTCAAAGTTCAATTATATGATTCGCCAAGTCAGTTGGGAGACCATGATCCCCCTCGCAAAAGGGTCAAGAAAAAAATATCTTCCTTCACTCTTCTTTTGTAGTTTAGGCCGTTGCCCCGTTTCTTGACTCTTACCCCATTCATTTAAGTTCTAGTTTAATCAACACATTTCCTGAATGTTACATCAATAGTCTAAAGCAGATCGAGGTGAATAATTGAAGTTCAAAAAATTATAATTCCTCTATGAGGTAATACAACTTGGAAAAACAAATCATACAATGACTTGTTTCGTAATGTACTAATATTAGTTTTATTAACTCCCTATTAGGTGAATGGATTTATCCATCACCATTGTGGAGGTTGAGTCATTTGAACTCTTAATGAAATTATATATCCCGTGTGAGTGGACCTTTGACATATTTCACCTATTTGTGTGTGAAATAGGCCGCTTTATGTGAGAATGAACTTGTTCTAAAAAACACTAAGGAAAACCTAGAGAGTACAAGGCTGTAATATGATGGGTATTAAAGCTTAGGTTTGTTGGTTCATTACTGTGTGTAAGCAAGGATACTTTATTTCTCTTTAGAATTCATAGTTAAAGTTTATGATAACTGCTATCTCTAGACAAAATATTATTTCTTACTTAGTGAAAGTTCAATGTAGAGCACACATTCATTAAGCACAATAGTCTACCTTCAACTAAATTGTGAAGAACTCTCTTATCTTAATATTAGAATGGGTGGCGGATTAGTGTTGTTAAAATTTATTATGTCACATTATGTTTCATGTTATTTCAATTAGCGGACATTATATTTGTGCCTCTTTATAGTTATCAATTGTGGAAGAATATGGTCATTTGTTGTAGTAACTAACTTTGTAAATGTCAACTCTTCATTTCACCAATTATTCTACCTCTTTTATTTTATCAACTATAGGCCTTTCACTTATCTAATTTACCACCCATTATCTTCTTGTTCATTGCAAAAAATAATTTCTCACATATAAATAATGTGATCTTTATTTTTGTTGAGTAAAACAACAAATATACAAAAAAATATAGAGTGAAAAAGATGAGTAGTATCGTATTGTGTTTATACTGAAATTAGTGTAGTGAAAGATATAATTTTCTAATTCTTAAACTATCTTCATTACAAAAAAAATATTAATTATAGGTTGAAGGAATATGTTTTTTGTTGAGTTTTGGATTCTTCATCTAGTTCAAAATTATTTATGTTGTACGATATTATTAGATTGTTGTTTCATCTACGGGGAAAGTGAAGAGCGAAACTATATGGTCGACTTCGATTATGTCGTAGTGAACTTAAACATCTTTACAGAGAGCGAGATATCATGCCTCATCCTAACGATATGTTTATTCATTTTTGTCATTGTAAAATAAACTTTAATTTATTACTTTTCTAGTATATTACGCCAACACTAAACCACTACTGAATTATCTTCGGATAGTATCAACATAGAAACACATAACAAAAATAAGTATTTGATTAATATATTAAATCATTTTTTCACATTGTATCGCTTGAAAGTACTGTAAAACTGCGTAACAAAAAATCTTTTCATAAATCGATAAAACTCATAGAGCTTATTGATCATAATTTTATTATACCGATTTAACTTACACCAAAAATAATTCGTTAAAACTTCTTACGATACAACATTATAATTAATATATTAGTTTGCACTTCACAAGATATCAACTTATTTATTTTGACTCAATAACATCTTTATATAATGATTCAAGAGTAGTAGAAAATTTAATTTAATAAATGGAATATGTAAACTCTTTAACCAAGAATTCGTAGCATCAACTATTGAAGAAAATATCTTTTCTTTTGAACAGCATCTCAAAATGAACTGTCCTTTTAATGCTTTTGATTGCTTGTCAATATCTTTCCAAATTTTATTTGGGTTTCTCTTCTTGCAACTGCTTTAAAAAAAGATTTCTTCTTTATCTTCTCCCTATCTAATGCCTTGCCAAAAAGTTGTTGGAATTTTATGATGTTATTATCATAGCCTTTCTTTTCGGACCCAAATACGCAGGTGTAATGAGGAATCTAGCAAAGCAAACCTCGAAAGATCGTGACTAAGAAGATAAACGAGAAAAACATCAAAAAACAAAAAAAATTAATTTGGTTTTGTCAATTAACATACGCCCACAAACGAGATGAGCGATCCACTATAAATATGAGAATTCAAAATATAGGGAGAAACAAGCTCCAGTAATTCACTCGGAAAATAAGTAGGTACACAATATTATCCCCCATAACCAGAACTCTCGAAACCCTAGGTATACATTGTTAATGGTGAGTAATTTAGAAGGAACAAATCTATATTTTTAAAGTCCTAAAACCTTTCCTTAAATAAAAGGACTATTAAGATATTAAATTTTTTTCTAAAGAAAACTGATTTATGGTAAGAAATCAGGAAAAATAAAACAGAAAAAATATGAGCAAGGATTTAATAAGTCTTTTGCTATGAATGACTTGGGACCGGCAAAGCAGATCTCGGCATGCAGATTATCATTGATGCAGAATCGAAGAAATTAATTGTCACAAGAAAATACATTAAGGAATTACTTCATAGATTTTACATGGACAAACCTAAGGTTGTCAGTAAACCTGTAGGTATGGACTTAAAATTGAGTGCAATACATTGTCCTCCTAGTGATAGTGAGAAGGAATATACAAAGAAAGTTTCTTTTTCTTTAGTTGTTTGTTTTTTTATGCATGCAATTGTGTATACAACATAAGATATTTATCATGATCATAATATTGTTAGCTATTTCTTTCTTATTCGGGTAGTGAGGATTACAAAGTTGTAAAGTGGATTATTAGATATCTTTGTGGCACTTCTTCCATGAATGTAACACTCTTGAAGCTAGTAGGATAAAATACGCCTAAAATAAGGGTTACAGTTGTAAACACATGTCACATACGGGGAGCACCTTATAGAAGTAACATTACTTGACCTTTTGGAGGTCTTATACAAGCCCATAGTTTTCATTTATCACATTGTCATAGTAACTTTAGTGGAAAATTTAGAACTTTTAATAGCAAATCATATGCTAGAAACTTTATCTCATGTATATATAAAATATAATAAGTACATATTTTGACCTTAATTCTCTTTGCCATACTAGACAGATCATCGTAAGAGTAAAATAGGGACACGACCCTTATGAAATAGTACATAACTATACAATTCATAAGACTTTATACTAAGCTAAACATTAGGATATCGTTGGACTTAAGGATTCCTTCCCTTGAGCTTAGGAATCACATATCAAGATCCTTAATCATATAGACATCCTTTCAGCATCCATAACCTGCACTGTGTAAAATATAGAGAAAATGGAGTTAGTAAAAGAATTCACTAAGTATTAAAACCATGTAAAAATATGCATTTAAAAGGGACATTTTCTTGAAATCACACTTCATGTCTTTTTGAGTAGATCTTCATAGATCCTTTATACAATAGCATTTATATGATTCATATTATTCATATAGGTATATTCAAAACCAAACATCATATAAAATTACATTTAGAATTTAAGCCATATTTGAGTTCACTTTACATGGAGCTAGTTCTACTTTACAGTGAGAATTTTTCCTTGACAGTGAGTAT
The DNA here is from genome assembly GCF_036512215.1 of Solanum lycopersicum. Classification (NCBI taxonomy): domain Eukaryota; kingdom Viridiplantae; phylum Streptophyta; class Magnoliopsida; order Solanales; family Solanaceae; genus Solanum; species Solanum lycopersicum. The sequence continues at coordinate 33,397,594 of NC_090800.1, read as the reverse complement.
CTTTTCCTTAACTTCTTAGCCTCCCAAGTAACCATCTCGTGATACATGGTGCAATGCATAAACTTAAGGCCACAAGGAAAAAATACTTACATCCTATACAAGTTATCACAAATCATCATAAAAGTACAATATATCAAAGACACATTAGGCCAAGACATAAGAACATTACAGTAAACTACATCACCTTGCACATATACTAACTTCACTTCACATCATTGAATTGTAAGAACTTACTCATAATCCTACTGTAAGTCTACTAGAGCAATGTATATGTGAAGCCCATAAACTCACATATACTTAGTAAACCTATCATAAGACCACAAGCCTTAACATTCTATTTCATACATCAACAAGTTAGTGAAAACTAATTTATTCATGTGAATACAAGACCTTCATCATATAGTTAAGACCAAAATAGTGCATATAAGGATAAGACTACATCATATGTACTAATACTATGTACATACTCGTAAGGAGTAGACGAATACAACCATGCTATGCATAAAGATATAACCATAATCATAAACCTTAGATCAACTTTCTAGAACACCCTAAGGTTCCACTTGTTCAATGTCTAGGTGAGTTGATTACTTCAACCTATTCTAAGTAACATCCCTCAGGTCATCCTTGTTAGGTTCTTAGTCATTTACTTACATTTTCTATTTTTCTTTTGGGATACTATAACCTTAACATACGCTAAGACCATGGGTGCTAAACATGGAATTTGGTGCTGTAGAACCTTACTATAAAGAAAGGTGTGATCACCTAGAAAAGGTTGAAGATTAACATACATCCTAGCATACTAAGTGAATTTAATTGCTAGATCCTATGTGGAAAACATAATTTATGGAACTAAGAGATACACATGACCCTCTACTTGCTCATTCGCATTGGAGCCTCATATAATGAGAAAACATAGATGAAACTTTCTCAAAGGGAAGCCACAATCTCATGTGGAACCATAGGTTAATATTCCTCTAAGGGAAGTCAAACTTATGGGAACCCAATGGGGAATCTTCCTCCATGGGAAGTCAACACTCTATGAGAAACCAGTGGTGAATCTTCCTCATGGGAAGCCAACACCTCTCATTCTCAAGTTCACTCAGTTCTAAGCTAAGTTCCATTTTTATTAAAATCCTTTATTACATAACTTCATAAAACATAGGCTTAGGATATTGATTTCGTATATGATTATAGTATATTCAAGAACCTATATAGTTTTAGCGTACAAAAGATCACACCTTTCAAGACCCCTTTATTGACTAGATTTCATACATGATGTACTTTTATGTGAGAAAACATTTCACATAACACATAAATGTCACATATGTTCATATATCAATGCATAAGTCTGTAGGTGTAACTATATGAGCAATCCTTTCACATAAAACTTTAAAACACTCTGCATATTCATATTTCATCATTACATATACTGAACATCATAGCATATAAGAGTATACATAGCATGTACATATATTTATTTTCATGTTCATAGAAACCAAATCTAGGAACCATCCTATCAAGACACATATGTATAATGCATAGACAAGGTCTCATACCTTTCACATAGATTACCATTTTCATTTACCTAACATGAATAATAGAGGATATTTAGGGAATATGAGATCAACCTTTAGGTAGACACTATGAAACTTTACTACATTGTAAGCATGAATAATGTGTGAGTGTTTGTGTACATTGGTCAACAAGATTATATAATGGATATAAACAAAACATTGAGGTGGCCATCCTCTTACGATCGCATTGCACTTTCAAGCGTAAACCATGCAACACAATTTAGAATAAGAGGAAAGTTAACTTCATATTACACTTGAAGATTCCTAACATTAGTTATTCACACATTTACATAGGCGTACATGAGTAAGAGAGCATTAAGCATTTATACTCATCTAAATCAGCACCTAATCAACCCCAATATAGTCATACACATACATATGTAATATACATACACCCTAGATCACAACTAGAATACGAATGTAGGCATGAGGATTCAAGTTGTGTGATCATCATAACCACACACTCATATATTCATCAGTTTGCCCTCAAGGCCATAATTAAACCATATATATAATGAAAATAAGATAAACACTGCCATCATAATTGAACCATACCACACAATACCATGCAAGGCTTCATCAACTATCAATATTATAATAAAAGTAGATAGGGAGAGCCATTCTTACCAATTCATCCACCTTTCATAAGCATTGACCAAAACACCTTTTTCTTCATCAATAGATTATGTGGATGTAGCTAGATATACATTAAATCATAAAACAAACTATGTACAAGTTGCTACATGATCATACTATAACATAATACAAGGCATCACATATATACTAGAAAGTAAAAACTTATAGATCCCTTATTAATATTCTTTACTTTGATTACCATGATTAACATTAATAATATACGAATAATACCAACCTAGGGAGGTAGCTATAGATATAATAATCAAGACTAAATCATGGTTCATCTACCCTAATTTGAGATCACATTATGTTCGTAGCATTATCAACCTTTAGGATAATACATGTAGATTAATCCTTATCAAGATTCTTCTAATTTTATAATCAAGGGTTTATAACCACAATTTACTCAAAACATCAACCTACTATAGTAGCTATAATCATCTTCACCTAGTCGAATTCAACATTCAATCATTACAAATGCAATTTTACAGTGAACACATTGATATCTAAGTTATGCATGTTTGAATCTTGATACATTGATCCACAATGATCGTTCCTCATTAATTCAGCATCCATACACATAAATACCAATAGACATAATAAATTCAACGTAATAGAATCACAATTAAATCACAAACAAACCACGATCACAATGCCCATGCATGGGCTAAATCTAGTTTGAGAAGGGACATAGGTTAACAATGCAATTGTATTGTTTTTTACGTTAAAACCAATATATTATTATCAATTCATCATGATTATGCCTTGGAAAATGTTTTGATAGAAAACCCATGGCTAGATTGAAAGTTTGATCACGAAATCTCTTAGAAAACTTTCAGATTATCTCTCTAGAATGAAGGATAACTAGAGATGAAGGATCATCATACCATTATCTAGAATAAAACCTATAAAAATTGATATAGAAACCATAGGAATCCATGTTGCAATCTGTTCTTCAACTTCATCTTCAATGGAGGTTCTGGAGAGAATATTTTTTGAGAGAAAGTCTAATTTGTGTAGAAGGAATTGGGAATGGCTTTATCACATTTTTCATCCCTTAATTACACCAAAAAATATCTAATAAAACCTAGAAGGTTCAGGTTAGTACGTGAGGTTAATTTACATTCACCCCTTTAATGAAACAGTGCACACAAGACCTGCCTCAACAGACCCAACGACGGGGCGTTGGTCCATCGAGGGACCATTATGTTCCTTCCGTCGTATGCCTCTGAGGCTGTCATGTGCCCAAGCCTTCTAAAGGCTAAGTAACCATCGGCAAATCCCCGTCAACGGGGCTTCATTCTACCATTGGGGCGTTATTTGAGCCTGTAGATTTACACTATCAAGGTAAGGTCTCGACAGCCTTTAGGTCTTTCTTGTAGACCCTATTGCGGGCCCCTTTGGGGAGTCATAACCTGGTGTTTCCAATATAAATATGAACTTTACCAATTCAAGGATATTACACATCAGTTTCATTCTTACGAAAACACTCAACACTTTCAAACAGGCTAGGCACTAACAAGACACACATGAACGTCTCAAGGGCTAAGTTTCAAACTTTTAGACGTTTTTGGAATTTTGACCTCCAAACTTTATGAAACTACTTACACTTCTTATAAACATCATTATAACTATTTTAAGGACGTCATAAGCTCATACACAAACATAAACACATAAAAACACTTAAGGTCCCCTTAGATGACTAGTTGTCAAACATCTTGGTCGTCCCTTGACGATTGACTTCCAAATGACTCCACATCACTCAAGCATACTTTAAAAGATTTTATTGACGTGTTAACAATCTTATAGGCACAATTGAATCTCTAAACACCCTAACTCATTTTGGGGGTCTTACAATGTACCACTCCATACCTAAAAATATAAGACTTTGTTTTAGAACATCAAGGTATACCCCCAAGGAACAACCATGTATCCTTCAAGAGAACCCTAAGAAGACTGACTTATAGTGACCCACAGAGAGCACTCGACCACCACGTCCTCCAGAATAACGGCCTCTACCATGACCACCTCTACCTCTAGCTATTGGGGGTCTATAACTCTATTTGGGACAATTCCTCCTAATATGTCCAGTCTCCCCACATCCATAACACTCTCTAAAGTCAAGCATAGGTCTCTCAGAGAAGTGTTGACCGTTCTGAGGTGGACCCCCAACTACAGTCTGTAGTGAAGACTGAATGGGTCGAACTGAGTAACCTCCGGAACGCTGTCCTCTAGAGTAAGAACCATTAAACTCACCTCCCTTTCGAAACCTCTTTGATGTCGATGCCATGGTGAATTCATCTGGCTTCACTCCTTCCACCTCTACTACGAAATCTACCACTTCTTGGAAGGATTTTGCCGTAGCCGCTACCTGTAAGGCTGAAATCCGAAACTCTGACCTCAACCCCTTCACAAAATGACGAATCCTCTCCTGTGGACTGAAACAAAGTTGGGTGGCATATCTGGATAGTGCACGAAACTTAGCCGCATATGCATTGACCGACATCCTACCTTGCTCTAGGCTCAAGAACTCATCCCTTTTCCTATCCCTCAAAGTCCGGGGGATATACTTCTCCATAAACAAGCTAGAGAATGAGGCCCAAGTCATAGGTGGTGCCTCTATTGGTTGACACTCAACATGTGACCGCCACAACATTTTGGCGTTCCCTTGAAACTGATAAATCACGAACTCAACACCAAACCGTTCTACTATACCCATCTTGTGTAGTAGCTCATGACAGTCAACAAGAAAATTGTAAGCATCCTCAGATTCAGCACCCTTGAAGACTGGAGGTTTCAATTTCAAGAACTTACTGAAAAGTTCATGCTGATCATTTGTCATTATAGGACCAGTAGTAAGACGTGGAAACGTGCCTATGTCCAATGAGGTATCCATACGAGGAGCCATAGTGGTTGCATGTTGTACCTCTGAAACCAGAGGTGTTGGTGCAGAAAACACTGGAGGTGCCTGACCCTGATCAGACAACCCACTAAGATAAGCGAGAACCTGATTGATCATCTCTGGGGTAGGTTGGGGTTGCAATTCCTCATTTTGCACTTGTTCATTCTCCCCTTCCTCACCATCTCTTACTACTTCCTCAGTCGGTGGAAGAGTCAGCGCCCTAGCATCAGATGGGCTAGGTGCTTGTCCTCTTTCTCTAGAGGATGTCCTCCCACGACCTCTTCCACGGCCTCTTGCCGTTACTCTTCCTCTAGCTACAGCCCCAGTGGCTGGTTCAGACGCACCCTGTCCCACTGGTGCTTGTGTTGGCGCGGTTGTTTCTCTAGTTCTAACCATCTGCGAAATAGAGTGAAGATGGTCAGATACCAATTTGTATCACCTAGATACCAATTGGATCCAAGTAATAGCACAAAAGAAAGAAATAAAGAATGGAGTTTTCCTAAAGTCTTATAGCGTCTCAAAGAAAAGTAAAGACGTCCCCCTACCGTTCCTTCAGACTCTACTAGACTCGTTCTTGTGTGATGAGACCAACGAACCTAATGCTCTGATACCAAGTTTGTCACGACCCAAAACCGAGCCGCGACTGGCACCCACACTTACCCTCCTATGTGAGCGAACCAACCAATCTAAACCTTAACATTTCAATGTAATATCAACATAAAGTAATGCGGAAGACTTAAACTCATTAATAAAACCAATTCAATAACTATTATATCCCAAAATCTGGAAGTCATCATCACAAGAACATCTACTTCAAACTACTAAATCTAAGAGTTTCTAAGAAGCTAAAAATACACAAAAGCTAGTCCATGCCGGAGCTTCAAGGCATCAAGACATGAAGAGAAAGATCCAGTCCAAGCTAGAAGCATTAGCTCACCCTGATATCCGGAGTAATGAAGACTGTCTAGAGTTACTGTTGAGTCGAAGATGACTGCACGTTTGCTGCATTCCACAAATAAACAAGAAGAAAAACATAAAAGTAGGAGTCAGTACAAAACACGGGTACTGAGTAGATATCATTGGCCAACTCAAAATAGAAATCAATATATACCAAGTAATATCATAAAATCAACTATGATACTCAACATGTAGCAACAGCAAGTACTATATCATTAACAATTACCGTCAAGTTCACACATGAGGACTCAAGCCTCAATACCACACTCATTTGGGAAATATGTACATTAGATTGAGTATATTAACATCTTTCAAGATTCATTATCTTTATTTCTCTTGTGTCGGTACATGACACTCCGATCCCCTACTACTATGTGTCGGAACGTGACACTCTGATCCCCTAAATCTACATATCGGTTCGTGACACCCGATCCCCTAAATCTATGTGTCGGTTCGTGACACCCGATCCACTAAATCTACGTGTCAGTTTGTGACACCTGATCCCCTAAATCTACGTGTCGGTTCGTGACACCCGATCCCCTAAATCTATGTGTCGGTTCGTGACACCCGATCCCCTAAATCTACGTGTCGGTTCATGACACCCGATCCCCTAATCTCCTTCTATCAATTCATCAAGCCTTCTTTCTTACCAAGGCATCATCAATCTCATTATTATAGTTCATCACGCCTTCTTTTATACCAAGGCCTCATCATTAACAAAGATATTAGGATTTTGCAAGATTTGGTATTCAATAACTTCATCATGCTTATATAATCACAATTATATAATTACATTCATGCAAGCATACAATTAAGCACATAGCAGGGTTTACAATATTATCAATACATATCCTTCGCTATTAAGAGTTTACTACGAATATCGTAAGAGAAACCATAACCTACCTCCACCGAAGATTAGTGATCAAGCAAGCAATTTTTCTCCAAAGCTTTGTGTTTTCCCTTCTCGATCGACCCTCTCTGTCTCTTCTTGTTCTTTCTATTTTCTTTATTCAAACCCTCTTTCTTTTACCCTAATTAGCATATAATTAAGAATAAAAGATGGCAATAATAACCCACTAATTAACTTAAGGTTACCTCTTTTAACCCCCAAGTAATTAGTCTTATTAACATTAATCCACTAACTTTATAATTAAAGCAGGAATAGTCAAATACGTCCCTTAAAACGTATAAAGAAATCCGACCCAGACTTGGATTACGCAGCCTGCGACGGTCCGTCCTGCTGCTCCATCACAGACTTCAGAGACTCAATTTCTCTGAAGCGTCTGTGACGGTCCATCACACCTGTGATGGTCCGTCCTGCCATTCCGTTAAGAAGTTCAGAGAGTCGATTTCAGCACCCAATTTTCAGATTTTCTAAGTGTTTTGAAACGAGACCCTGCGACGGTCCATCGTGCCTACGACGGTCCATCGTGGGGCCCGTTGTCTTTGCCAGTTTTTCCAGAATCGAAGTATGCTGCTCAAAACGACTAAACAGGTCGTTACATATAGTATGAATTATATTGGATTGAGTGTCAACTCAATGTTCCATTAATATGAAATTAATTCAATAATAATATGTAATCTAATTAATGCTTTGCACCAAAAGAATATGAGATGGAAACTTCTACGCTAGTTGAGTCTGGCTTTCCAAATGGTTGTCTTCTACTTTTTTTGTGTCTGGGTTACCAAAGTATGTAACTAATGAAATGAAAACATTATACCTTATTGAGGACATGTTTCTACGATAAATCTCATTATCCCATAAACTACGTTCCCACATAGGTATTTAGCAAGTGGATACACCTAAACTAAAAGTATGGTTCTACCGTTTGCAAGTTTGTCTTACACCCTAAAAATCAATTAGGATAAATTAGAGCTTCACGTGACTTTATTGAGTTAATAATTTTTTTAAAAAATGAAAAATTGTTTTTGAACTTAGTTTTAAGAGTTTCCTAGTCAAATGTCAAAGGACGACAAAGACGGCCGAATACTAGTTTTATGTGTCCTTACGTGTTGTATGTGTGTTTACGTGTTGTTTAGAGTATAATCAGTCATGGTTAACCTAGTATCTTATTAAAAGAGTTTAGAGGAAATACTTTTGGGCATGACTCCCTGAGGACCAACGAAAGGGTCCTTGAGGAGGACCCAAGGTATGGCAAGGAGGCTAGGAAGGCATCATGCAAGCCACCCCTTTTGAAGTTGTTGGCACGTCGCACACCCTACACTCAAAAGGAAAAGATTTTTCCTAGAGATACAGGCTTATCATAAATCATTCTACATCAAATTAAATTCCCAAACCATGAATTGGAAGTGTCCATCTCCCAATTCTGGTCATGGCGTTTTAAAATTCAAGTTGGACTTAATTAAAAGGACCAACTTATCTAGGGGAGTTTTTTGTACTTTAGGGGATTATTATAAATGGTTTTTTAGTCACTTTTACCGCACTTCACCAATCAAAACAAAACCCTCAACTTTGAAATCAAAATCTCTCCATTCTCTCTCTCCAAAACATTCAATGATGAGCTTTGAAGCTCAAATGAAGTAGGTAAATTCTCCAAGTTTTCAACGCTAATTTCTTGGATAGGACTTCAATAACGTATAGTAGTTTCATCCTTGATTATTCCATTATTAAAGGAGCCATTTCGAAGGCTTTTCAAAAGATCTAAAAAATCCTTAAATTCCATTTCGAATTTTTAGCATGGTTTTTTGCATTAAAATGCTTAAATTGATGATTTATGAAGTATACAATTTAAATTTGTGGTTTTATCATAAAAAATCCCATGAACCCATAATCGTCCTAATTCTTCAATTTTGGATTGTAAAGCGAGTTTGATAATTGTGATTAGTTATGGATGAAATTGTATTTAGATTGTTTTATCTTGTTGATTCTTATTGTTATCTATATCTAGATATGTTGTTATCATATTGTAAGGAAGGTAATTGGTTATGTCCTATTGTTGTTTGGAAATTGTTGGAGATCTTAAAATATGGTGATTGTGGCTAATGAACGCTTGTAAATGACCTATTTCCCTTATTTAATGTAGAATTGATATTGAATTTTGTACTGATTGATATGGTCCACTTATGGTGGCGTTGCTTAATTGTTATAATTTATATAAACATGGTCTTGTTAGCATTATTAAGTTAATTGTAGTATCATCATGTTATGGCTTTTATAATTCTACGATGTGAAGGATTATATACGTGAATGAGTGTTATTAAAGCATATTCCTCTAAATGTTGGTATGTGATGATGATAGACTATTAAGACTATCTATATGTTTATATGGTGTCTTTTTTAGGTAGACCTAGTTGTCCATACTTGATACATGAATGTTATGTAAATGTGATCTCTCGACTTGGTAGACTTAGACACCCTTGTGAAGAAAGTATGAAAGAATGAGAGTCTATGATATGTAGAGCTAAACTAGGTATCCTTATATGAAAGACATATATGGAACCTTGAATAATAAAAGAAGGTTCATACAAAAGTGAATCATATATACCTAGCATGGTAACCGTTTAATGAATGAGTTATCATAATGAACCTTGATCAGCAGCCCTTGTGGACACCTTCTTTGTAGTGGTATTATGAGTTTGTAGTACATAAAATGGTACCTTTTGAAATATTATTTTGTGAATGAACTTACTCTGTGAGAAACAAGGAAAATCACCTAGTGGATATGCTTATGGTAGTAGCTCCACTTGGGGATTAGACTAGAGTACAAAAAAGACTTTGATATCTCATAAACTATGTTCCTACATTGTATGTTTCTTTAGTTCTACTTGTGATAAGTACAACTGTTTCCACGGTGTGGGGTTTTATGACACTAGATTCCATAACTAGCTAGTTTTGTCTATGTCAGTTAATATATATTCTAATCATGTGGGATATGAACTCTAGTTATAAGATAGGTTCTAAAAAATCTAGTTAGTGGAATGGAATTCTAATTACACATGTCACGAGTAGGTTTTGAAAATGATAAAGTTAGTTCCCTAGGTCTTGCAAGACCATTATGTGAAGTCCTTTAAATGCATGAATGACTCTGTAAGGATTTGTGGTAATGAATGTTAACTTGTTATGGTTAGGTTAGAAATAAAATATCCTTATCTTAGGTAGTCCTGAGGAACACTTAGGTGTATATTTAAGAGCATGTATGGGAAATTTCTTAATGTCTCACTTAAGTGGGACATAGGACAACCTTAGGTTAAGGGTCTAAATGTCTAAATGGGTGACTTAATGACTATGGCCTTATCTTCAAGATTATGTGAGTATTATGATAAATTCGCATGAAGACTCTTATACATTATTATGAGATTTTATTAAATTTGTGTAAAAAGCAGGTTTCAAATAAAGTGTCCCTTTTTACATGGTTTTCTTGCATGGTCATCTTACATAGTGCATTATTTGTACTAATTCCATATTCTTCTCTATGTCCACATGTGTAGGTGGTGGCTAGTGAGGATTTCTAGAAGTTGAATCTTGGGAAGTAGATTTCTCTCTCAAGATTGGTATGTCCTCAAATTTTTGAGAGATTGGGTGTTAGAATACGCGCATCCACTACCACTCAACAGACCAGGTCACTTGATGTACCTTGGTTTCACGATACTTTCAATACCTTTTTTTTTATGTTTAGTGTGTGTCTAGGGCCTTTCTGTATTTATTTTTGCTGTAGTTTTCTATTTATTTCCATGAAATATGTCAAAAGAAGAATGCAGCGACTTTGAGCTGAAATTGCATAAGTGACCACCTATGGACCCCAAGACGTTCCGTCGTGACAGTGACCGTCCTAGGTGTCAACCGTCGTGAGAAGAAAAGGGCTGGTGAAGGAAGTTGGGGAATTCTGACCAAGTGTGGTACTACATAAGCTCAAGATGGACCTTCATAGCTACGACGGTCCGTCCTGCACATTCGTCAATGCTAACAAAGAGTAGTCCCAATATCAATGTTCAAAAGATTCTATGTTTCATGAAACGAAGACCCTCAAAAGACCCTCGTGCTTGCAACGGTCCGTCACACCTGTCCATTGAGGGTAACAGAGAGTTGAAGAAGAAAAGCAGCAGAAAAAGAGCTAAGTATGGAGCGATGGAAAACCACGACGGTCCACAACATTCCATCACGAGGGTCATCGACTCAGACGCGTTTTGCGGAGATTTTTCCTTAAAAAGATTTCCCTCTTTCATTGGGTTTTGTTTCTTTTAAATAGTCTGAAAAACCTTATTTTTGGGGTCATACTCCTAGATAATTTTAAGTTTAATTGTCTTAGTATTGAACTTTCGATTTTGGGATTTAATATTACTTTTTCGGAATCGATTATTGGTGTTTTGTAATTTATTCGAATAAATTTCTAGATTTTTTTCATTCTCATCAAAGTAAGTGCATGAATTCATACATTATTATTATGAATTTTTTTATTATTATCATGGATAACTAAACTCTGTAACTACTTTTTGGGAATGATGAATAAATATCAAGGTAAAACCTAGCTAAAATAACAATTCTAGAATGATGTCTTGCATGTATTGATAATTCATTCGCTTAGAAGTTTATTAAACGGACGACCAACTTTATAACTCTCATTATTGCTACTTGTCGGACCAAGGAGGTAGATAATAGGAAACGTATTATCAACCTAGATTTAGTGTATGATATCTAATATGCTAGTGTCGGTTGGTACGAAGTAACAACTTAGTCAAATATCGAATACGGTGCTTAATATGAGGTAAATATAAGGTTTAGTAAAGCAACAGACAAAGTCAGATCAAGGTGCGGAGTGAAATTCTCTAGATGACGGACCAAGGATTTAGAGATACCAAACATTTAACTTTTCATGCAAGATACTAGGAAAGGGTTGCTATAGCTAGAATTACTGAGTTAGGAGCCTGTGGGGAACACTTACACCCTAGTTATTCGCATTACTTGATTAAACTCCAATACATGAAATTGTCATTTGTTTACATTAATTTAGCTAATTGCTTTCATTAATCAAAATCCCCCTTTAGTTATTTCTTTTCGGAAACTAATTAACTAAATAGAAATAATAATTGAATAAAGTTAGGTCTGAACCATTTCCTCGTCGGAACGATTTCTACCTCACTAGTTGGGTTTTTTACTTTATGCAACCGTTTTTACTTCGTTTTGAGATGTAAATTTGAAAGTATCAAATTTTCGCACCGCAGTCGGGGAAAGTAGCTTTTAGATTAACTTTGAACTTATTACCGATGATTAGTGAACATATTACACATTTTACTTTTTGTTTTTGTTTTTGTCTCCTGCAGGTCTAACTTCCTTATATGCATAACACACGGTGTAGAGGAATACCCGTAATTGAACCTGACCTCGAACTAGAGCTTACTTTAAGAAGAATGAATCAGAATTTGGGCATCTAAGCTGATGAGGCCGACCCACAAATTCCACCATTGGTCGACGCTCATGACCTTGTATTACCTGATTTTGTAAGGAAGGTGAAATACAGAGACAACCTCCCTCTCCACACCCTCAAGAGTAATATATGGGCTATGAAAATATCGCAGACTATGATGGGCCACTCTGCTTGCCCCCCCAACCACACGACCACAGTTTTGTGGTAACTAGAAATCTGATGCAAATGCTCACTGCCTGATGTTTTTTTTGAGGGCTTCTATATAAGGATCCACATTCCCACATTTCTAAGGTAAGCGCAGTGTGTAAATGTTTTGTAGAAAGGACTTATTTGAATATGAATGTAATAAGGATAAGAGTTTTTCCTCTCTCACTTACGTGAGAGGCTGCTAGTTGGTTTGCAGAACTTCCGTAAAACTCAATCTTTACTTAGAATCAACAGAGGGATGCTTTCTTAGCACGCTACTATATGATTTCTAAGAAACTAAACCACAAAGAGAGAGTGAATAACTTTGTGGCACTACCAAGAGAATCAGTTAGCAATTTTATGTATAGGTTCACATCATTCTTGCATAGTGTCCCAAATCATTTCATAGATTATGGGTCTCTAAAAGAGTATTCCAATCGGAGACAAGATGATAATAACAAAGTTGTGTTAGATACGATAGCGGGTGGTTCTTATGGGGAGTTTCCTTAAGCCAAAATTTTTGAAAAGTTAGAGAAAATCTCCAAAAATAATAAAGCTTTGAGTACTAAGAACTTAGATAACGGGAGAATTACCTTCGAAGCCCAATCCGCACAAACCTCATTCGCACATGATCTTCGTGAGGAGATGGTTCAAAAGAGAATTGAGCTTGGGCTGGTGTTGAAACATGTTTCTGGGGGTGCAGAAGAGGTAAATGTAGTGAACTACTTGTCTAAACCACCACCGCAAAATGATGAATATTACTGTGATGAGGACTCCTGTGCGGGGAATTATCAAATAGGGGGTTTCCGACTGAACGCACAAGGATCCAATAAGGAGAATTTGCGCCAAGGTCATGTAAACCATGGTCGAAACAATTGTAGTTATAACCGCAATGGTCATTATGTCCGACATGGGAATTACAACTGCGACAATTTCAACCAGGGTAACTATGGTAACAAAAATTATAGGAGTGTACCCTATTTTCCACCTCAAAATAGTGAAGTTGCTCCTAGGGATGGTGGACGTAGTATGGCGCGAGTTGAACATATGATACATAAAATGATGATGAGGTTCGATGCTAGTAATGAGCACACTAAAGAGTTAAGGAATGACTTTGCGAGTGCAGGGTAGAAAGATTATACACATGCAATCTCGATTAAGCACTTTAGTTGATAATGGCCCAATTGTCTGCAACAGTGAACACATGGCAACTGAGCACTTCTCCTAGAAACACTGTCAAAAATCCATAAAATGATGGGCATTGTATGGCAATCACTACTCGGTATGGTAAAAAACCATAGACGCACCTATTCCATCTAGCGTAGAAAAAGTGATAAGGGATGATGATACGGTATTGGAGGTTAGTGGTGAGTTAGAAGACAAAACGGTTAAAGATGTTCAGGTTGCCCCACAAGGTGACCACCATGCCTAGACAAGCACCTCCTTTCCCACAAAGGTTAGTAAAAAAACCGAGGATAGTAAATGTCAGCGTTTATAATGATTTTGAGACAACTTTCAAGCAATATCCCTTTGGTTAGAAGCTTTTGAACAAATGCCCAGTTATTTCAAGTTTATGAAAGACATGGTTATGAAGAAAAGATTAGTGACTTTTGAGGATGATGATAGAATGCAACACTGTAGTGCTATTGCTACATGATCTCTTGAGCAAAATAAAGAAGATCCGGGTGCTTTTACTATTCTTTATACGATCGGGTTATTACATGTTGCGGAAGTATTATGTAATCTTTGGTAAGCATAAATCTTATGCCCCTCTAGATTTACAAGAAGTTGAGTTAGGGTGACCCAAAGCCCACTGCAATGTGGCTACATATGGACGATCGAATGGTAAAAGGAACATTTGTATATTCCACGATGTGCTAGTAAAAGTGGAGTCGTTCATATTTCTAGCTGATTTTGTGATTCTTTATTGTGAGGTCGATTTTGAGGTGCCTATTATTCTTGAGAGGACATTCCTTAATATGTGTAGAACATTGGTTTATATGCAAAAGGGGCAGATGAAATTCTGATTGAAAAATGAAGAAGTGACCGTCAACATTTATAGGTCCATGAGATAGAGTTGTGATCTCCAATCGGTATCGCTATATCCTACAGAGTTGAAGAGTCATATGATGTACAAATTAAAGAGCGTGTGGATGTAGAAGCATTGGCAGCACTGATCATTAATTTTAATAGTGAAGGCATTGAAGAGTGAGGGTCATTGTTTGCAGCACTTGATCGAGGTAATATTTTTTTTAAACAAAAGAAATATGAATTAGATATACAACATCGTAAATCTCCACCCGCAAAACCGCCTATTGAGGAGTCTTCAAAATTAGAACTTAAGCCTCTACCACATCATGTAAGGTATGTATTCTTGGGAAAATATGAAACTTTTCCTATTATTATTGTTTCATATATGAATGTGCATCAAGTTGAGAGTTTGGTGAAAGTGTTAACAAGGTTCAAAATAGCTAATGGATGGACTATTGCGGATATTTTAGGGATCCCTCATGCTATTTTTTTTCTCATAAAATCCAACACATACCCGATCATAAGCCAAGTATTGAGCATCATAGACGTCTACATCCAGCTATAGAAGAGGTAGTGAAGAAGGAAATTATTAAGTGGTTGATGCCGGAGTTATATATCCAATCGTTGATAGTAGTTGGGTTTGCACTGTTCAGTGTGTACCTAAGAAAGGGGGAATAATTGTGGTCCCCAATGAAAAAAATGAGCTTGTCCCAATTAGACCGGTGACTGGTTGAAGGGTGTGTGTGAATTACCAAATATTAAATATATGGACCCAAAAAGACCATTTTCCTATGCCCTTCATGGGTCAGATGTTTGATAGACTTGTCAGAAAGGGGTGGTATTGTTTTCTAGATGGTTATTTGGGGTATAATCAGATTTCTATTGCATCGGAACATAAAGAGAAAACCACGTTTACTTGTCAATATGGGACCTTTGAATTCAAGAGAATGGCGTTTGGGTTATGCGATGCATACGCCACATTTCAGAGATGTATGATATTGATATTCTCCGATATGGTGGAGGACACTATTGAGGTGTTTATAAAGGATTTTTCTATGGTTAGTGACTTCTTTGAGATGTGTTTGAGTCATTTGTCTGAGGTTCTTAAGAGGTGTGACGACTGCAATATGGTAATAAATTGGGAAAAATTTAACTTCATGGTGAAAGAGGTTATTGTATTACGTTATCGCATTTCAGAGAAGGGTATAGGGGTCGATCGAGCTAAAGATGAGGTAATAGAGAGACTTCCCCCACGTATCTCTGTAAAAGATGTGAGAAGCTGTCTTGGGCATGCTTGTTTTTGCTGAAGGTTCATAAAGGATTTTTCAAAAATTGTGCATCCTTTGGGCAAGTTGCTTGAAAAAAAGTTTATATTTTTTTTTGTTGAATCTTGTCTTAAGGACTTTGGTGAGTTTAAATAAAAGTTGGTGTCTGCACCTGTCATTATTTCACCAGATTAGAGCAAGTCAGTTTAGGTAATGTGTGATGCTAGAGGGGTTGCTCTTGGTGTGGTATTGACGTAAATAAGGGACAAAATCCTTCACCCCATTTACTATGATAGTTTATCCAGAATTGATGCCCAAAAGAACTACACCTTGACTGAAAAAGAGCTCCATACAGTATTCTTTGCTTCTGAGAAATTTCACTCCAATTTGGTTGGTACAAGGGTTAGTGCATACTAATCATTTTGCTTTGAGACTTTTCATGGGAAAGAAGGATGTGAAACTTTCGTTGATTCGTTGGGTATTACTATTGCAAGATTTTAACTTTGAGGTGATTGATAGAAAAGGGACCGAAAATCAAGTTGCTAATCAGTTGTCTTGTTTAGAAAATGAAGCAATGAGAGAGTTGAGGGATGACTTAAATTGATGATACTTTCCCTGATGAGCATGTATTGGCCGCCTTCAACACTTGATTCCATGGTTCGAAGATTTTGCGAATTATCTGGCTAGCGATATCGTCCCACCGGACTTGTTCATTCATCAAAGGAAAAAGTTCATGTATGATGTGAAAAAGTTCATTTGGGATAAGACATACTTGTATAGAAGTTGTGTAGATGGGCTTATTCGGCGTTGTGTGCCAGAAGTTGAGATGGTGATTGTTTTGGAGTTATGCCAATCTTCACCCGTAAGTGGACATCCTAGTGGTATCTAGACAGCTCACAAGATCTTTCAATGTGGCTACTATTGGCCAACTAGCCACCAAGATGCTCATGAGTTCGCTAAGGCATGTGATAAATGCCAAAGAAATGGTGGAATATAGAAAAAGAAAGAGCTCCCATTAAATCACATTCTTGTTATCAAACTATTTTATGTGTGGGGTATTTACTTTATGGGCCGTTTTGTGAGTTCTCCTAGCATTAAGTACATTCTTGTTGCGGTCGATTATGTGTCTAAATGGGTGGAAGGTATTGCACTCACAAATTATGAAGGGAAAGTGTCACCGGGTTCTTCAAAAAGAACACATTTTCCCCATTTGGCACCCCAAGGGTTATTATTAGTGATGGGGTATACCACTTTTGCAACAAATTGTTTAAGGTATTATTGGAGAAACATGGGGTTTGCCATAATATGGCCACTCCTTACCATCCTCAAACTAGTGGGCAAGTTGAGGTGTCAAATAGGATGATTTATTTTTCCAAAAACGGTGAAGGCTAGTAGAACGGATTGGTCAAGAAGGCTTGATCATGCTCTTTGGAAATACCGTACAACATATAAGATTCCCATAGGTATTTCCCAGTACACAACTTGTATATGGGAAGGCTTGTCACTTACCGGTTGAATTAGACCATAAAGCATTATTAGCAATGAAAAAGTTGAAAATGGATTGGAATGAAGCTCCTAAACAGAGGTTAAATATGTTGAATGATCTTGATGAATTTCGCGAAAAATTTTATGAATGTTCAGCCCTCTATAAAGAAAAGATTAAGAAGTACCATGACCAAAAGATAGATGGTTGGGATTTGGTAGTTTTATTCAATTCTAGGTTGTGTTTGTTTCCTGTCAAACTCAAGTCCAAATTGACTGGTCCTTACTTGATCACCCAACTATTCCCTCACGGAGCAGTTTATTTGGAGAACAAGGAGGGTGTGGGTTTTAAGGTAAAGAGATAGTGAATCAAAATATATCTGGGGCACGCTGAAATGACGAATGAAGTGATCGAGGCATACCGCCTTGATGAAGTTTGAGTAATCAAGTGTCTTATGTCGTGCCGCGATGTTAAATCAAGCGCTGTTTGGGAGACAACTCAATATGTATCCTCTAGCCAACTATAAGTTTTTCATGATTTTCTAGTTATAGTTGCATATTTCTTTGCTTTTATTTCCTTAAACGTTCCATCTAAATATTTGTTTTCTTTTTGTAAGAAGTGTTGGCTAGAGCATAATTTAGGGTATGTGTTAAAAAAATATCCAGAAAATACAAAAAAATAGCTTAATGGGTGTTAAATTTGAAGTTATCACATCACCAGAAAATCTGCAGAAAATTGGTCTGCACCAACCTTTGACGGACCCATTGACGGACCGTCACGCTTGCGATGGACCGTTGCTAGCATCCTCCGGCCTAGGTATGTTTTTCAATTTTTTTAAGTTAGGGCACGCATGAAGGACCCCCAAGTCGGACTGTCAAGCCTGCGACGGACTGTCGATGGCAACTCGTCGCATCGTAACCTGTAAATGGGACACCGGACCCACATCTTGTTGATCATCGGCTGTTTGCGCCTCATGTTTGCTTCACCTACCACTCTATTATTCTACATTATTTTATGCATTGGGGACAATTGCATATCTTTTTGTTGGGGCTGGGGTAAATGGAAAGTGAGTGTTAGGTTAAAGTTTGAGTATCTTGTGTACATAGTATAACTCTGAAGCATGATGGCTAAAACATAAATTATATCCTACTGTAATGAAAATGATGCATTACTAGGCATAGTAACTGATAAATGTGTGGCTCTAACCATGACATAGAGATACACTACGGCATGACCCTAAATCTAAGATTAGAACTAGGTGTCTGATAATTTGGTAGTGTAATGAGATATCAAGTGAGTGTGAGGAAAATTTGAATATTCAATCAATGATACTGAGCTTGAAGTTACATGGTTAGTCCTGCTAAGAGTAAGTTGTAATAGACAATTAGAAAAGGATCATAGACCCTTATTCGAAATAGTCAATCTTTGGCCTAAAATAATAGAAAAAACAAATGAAGTAATTCCTTATTGATCCAAATAGATTGAGATTAAAATAGAGATTTATTCTTCACCCAATCTGATCTTTTCTAGGAACAATGTCTTGGCCTTGGTCCCTCATTGGATATGTGCACCTCAGCTTATGCCCAAAGAACAAGTTGAGGGTGGATAATGCAGAAAACAACCATGTTGTGGCCCTAACCCAATCTTGG
The DNA here is from genome assembly GCF_036512215.1 of Solanum lycopersicum. Taxonomy (NCBI): domain Eukaryota; kingdom Viridiplantae; phylum Streptophyta; class Magnoliopsida; order Solanales; family Solanaceae; genus Solanum; species Solanum lycopersicum. The sequence goes on along the minus strand of NC_090800.1, from coordinate 33,378,525 downwards.
GTATTGTGAACCTTGACTCATGGGGAAATCATGAATTGAGCATGGCTATCATAAGGAATACTCCATAAAAAAGAGTTGAAAGAATAAGGAGGAAGAAAGAACAAACAAAAGTGATTTAAAAGATTAAAATAATAATATATATATATATATATATATATATATATATATATATATATATAATGAACACAAGTAAAGAGAAGAGTTACTTACACATAAGAAGAAGAAAGGATGAATAGCAAGGTGAAAGAAAATTGAGAAATAGGGAAAAATAAAATGATAAAAAGGTAGTACACCTAGATGATATGTCAAGTCGGGAAACAAGTCACTAAAATATACCTAAATATACCGTACCTGAACTTGAGTCTACGTTACAAGCTAAGAAAGTCCTATCGTGATCCTAAGAGTTGTTATGGCGAACTAAAAATAGTGAAAATAAGGGCAAGCATATAGCAATATATGTAAATGAGTTGTAAAGTTTTTCTGAGAGCAAGTGTTGAAAAGTAATTCTTATACTCAAACTGTAATCATTATGTGAAAAATTAGGATGTTATTTTGAAGTGAGTATACTAGTTGTAATACCGGAAAAATTAGCACCTAGGTGAGAGATCAAAGAGGATATGTATTAGTTTGTGTTGTCTGTGTCATGGTCTGGTCCACATAATTCAAGCCTAATAGTGAATACCTACAAGAACATAATGTGAATAATTAGGATTGCTTGCCAAATGATTGCGAAAGCTAAACTACGGACTCTTGTACAAAGATTTTGTAGTGAGTCATAGTGCGTCGCTTGTGGACAAACAACAAATTTATGTTGAGGGTGTTGATGTACCATGGTTTCACGGTAAATTTAATGCCTTTTTCTTATGTTTAGTGTGTCTCTAAAACCTTTCAGTATTGATTTTTGATGTAGTTATCTATTTATTTCCAGGTCATCTATCCAACGGAGAATGCGGATATTTTATGTCGAAATTTGAAAACTGACCGCTTACAGAACCCTAGACAGTCTAGCGTGATTGTGATGGTCCTAGAGGTCAAGCGTCGTGAGAAGATAATTGTTGTTGAAGGAAGTTTGGAAATTCTGACCAAATGTGGGACTATCGAAGCTCACGACGCACCTTCATAGCCACGATTGTTTGTACTGCACAATCCTCAATGCTAACAAAGAGTAGTCCCAGTACACAACCATAGAATATTCTAAATGTCGTGGAACGAAGCCCCTCGACGGACCGTCGTGCTCACAATGGTCCATCACACCTGTTCATCGAGGGTAACATAGATTTTATGAATAAAAGTAGCAGAAAAAGAGCTACGTATGGAGCGACAAAATACCACGACGGTTTATCGTGTCCACGACGGTCTGTCGTGTCCACTACGGTCTTTAATGAGGGTCGTCGACTCAGACGCATTTTGGGAAGATTTTTCCTTAAATATATTTCCCTCTTTTATTAGGTTTTTTTTCTTATAAATAGTAAAAAAACCTTGTTTTGGGGGTCAAACTATCGGATAATTTTCAGTTTTATTGTCTTAGTATTGAACATTAAATTTTGGGATTTGATATTACTTTTTCGGAATTGATTATTGGTGTTTTGTGGTTTATTTAAGTAAATCTCTGGATTTTGTTCATTCTCATCAAAGTAAGTGCATGAATTCTAACATTATTATTTTGAATTGTGTGATTATTAGCATGGGTAACTAAACTCCATAACTAGGGTTGTGGGAATCTTGGGTAAATAACAAGTTAAACCTATCTAAAATAACAATTCTAGAATAGTGTCTTGCATTTATTAATAATTCCTTCGCATAGAAGTCTTTTTAACAGATGGTGAACGTTAAAACTCGTCTCATTACTACTTGCCAGACCAATGAGGTAGATAACAGGAAAATAATTATCAACATAGATTTAGTATATACTATCTAATAGGCTAGTGTGGGTTGGTAAAAAGTAACAACTTAGTCAAATATCGAACATGATGATTAATATGAGGTAAAGATAAGTTTTAGTAAAGCAACACACGTAGCCGGACGAAGGTGCAAAGTTAAATTCTCTAGATGTTGCACAAAGAAGTTAGAGATAACTAACTTATCATTTTGCATGTAAGATACTAGACAACTTAAGATTCAACTAAGCAACACGCAGGTTGTCCACTAAGTCACCACGCTCCGGATGACATAGGATTTCTACTAAGCAACACATAAGGTTTCCCACTAAATCAGTTAGAGTAAACTAACTAAGGCTTTTCGACAAATAAAGAGATCTCAGTCCTTTATAATTTGAGGAATAGATATACAATAATCTTTCAGAATAAATAAATCTACAAAAACTAAACTTCAAGGTCTTCTAGGTTCGAGTTAATATTGAGTATGCTTTTTCACTCCTTTTTTGACCCTTTGCAATATTTTTTGAGATGTTTTCAAGTTACATAAACTAAAATTATGACTTTTGGATATAAACTTTATGTAGAATAGTTATAACCTTCGAATCCATGCCATTTGTCATGGCTTTTGTCGCGTCTGCCCCTTCTATCACTATTGCAGACTATACAGTAACTTTTTGTACCTTCTCTATCCTGGCAGTGAGAAGTGTGTCAATCCAAGGACCAACTCCCTTCAAAAGGTCCCTGGGTTTATATTTTTATTAGTTGGAGACATTTCAATAACCACCTGTAATTTTTGAGCTTGGCAGTGGAGAATTTATAACACCATGAACAAGGACCTTCATAAGGTCCCTGGGTTTGTCAAATCATCAAAACTACAAATAACATTTTTCCACTTTTTGACGATGACAAGTTGTATACCAGTGCCTACAAGTTCTTCCATGTTTCATTACCTTGTCGAACAAGACCTTACAGTTGTATGTAAATTTGCACGATAGATCAAATCCTTTCCCAGGGTCTTTGGGTTTGTCAAATCATCAAAACTACAAGTAACACTTTCTTGATGATGACAAACCATACACTGCTTCCTGCATTTCTTCCCCCTATTACGTAGACACACTCATTAGTTTCCTTTACCATGGACCTGGTACCTTCACAAGGTCACTGAGTTATACAGGTACCTGCTTGTTTTCATTCCCCCTGTTGCTTTTCGCTTCTTACCCCCTTGTACTTCTTACCAACTTAAGCATTCCTACCAACCTAAGCATCATCTTAATACCCCAATGTATTCCCCCTTTTGTCACCATAAAAATGTAGTGCACTAAACAAACAAATGAAGTAGTATTTATAAGTGAGATAACAGTTATGGACTACACCAGCATAGTTAATAAGCCAAAAAAACAACACAATTTAGCCACAACAAAATTAACATTCACCACCTTTAAGTTAAATTGAAAAACTAAGAACCCCAGACATTGTCCACACAGAGAAGACACAAGAAGGACTATGAGGAGGGAGGAAGGTAGATGAGAGAGGGAATTAATAACAAGGGTGAGTCTAGAGTTTGTTGCGTCGGTATCCTTGATGATCTTCTCTTGAAGAGCAACAACATTTGCGAGAAGCTTATCATTCTGCTTTTGTAGCTTCTTGACAACCTCAGTACCAGGTCCATCTGTTTGCACTTTGACCAGGTGTTCTTTAACATAGCAATTTCAACCTTCTTGTTGCTCACTCGAAGAGTCATCCCATTCAATTTGTTTTTCAATTGGTCCTTTTATTTGATCAAATGAGAAACTTTACTTTGGGACACGGCCCACACACAATATCATAGGAAATACTAAGTCTCAATCTCATCAAAGGTTAGACACGATATTACTTTGGGACACGGCCCACACACAATACGACTATAGAAATACTTAGTCTATTACATTACTACGATAACGAAATAAAAGACATTTATGCCCTCGATCCAAATAAGGGTATACTTCAACTTAGCTTGAATAAGGCTACTATCCAAGTCTTGCTTCCAAAATGCTCCTCACCTACCAACCACCATAGAGATAGATAGAAACATGAAATTAGTAGAACCACATGTACTAAGTATAGAATAATGCATAAAAATCATGAAAACAGACATTCATTGGAAATATGCATCTTTTCATTTAAATATCTTAATATAATCATACGAACAAAATCTATCATCTTAGAAACACATTAGACAACATTTTAAACCATTTGTCATATTTTTGGAAGCACTTTATAGTAAATGCACTTCACTGTACATTGAAGTTTTTCACTGTTACAGTGAATTTACTTACCTTTACCTAAGACACCTTGTAGTATGTCCCTACCTCACTACATGCTATCCTAAGACTCACTAAGTAAAACAAAGAGATACTGCCCATACACCCTCTCTAGCCATGCCTAAATGATCCTCAAGACGACATATAATGAAACACATACACACTTACATGAAACCATACACATGAACATGAGGTTCTTCTACAAAAGGTGATTCTAAGTCTCACTTCAGTGAGTTGTAAAACGACCACCCATACATTTTCTGACATACACACTTAAGAGATCCTATATACTACCTATGATAAAATCATTCTCACTTAACACAACAACAACATATGGATAATATGACATTCTCTTTCCAAAGGCTAACAAAAGCCTTACTTAAGTAAATCAAGAAGATAACGTCTATGATTGACTTCTTAAAGATTACCTAAGTAATCCTTAAGACTACCTAAGTATAGATCATCTGTAAATATTCAACCATACTCCCTAACTACAGTAATCCTTATTACTTCTCTAGGTAAGATACGAAGTAACCAATTCTATTCATCTTTTACACCTTAACAAGGCAAATCTTAAGTACTCGAGATAAGTACTTATTTATTTAACATACTTTATTACTTTATTCATTATATTCATGAGTTCATTTAGGACTCATTCATCACATAAAAACATTCAAGTAATGATCTTGGAAAAGACCGAGAGACTATAACTAACACTTTCAAAGCCTAATGTGCATTATCTATTTAGCGTCCCATACCACCTTTTAAACTTCATAGAACTTCTCTAATTCTAGTAGGTATCCCCTATGATTAGAATAGACAACAACAGACATAGACCATGATAGAAAGATATGGAATTCGGAGTTCTAACCTACTCCGATGAGGTTGTTTTACTTTCTAATGGTAAAACTAGGACACATGTCATGTAGGCACATGGTTAAGGAATATGAAGGGCATGCTTTGTACTCTAGTCTCATCCTTTAAGTTGATCTACTTCCCATACCATACTCAGTCGGTGCTAGCCTATGTTCTCATACAGTAATTTTACACTTAAGGTTCATATAAAGGGGTTTCCATATAAATTTCATAACCCAATCACATTTACCCTACCAAAGACGTCCTCTAGGGCTACCTTAAAATGGCAAGAAGAAGCTCATGATGAATTTACTAAGGTTTTGCATGATGCCATTTCAGACAGTCAACCTTAAATCTATCATTTCTTTACTTAAAGGATACCATTACGACTTTTTACTTCATTATTCATAACCTTACCACTAGGTTTAAGGTTTCACATAAAAGACTCTCTTAACATCATTTAAGGTCTCATGTCATTCATGCGTACAAAAATAAGACGCTTTAGTATCCTAAATCAAGACATCTCATATTGACATTCATACATGCATCAAGTAAGGGACACAAGTTAACCAAGACAAGACCCAACATACTTCACCTTAACACATATTACATGTAATTCAAAAGGTACATAGAAGTAACCATATCCTCTTTTAGTCATCCTAACTTTCATAAAATCATCAATTTGACCATCATAGACTCACATACTCTAGTAGGAATAACAAATCATCAACCCTAAGACTATACACACAAAACCATAATAATAGTCTAACATGCTTAACTAAATAACATCAATAAAAGAATAAATATACATTCACATTACTTATCATGTAGGTATATATATTATCATTTTTCATATAATAAACTATACAAATCATCATAATACATAAAATATTTGCCTACAAGTCCATGATAATTATAATACATAAAGTAACGCCACAAGGACACATCAAATGCAAGTAAAGCACATAACAACACAACCATAAGTGGACCATACAAATAACAACCTAATTAAAGTCTAAATAACATAAAAAGGGGTAATTAGGTCAGATTACCACCACTTTATCCTTAACACCTCAATTCGATGTGAAATCATCCAATTCAATACCATAAGCTTCTTACCAATGGCCATGAACATCAATTCAATATAAAAACTATCATACTCAATAAAACAAGGTCAATTCAATAGAGATTCATCAATATAATACAACAGAGTTATCAACTCAATACAATTATTAGATCAATCAAAAGACCATAGAAAACTACAGTAGAATTCATAACCATTAAGTCTATATTAAGTAACCCATGATTTATCAATTACGTGGTTTCGTAGGTTAATTAAGTTAAAATCATCGAGTTAATAAATCATTCAATATTCAATTCTTAAAAACATTTTATGCAAGAACCCATTGATAGATAATGAAAATGGACAATTCAACTATGAAAACTTTATAAAACATCGTTTAAAGTTGGACTCCTTGAGAATAGAGTTTCAAGAATCAAAAAGTCATTCCTCTATGAAGATAATTCTTCAATTCGATGAAGAATCTCCACTAAAATCTCCAATACAAACCCTTCCTTGAGTTTTGGCTCCAATGGAGTTCTAGGAAATTTCTAAGGGAATTTGGGTTTTGATTTTGAAGAATGAAATCTTCTAAGTTTTAAAGACATATATACATTATTAAAATACCCAAAATACCCTATATGAACCTCCCTTTCTTTTAGTTTTACATAGAGTGAATTTATAATTTCACCCCTAACATTATAGTGAACCTACGCAGGAGAACAGGATTACAAACGGAAGGCCATCGACGACACATCCATTACCCAACGGACCATTCTTTTTGTCCGTGTTTTGGGATTGAGGAGGATAATTGGACTCTTATATCTAACACATAAGTTTCCATATATGATAACTAACCTACGGGATGTCGATTGACCTAGTGGGCATCGATTGCCATCCGTAGGTGGGCTGTCTAGGACAGTCTTGGCCACCAATGATGGGTCATTCCTCAAGGACCCTTGGATGATCCTTGGGGATGTTCAATTGGGCGTTTCCAACCCATACATGTTTTTAATTTATTTAATATCCACTCCAATAAATTCAAACAAAAATGAACACGTAAACTCGATGAAAAACATGCATAGACACACAAGGTCATTTATAAGTTAATACTTTCAAACATCATTGACGTTCTTGGACGTTTGACCTTCAAACTTAATGAAACTTGACACACTGACTATAAAAACTATGATAATTTATTTAAGGACCTTATAAACTCATTAATAACACATAAGCATATAGAACCACATAAGAGGCACATAGATGACCTAGTCGTCGAATGTCTTCGTCATTTCTTGATGTTTGAGTTCCAATGCCCCTAAGCTCCTAGACATTCACTCAATACCACATTATAGACCAATTTAGGACCTTAGAACATCATAAAAACATTTTAAGGTCTTTTTAACCTAAGCAATTTTCGAGATATTACAGGTTATTTTGCGTGTTTATAGGTATAAGTAAAAAAATCTCATTTAAACCCTAGCACCTCAATCAAAACACATTCCCTCCCAAAGTTTCTTCAAAACCCTCCATGAGAGATCAGGTGAAGATAGATCTTGAAGTTGGATCTTCAATGGAGTTTCTTCTCCAATTATCATTGGATTCTTTTAATAAGGTATAAGAGTTTTCATCTAAATATTTCTATCACCGTAGAGTCAATTTCAAATATGATTTTCAAAGTTTTCAAAAAAGGAAAAAGTACAATTTAAACTCTAAGTCTTTGTTTCTTGAATGAATGTTTTCAAACATTAAGATATGATATTATTGATGTATAATTGATGTTTTCCAATGAAATTATTCATGAACCCTTGACTTTCTCAAATCATCCAATTTTACTAAAATATGGTTAATTTGATCATGCTTTTATATTAATGAATTCATATGTAGATTGTTATGGGATTCAGTTTCATGTATATATTAGGATTTTATGGTATATAGGCATTTTAAATTTGATCAATTAAGTATTGTATATTTTTTAGGTCTATTGAATATTAAGCTTATTGACTTGATATTGATTTAATGTTTATGAATTCTCTAGTATGGTTTTATATGGCCTATTGAATAATGTAAGGATTGTATTCAATTGATGTCTAATTGTTCTTATATTGATAAATCTATATTAAATTGACCTAGATTTATTTAGTAGGATAGTTTATGTATTGAATTGATGTTCATGGCCATGGGTAAGGGCCTACTGATATTGAATTGGATAATTTAGCTTTTGATTGAAGTGGTCAGATGGAACGGGTGTTATGCTGACCTAACTCTCTTAGTATTATATATAGATTTTGTAATATAATGATGATTTGTATGGTCCACTTATGGTGGCGGTACTATATGAATTGATGAGGCCTTTTCGGCATTACATTAAGGAATATTATGATCAAAGCCTTGTCGCCACTACTTGAAGTACTATGATGATTTGTGTATTCGAGTTATGTGAATATTGAGCATGTCTATATACATGTGAAGTAATATGAAAGTATGTGTTACTTATATTTATATTAGGAGATCATGTTAGACTAGAACTATGTGCTTATATGTGTAGTATTAGATGTTAATGCATGACTATAACTACTTGACGATATGAGTCTATGATGTTTATATTGATAATTAAATAGTAAGGTATATGATTAGATAAATATGATAGGGGTCATTCCTAAGTGCTCCAAATAACGATATGTTATGTGGAATAAATTAAAGAATGTTGTGTCTTATTTTAGTAGACTAGTGTCCTTTATTTGATACATGTTTGAATGATGTGACTTGACTAGGTAGGATTAATGCACCCCTGTCATGCATGAATGAATGATATGTGATACCTTAGATGATGTTACGAAGGTGATGTACGTGGAACCTTGAACATAGTGGTGAGGTTATTATTGTTGAAGTCGAAGAGCCGTAATGCTATGCTTCATGTAAAGGAATGATAGACTTAGAGTTGAATGTTTGTAACAGCATTATATAATGCATAGAAAAATCCTAATGAGCTATCTATGGAACCATTGAAAGGTAGCCCTAGTGGACTTTTTTTGTAGGGTAAAAGTTATTAGGTTATGAACTAGATAAGGAACCTCTTCAAGTGATCCTTTAGTGTAAAATACTATATGAGAACAAATTCTATCAATGAATGAGTATGTCATGGGAAGTAGCTCTACTTGAGAAGGAGACTAGAGTATAATGTAGCTTTACTTTAGAGGAAGACTATAGTCCATGTTTATTTATTATGGACTATGTCACTTATTGCCTATTCTCATCATGTGGGATACATACTAGCATTAAAGAAGTTTTATGAAGTCTAGGTGGTGGTATGGGACTCTATCTAGACATAGAACTATATGTTTTGAAGGTGTTAGTTAGAGTCCCTAGGTCTTCTCCAAGACCATTACTTAAATGTCCTTATGTGATGAATGAGTCCTAAATGAACTAGTGAATGTAATAACTTAAGTTAAAAAGGAATGTTAAATAAATAAGTACTTATCTAAAGTAGTTAAGGGTTGTCTAGGTAAGGTGTGAAGGGGGCATAAGGATGGTCACTTCGTATCTTACATAGATAAGTCTTAAGAATGACTCTAGTTAGGAAGATGGTTGACTATGTGGACATTATCTATGCCTTAGGTAGTCTTAGACATTACTTAGGTAATTTTTAAGAGGTCAATCATGGACTTCATCTTCTTGATTTACTTAAGTAAGTCTATTGATATCTTTTTGAAGGAGAATGTCATAGTATCTACGTGTTGATGTATTAAATGAGAATGATTCTATCATAGGTAGTCTATAGGATCTCTTATCTGTGTGTAAAATGAATTGTATGGGAGGTCACTTCACAACTCACTCAAGTTAGACTTATAATAACCTTTGTTGAATAATCTCATGTTCATATGTTTATTGTTTTGTAAGTGTGTTGAACTCATTATTTGTGGTTTTAAGGATCTTTTAAGTGTGCCTAGAGAGTTTGTATGGACGGTCTCTCTTTATCTTACTTATATGAGTCTTAGCATACCTTATATAGAGAGGATTACATGCTAGAAGGTATTTAAAGCGTAACTAAGAAAACTTCACTTTTACAGTGAAGAAGTTCACCGTGTAGGGAAGTAAGTTATTGCAATGTTGCTTCTTAAAAAATATGATAAATGGTCTAAATGATTCTTTATGGATTTCTACGTATCTAAATATTGTTCTTATTCTTATAGTATGATACTTTTATAAAAATTCATGAAAAGCATGTTATTTACTAAATGTCCCTTTTTCATGGTTCTTGAATGCGTTCCATACTTAGTGCATCTAATGTGCTAACCCCTTCTTTTCCCTTTTTTGACTAAAGTGTTTGGAATTAGAAGCATTGATATTCAATGGAGTATGGATAGGTTTATAAGGGTTTAAAATGAAGTTTTGGTGATTCCTCTTCAATTCGAGGACAATATCGACATGTTCCTTTATGTCTTAGTCTTTATCTTATGTCTTGTATTGGATAATAGCCATGTTTTGTATACTCCAAAGTTTAGATGGTTTAATGAGATGTTTTAAAGGTTGACTGTTTTAAATGAAAGTGTTTCAATTTCGTATTGATTATGGAAAGAGTTCTTCTTGTTAAGAAAGTTTTAAATTCTTACTTATTTTAGAATGTTTATTATACATTGAAAGACACGAGTGGCTATGATGAGACTTATTGAAGTCTAATTTGTCGTGTGGCGGCCAAGGATGCTTTAACTTCTAGGGTGTACTTGAGGGTTGTTACAAAGTTGGTATCAGAGAAAGTCTTAGTAGTGTCTCAGTTGTCTGATGGACCACATCTAGTAGAGTCTTGTTCATAATGTGAGCCACGCCAAATTATGAATAGGAGGTTATGGGTGCTAGGAAAAGTTTCACATCTTCATTCATTTAATCGTACCTAAGAGATTTGTCTATAGTGACTTTATCTTGTTTCTCTTGTGTGTTGGTCTCTTGAGGGTGACTTTATGAAGATTATGTTGAGGGAGAGAAATGAGGAGATGTAACTTTTTAGATGAAGTGTGAAAGATGGTGTTGATGACCTTAGGTCGATTTTGTTACCTTTTGAAGGGAAGTCTAGTTGGAAAAGAATTGTAAGATATATTGTTAGAAATGTGAAGGAGTGCTTGTCGATATGGTTTGAAGTTGTTTAAGACCCAACCATAGAAATGAAGGTGATGAGATTTGAAAGAGTAAAGGTGAGTTTTTCGTAGTAAGGGGCATGTAGTGGTTAGATGACAGTTTTAAGTCTTCATGAGATAGACTTTGGTGAGAAAGTATTTGTAAGACTTAAGGTGCCTTAAAGGAGTTCCTTGTAGTAGATATTATGTTGACCTTAGAATTTATTTCTCCTAAGTGGGGGGTATTGTGAAGAGTATGGTTATTGGGAGTGAGGTACCCTTAACTTTTCTTTATGTGTTTATTCAATCCTAAATAAAGAGTTCTTAGTAACTTGATTATGTAGGATTCTTTTGTGAAAAATGAGTTCCAAACATTCTCCTTATGATATACATGTTTTTGTTGAAGTTTTGTTGAATGAGAAAATGAGTTTTCATGCATGTTATCTTCCTCATATTTCATGTGCACCTAGTGTAGGCTGCTAATTGTTTCATCAAGATGAACAGTGAGCATGTCTAAATGATTATATGAGATTGATTTGTTGAGCAATTATAAGGAATGTCTTAAGTGTTGCTTTGTTAGATTATGAAGCATGTTAACTGTAAGGTTTTGAAAAATATTAACTAATTCGTTCTTTGATGAAAAACTTGTTGAAGGTAATTAGAATTTATGTATATGAGCATGACAATGAAAATAAAATGAGTAAAGGATATGAGCCTTATCACATAATCAGTTGTTTATTCTAGTTTCTTGTTGTGTTGTGATTTTATTAATTATGTGAAATTCATGTTTCACCCTTTATTGTGTGTTGTATGGGTTATGTAATCATGCTTTGATATTAATGAATTCATGTGTAGATTGTTATGGGCTTTTGATTCATGTATAGATTAAGGAACCTCTTCATGTGATCCTTTAGTGTCAATTACTCTATCAGAACAAAGTCTAACACCGAGTGAGTGTGTCATGGGAAGTATCTATACTATAGAAGGAGACTAGAGTACAATGTAGCTCTACTTGAGAATGAGACTAGAGTGCATAAAAGCCCTTCATATTCCTTAACCATGTTCCTACATGGGATGTGCCCTAGTTCTAACCTTCGCTAGTAGAACACCCTCATAGGAGTAGGTCAGAACTCCAGATTCCATGTCTAGCTATCCTGGTTTTTGTCGGTTATTACCTATTCTCAGCATGTGGGATACCTATTAGCATTAGAGAAATCCTATCAATTCTAGGTGGTGGTATGGGAATCTATCTAGACATTGCACGGTTTTAGTTAGAGTCCCTAGGTCCTCTCCAAGACCATTACTTGAATGTCCTTATGTGATGAATGGGTCTTAAGTGAACTAATGAATGTAATGACTTAAACTAAAAAATAATGTTAAATGAATAAGTACTTTTCTAGAGTAGTGAAGGGTTGTCTAGTTACGGTGTGAAGGGGGCATAAGTATGGTCACTGTGTATCTTACCTAGACAAGTCTAAAGAATGACTCTTGTTAAGGAAGTTGGTTGATTATGTTGACATGATCTAACCATTAGGTAGTCTTAAGCATTACTTAGGTAATCTTGAAGAGGTCAATGATGGACGTTATCTTCTTTATTTACTTAAGTAAGTCTTTTGATAGACTTTGGAAGAAGAATGTCATATTATCTATGAGTTGATGTATTAAATGAGAATAATTCTATCTTAGGTAGTCCATACAATCGCTTAAGTGTGTGTGTAAGGAATTGTATGGACGGTATCTTCACAATTCACTAAAGTGAGACTTAGAATCACCTTCGGTAGATTAATCTCATGTTCATATGTTTGATGTCCTGTAAGTGTGTATTGATCTCATTATTTCTTGTCTTAAGGAGCATTTAGGTGTGCCTAGAGAGGTGGTATGGATGTTCTCTCTTTGTCTTACAAAAGTGAGTCTTAGGATAGCTTTTATTGAGAAGAATACATCCTAGAAGGTCTCTAAAGTGAAGCTAAGAAAACTTCATCGTAACAATGAAAAAGTTCACTTGACAGTGAAGTAAGTTACTGAAATGTTGCTTCTAAAAGTATGATAAATGGTCTAAATGATACCTTATGTGTTTCTATGTTGTTAAATGTTGTTCTTATGCTAGTAGTATGATGTTTTAATCAAAATTCTTGAAAAGCATTTTATTTACTAAATGTCCCTTTTTCATGGTTTTTTCATGGCTTCTATAGTAAGTGCATCTAATGTGCTAACCCCATCTTTTCGCTTTTAGATTAGAGAGTAGGGAATTGGTAGTCTTGATATGCGATGGAGGTGGGATAGGTTTCTAATGGTTGAAGATGATGTATTTATGAGTCCTCATCAATTCGAGGACAATATCCACATGTTCCTTGATGTCTTAGTCTTTATTTTATGTCTTTTATGGGCTTAGACCCAATTGTTATATACTCCAATGTTTAGATAGTTCAATGAGCTGTCGTAAGGGTTTAATCATTTAAATGAAAGTCTTCCTCCTGCATATTGATTATGGAAAGATTTCTTCGTGTGTGAAGAACGTTTTAACTTATTACTCATTGTAGAATTTTTATGCAATGAAATATATGAGTGGATTTGATGAGACTTCTTGCATTCTAATCTGTCGTGTGCAAAAACAAGGATGCTCTAACTTCTAGAGTTTAATTGCGGATCGTTACAGAAGGTAGGTTAACTATTGTTCTCATGAGATGGATACTACAATGCAAATGTGTATAAAAGAGTTTCTAGCAAATGTCCTAGTTCCTTAACTATTTGCCCCCATTGGAAGAATAGCTAGTGGATCAACCTACAATACTATGTTCATGAATCGTTCTACCTGGGTAAGTAGACAACCTTCTTTCAGGGTTTCATGACACGAGATTTCATGTTTAGGTCACATGGTCTATTTTTTGTTATGAAGAATGTTCCCACTAGTAAAATGAATTAATGAAAGCAATAAAATTTGACACTAACTAGGGTGACTTAAGAGGTACTACTTAGTGTAGGTAAGGGTATGGGACTTTAGCTATGTATTGCACATTTTGGCCTACATGATTGTCCTATAAGGAGTTATTATACACTTATGTTATGAATGAAATGCATGATGTTTGTTCTATATGATTTTTCTCTTATATGATGTTGGTCTAATTTGATGAACATGATATTGATTAAATTTGTTATGTATAGTGATAAATACACATGATATGATGTTATATGAAGTATGGCTATTATGTATGGTCTCTTTTATAGTTAAGTTGGTTTATGTGGGGCATCACATGAGCATTGCACTTGTCGGTTTGGGTTGGGATTGTAAGGTTCTAGTATGATTTGATGATATGAACTTTAGAACATGAAATGTTGGTATGACTTTATGATGATATTATTATAGTTTATGAATATTAACATGTCTTAATATTGTTATTACCATTGACTTATATATGTTCTTGTTTGTTCATAAAGGCTTTCACAATAACTGAGCATGGTTTGAAAAAAATGTCTCTTTTTCAAAAGGTTTTAATTGCATATGTGTTTTATGCTTAGAACATATGGTTTGTACTAACCCATGTTCTTTCTATTTCTACAAAAACATTGGTCCAGGCCACTGAAGAGATTTCAAGGCCATTTGCAAGGAATACATGGATATTTTCCCAAGTTGTTGGTGAGTCCTTATAGTCCAGGTATGATGCAACTATTCTAGATTTACTAGTATTTACTATGTCTTAGTCAATCGTTCTTCCCTTTTCTTCTGAGACATTGTTGTAAGACTATATGAGTCATATTATAATAGTGTAAGGTTGATGTCCCAAACTTTCTAATCCTATAATCGATGGTTATGTTAGATAGAATATTAGACTACTTTAATGAGTTGATTTTATTGTTAAATGAGAAGTCTATGTAAACTTCATATAATGATAGTTAGAAGTCTAAGTATACTTCATATGTAAAAATTTTAATTTTTCCGCAATTTCTCTACATATAATATGTCATCATGTATGTTAAGCGCTAGTCTAAGGCCTCTTCGAAGAAGAAGACACCGATTACGTCTAGGGGGTGCTCTCCATTCGTGACAAATTTGGTATTAGATGATGATGTTGAGTAAGGATAGGAATGACGTCTCACTAAACAACGTCTACATAGAGTCTTGTTCATAATTGTGAAGCGCGCCACACTTATGTATGAGAGGCTATGTGATGCTTAGGAAATTATCATCTTCTTATGTCATGCCTCAAGAGTCTTAACTTTATGTGTCCTTGAAAAACAAATTACTCCACAAGGCAATCAAGCTCCTCTCAAGAACAAGTTTATCTAGGTGGCCAAACTCTGGTCAATGCTCCTTCCATGAAGGATGTATAAATAAGGTTGGCTTTTCTATGTTTGGATCAATCCATGGCTACTGAAGATCAAGACATACCTACTCAATTCAAGCTATGACAGCTCTATCACACCAGGAAGTTAGAACCCGTGTGAACAAAAATGCATGTACCGTGGCTTCTCTCTTGAGGGACTTCATTAGGATGAACCCTCCCATGTTCTTTGTCCTAAAATGAATGAATACCCCCAAGACTTTATTGATGAGGTATACAACATCTTTTATTCTATGGAGGTGAGTTCAAATAAGAAGGGCGAGCTAGTCGCATATCAACTCAAGGATATGGCTCAAAATTGGTATACTCAATGGAGGGACAATACGAATGTGAGAGCGGGTCCTATAAGTTGGGAAGTCTTTAGGAGCGCATTTATTGATAGGTTTTTCCCATGGGAGAAAAGAGAGGTCAAAGTAGAAGAGTTCATCAACTTTCATCAAGGTGGTAAGAGTGTGCTAGAATACTTTTTGAAATTCACTAAATTGTCTAAATATGCCTCTTCTTCTATGTCCAAACCGAGAGATGAAATGATCATTTTGTGATGGGAGTGTCCGATAATATTTTAGAAAAGTGTCGTTCGGTGATGCTTCATGACAATATGTCGATTTCTCATTTAGTGTTGCATTCTCAATAATTTGAGGAGAGTAGGATTAAGAGGAAGATTATGGATGCTAAGAGGATAAGATCTTATAACTGAGGTACTTCTAAGTTGGAGTTAGAAATTCAAAACAAACCTAAGTTCAAGAAGAGGTTCTCCAACAAAGTTCCTTCTAATTTTCCCAAGGCTCGTAATGATAGGATGTCTAATATTAGGTCCCAAAGGGGGAAAAGTGGTGATTCACTTAGTGACAAACTTATTTGTGGCAAATGTGGTAATAAACATGTGACTTAATGTCTCGTTGGGACGGATTATTGCTTTGGCTGTAGAAAGAGTGTCCAGAAGGTGAGGGATTGTCCCATTCTTAAAGCTCAAGGAAGAGAGAGTAACCAAGCACAAACAAGCAGTCCTAGTTCTGATGCTCCTAAGAAGAACCACTTCAATTCTCTCCGCTCTAAGGGTGATCAAGAGGATACTCTTGATGTTGTCACCGGTATGTTAGAAGTATTTTCCATTAATTTCTATGAATTACTACATCACGGTGCACCTTTATATTTGGTAAATCTTTTAGTGTTCATGAAGTTTAATGTTTTACTCGATGTCTTGATTGAACCTTTTTTGGTTATTACCACGGTGGGTGACTCTGTTGTTGCTAAAAGACTATTTAGGAGATGTCCCATAATATTGTTTAATAGAGTAACATTGGTTGATTTGGTAGAACTTGATATGTCAGAATTTGATGTCATATTGGGGATGGATTCGTTAAGTTATTGTTTTGATTCTATTGATTGTAGAACAAGGGTAGTTAAGTTCTGATTTCCAAATGAACCTACCTTAGAATTGAAGGGGGTAAACTCAATCCCTAAAGATAGAATCATTTTGTGTCTAAATGCTTTTAAGATTATTTATAAGGGATGTCTCTATCATGTTCTGAGGGTCAAGGAATTTGAATCTGAGACCCCTCCTTTAGAGTCGTTCCCTGTAGTGAAGGATTTTCCGGATGATTTACTCTGAATTCCTCTTGAATGGGAAATAGTTTTCGGCATAGATTTGATACCTGATACAAAATCCATATCAATTCCTCCTTATCGGATGACTCCAGTCGAGTTGAAAGAGTTGAAGGTCAACTCCAAAATTTGCTTGACAATGTTTTTATAACACCAAGCACTTCTCCATAAATAATAGGTATCCTCTCCATAGGGATGATTTGTTTGATCAACTCTAAGGTGCAAGTTATTTTTGAAAATCGGTTTGAGGTCAGGATATCATAAAGTTAGGGTGAGAGGTTAAGACATTCCTAAAATGGCTTTTTGAACTAGGTATGATCATTATGGGTTTATAGTCATGTTTTTTGGGTTAACTAATGCCCTACTATCTTTTATGGACCTTACGAATAGAGTGTTACATAATTACCTTTATTCTTTTGTAATTGTCTTCATTGATAATATCTATTGATATTCTAAGAGTAAAGATGAGCATATGTACCTTTTGAGGGT
Organism: Solanum lycopersicum; assembly: GCF_036512215.1. NCBI lineage: Eukaryota > Viridiplantae > Streptophyta > Magnoliopsida > Solanales > Solanaceae > Solanum > Solanum lycopersicum. The sequence continues at coordinate 33,360,888 of NC_090800.1, read as the reverse complement.
AGTATTGAAAGACCTCAAAATAAATCAACTCATTTCTAAATATAGTAAGTGTGAAAATTTGTTGAGATTAGTTTATTTTCTTGGTCACATTATTTTGAGTGAAGGTATAGAGTTCGATCCGAAGAAAATGGAAGCGATTAAGAATTGGACTAAACCTTTCACTCCCACTGATATTCAATGTTTGTTGGGTTTAGCGGGTTCTATAGAAGGTTTTGGGTTTGCATCTATTTCTTCTCCTTTGACAACACTAACTCCAAAAGAAGGTTATGTTTAAGTGGTCGGAACCTTGTGGAAGAGGCTTTAAAGAGTTGAAAGATAATCTAACCTTCACTCCGGTATTGACCTTATGGAACGGTACCAAAGGGTTTGTTGTGTATTGTGACGCTTTTTGAGTAAATGTGGGTTGTGTCCTCATGCAACATTGTAAGGTAATAACTTCTACCTCTAGAAAACTCAAGGTACATGAGAAGATCCGTTCAACTTATGATTTTGAATTAGTGGCAGTAGTGTTTTCTCTGAAAATATTAAGGCATTATATATATGGGATAAATGTGGAAGTGTATACCGACCACAAGAGTGTCCAATATATATTAACTCAAAATGAGGTGAATCTTAGACAAAGAAGTTGGTTAGAACTTTTGTTGGACTATGTTATGAGTGTCCTTCACCACCCCAAAAAGGTCAATGTGGTTTTGGATTCTTTGATTAGAATTACTATGGATAGAGTGGCTCATGTCGAAGAGGTTAGAGAAGTGATATTGAAAGATGGTCATAGATTTGCCAAATTGAGTGTTCGGTTAGAATATTCTCCAAAAGAAGGTTTCAAGGTTCATCATAACTCTGAGTCATCTTTAGTGGTTGATCATAACTCTGAGTCAAGGTTGAAAATCAAATACCGGGAGGGTTAACTGAAGTAATGGACGTTCCTACTTGGAAGTGGGAAGACATCAATATGGACTTCGTAGTGGTGTGCCCCACACCCGGAGGCAAAATGATTACAAATGGGCTATTGTTGATAGATTGACGAAATCTGCCCATTTTATCCCTGTCAAATCTACTTACTGTGAGGAGGAATATGCTAGATTGTACCTTAATGATATTTTGAGTTTGCATGGGATATATTTGTCCCTCATCTCGGAGAGAAGTGGCTAATTAACTTCTTTTTTTTAGGAAAGGGGCTAGGTACTCAAGTGAAACATAGTACCGTTTTTCATCTTCAAACAGATGGCCATGCGAACATACATCCATACCCCAGAAGATATGTTAAGATATTTTTCCATTGACTTCAAGGGTAATTAGGACAATCACCTAACATTGATAAACTTCTCCTACATTAATACAAAGCATTCGAGTATTTCTATGGCACGTTTTGAAGCACTCTGTTGTAGGAGATGTAAGTCTCTGGTTGAGTGGTTTGAGGTGGGTGAGTCTTCACTCCTTTGTCCCGATATAATCAATGAGTCCATGGAAAAAGTTCTTGGGATAAGGGATAGGTTAAAAATATCCTATAGGTTGCAAAAATCTTATACCGACAATCGAAGAGGAGACCTTGACTTTTAAATAGGTGATTGAATCTACTTGAAGATTTCACCCATGAAAGGGGTGATGATATTTGGTAAAAAAGTAAAACTAAGTCCCTAGTATGTTTGTCCTTGTAGATATTGCAACGGGTTGGGAAATTTGCTTATTAGTTGAAACTACCAAGTGAATTAGCCCTTATTTGTCAGCTATTTCATGTCTCCAATCTCAAGAAATTTATAGGCGACTTACTTTCTATTCTCCCTATTAAAGTGTTAGGGGTTAATGAGAATGTTTATTATAAAGAGGTTCCGGTTGAGATACTATATTGTCAAGGCAAAAAGTTGAGGAATAAACAGGTTGCCTCCGTAAAACTCCTATACAGAAACGATCTAGTTGAGGGTGCAAAATGGGAAGTCGAGGCAGACATGAAGTCTTGCTACCCTAATCTATTTCTCTTACTCCTAGTAAAACTTGAGGTTAGTAGTTCCTCTTAGAATTATATATATATATATATATATATATATATATATATATATATATATATATATATATATATATATATATATATATATATATATATATATTGTTCAATTTGTCTTGTTTTTCTACGTATGTGCATATCTTTGTAAAGGTTTCTACTAAAAATGAGTTTTCTTAAAAAATGCTCTCATGTTTAACTTACCCCTATGTGAAATGTGTATATTTTCCTTCATGAGATTGTAGCGAGCATACTTTAATGTTCCATGAAAGAAGAATTTCATGGTAAATCTTGAATTTCATGGTGAGCTCATGTTTAAATAAGAAGGTAGTTCCTCATTATGTGATACAAAATATTGAGCTCTTATATATGGGGAATTGTGAATTGCGTTGCTATGTGTAATGACATGATTATGTGTTGAATAGATTCTTTTTCTCTCCCTATAAAAAGGTTAAAGTGTCATTTAGGAACAACTAATCCTAAGGGGGCGGGGGGGGGATATAACACTCTAGAAGTTCCGTAACATATTCTATATCCTCATTTGACGAACAATTCCTTAAAATAGTGTTTATAAGACTAAAAATTGAATGAACTTAATTATAAAGTGTTAGATTCAAAACGGCAAGAAACGACAACGACATCCGCAGACTAGTGAATTTGAGCTAGTGCGCCTTGTTGTGTTTCAAGGGGATTTAATAGTTAAGAACGGAATAAAGGTCAGATTTGGTGAAAAGGTTTGGAATACACATTACAATGTGTTTAGGGTAAAAACATCAGGTTACGACTCCCGAAGGACCATCCTATGGGTCCATGAGGTGGACCTAACATTTGAGCTCCAAAATTGTCATTGGTAGTGCTCAACCACGAGGGCAAACGATGAGCCATCGTTTGAAAAACACTCCATCATTCGGTTCCATTAGTTGAGACTTATAAATTTAACAAAAAGGCTTCAAAATCAAGTCTCTTTACCAAATCATGTTTGGGCAGTGCAGTCCTTGGTATGGTCGATGCTCTGCAGAGGGGGTTGCATCGTTTGAAACCTTGTTTCATTGTCCAATTTCTAATAAGTTAAGGGAGTTTAGTTAACTAGTTAGTTCATTAATAAATGATTAAGGGGTGGTTAAATTATTTATTTGGGTACTTAAAAGGGTTATGACACATTTCATAATTTCCCAAACCCAATTAGCTCTCACTTCTCTCTACTTTCTCTCACTACTCAAAGACCCTGATATAAGAATAAGGTCAACATTCATTAGGGATTAAAGATTTATTTTCCTCCATAATTATTCAAGTATTCTCAAGTTATTGAATATATTCACTCTTGGGACTCCTTTCTCCAAGAGGCTCTTCAAATATTTGATTTAAATATTCTTCAAAATGATGGTTTTTATCCAATTTCGTGGGTTATCTTTCAAATTGATTTAGTGTGATATTGAATTGTTTTAAGTTGAAATATTATGATTTTTTTATTGTTGTATTTTTGTAGTTCCTTAGTCTTTGACCTAAGTTCCCTAAAGATCCATGAATAACACATTTTCCCAAACCCTAACTATAAAGTAGATTGATAGTTGATTAGGGATGTTGTAATTGGACGTGGTATTTCTTAATTTACTATTATATGATGATGGTGATAGTATTATTGGATAAATTTTGTGTAATTGAGGATATGATCTTGAAGGGGATTCTTGAAAGCAATTAGTAAGAGTCTTCTTTATGGTAAAATTCATCTACCGACAGGAGTTAGATCCTTCCGTAGCCTCACACTTGGACAGATTTCCCCGAGTTTCTTCCAAATGCTTGAACCTCCAATCAACGATTACTGATACGCTCAAATTTACTTCTTAAATAAGAAGTAAAGAGGTCGTGTCAAGTAAATAACCCAACTAGTGAGGTTGGGATAGTTCCCCAAGGAAAATAGTCTAGACTTAACTTCAACTTGTTATTACTATTGTTTGGTCAATGACTTCCTTGGAAAGTAAAAACAATAAAAAGGGGGTTTCTATTTCTAAATGAGTGAAAATAACTAATGAACTTGAAAGAGACACTTAACAGTTTTGAATGTTGGATTTTAATCAATTAATCAAAGTAACTAGGGTTTACGTATTCCCCACAGGCTCATAACTTGATAATTCTAACTATAACACTTCTTTCCTAGTATCTTGCATGCAAAGTGATAAGTAAATGTATTTCTAAATCCTTGGTCCGGCATCTAAAAAATCTCACTCCGCACCTTGGTCCGGCATCTAGGAAATCTCACTCCGCACCTTGGTCCGGCTACGTGTGTTTCTTTCCTAACCCTTATTTTTACCTCATATTAAGCATCGTATTTGATATTTTACTAAGTTATTACCTCGTACCAATCAATACTAGCCTATTAGATAGTATACACTAAATCTATGTTAATAATTCTTTTCCTATTATCTACCTCCTTGGTCCGGCAAGTAGCATTATGGGGAGTTTTAAAGTTGCCATCCGTTAAAAAGACTTCTAAGAGAAAGAATTATTAATACATGCAAGACACTATTCTAGAATTGTTATTTTAGTTAGGGTTTATCTCATTATTTACCTATGGTTCCCACAACCCTAGTTATGGAGTTTAGTTACTCATGGCCATAAACACAATATTCAAATATATGAAATAAAAGTTCATGTACTTAATCCATGAGAAAGAGTAAAATCCAAAAGTTTGCTTGATTAATCACCAATATTCACTTGCAAGAATCTCAAAGTAATCAATAATCTCACAAAAAGTCTAATGATTATCAAGAGTCTCACAATATAATGTTTACCAATACAGAGTTTAACAATCTAAGAGTCTAACAATACGGAGTCTAACTATTCGGCGTCTAACCTAAAAAGCGAGGTTTTTCGAACTATTTATAGAAAATAAAAACCTAATTAAACAAGGACTCTATTTGCTGGTAATCTGCCAAAACACGGCTGCATCGACGGACCGCGCGATGGATCGTCGTGGTCATGATGGACCGTCATGGACTCCGTCGTCCCATACTTGTGCCATTTCACCTGCTGCTCTCTTCACCACCCTCGATGGCAAGTATGACAGACCTTCATAGGTACAACGGTCGGTCGAGGGTCTTCGTTTCAAAACACTTCAACTCTTGGAATCTGGGTACTGGGATTACTTCTCTGAACTTCATGACGAACTTGCAGGACGGACCGTCACAAGCTTCGTAACCCCACACTTGGTAAGACTTCCCCATCTTCCTTCAGCAGCTTCACTACGCTACAACCTACGGACCATCACAAGCACGGCGGACCGTCATAAGCTCCGTAGGTCTCTTCTGCATTTCTTCGCTCAAAATCTCTGCATTCAGCTTTGGACAGATTTCCTGCAAAACAAAGATATACTTATACAAAAATTAGCACACAAAAGGCTTTTGGACACACTAAACTTAAGGAAAAAGTATTAATTATACCGTGAAACCACGGTATATCAATACCCTCAACTTAAATGCGTTGTTTGTCCTCAAGCGACGCACTATGACTCACTTCACAATCTTTGTACATAGTATCCATGTTTTATCCTTTGCAATCATTTGGCTATCAATCCCGATTAATTTCATCAAATCTATGCATGCTATCACCATTAGGCTTGAACTATGTGGGATCAAGACATGACACAGACTCGCCATGCATTAACACCTATCCTCTTCAATTTCTCACTAAGGTGCTAACAATTCCAGTATTGCAACTAGTATCCTCACTTCAAAACAAAATCCTCATTTTTCAGATAATGATTTCAATTTGAGTATAAGGATTACTTTTCAACACTCTCTCAGAACAAAGTCACACTCATTCATATTATTGTCATAAGCTTGCCCTTATTTTCACTGCCTTAAGTTCTCTATACAACCCTTAGGATCACGATAGGACTTTATTGGCTTGTAACATAAGCTTAGGGTCAGGTAGGGTATATTTAGGTATACTATAGTCACTTTTTTCCCTCCTTGACATATCGGCTAAACCTTCCACTTTCTATAATTTTATCTTTCCTAGTTTCTCATATTCTTTCACCTTGCTATTTTCAATTCTTTTCTTGCTTGTATTTCTTGAATATTTTACTTTTTTCTTCACTTTTCTTTCAACTAATTCTTGAGTCACTTTACTTTTGTTCTTTCTCTCTGTTTGTTCTTTCAACCCCACTTTCCAGAGCATTCCTCAGGGCCATAATGAAGGTTGTTTACTGCATTAGCCACCCTCAAATATTTGTGGTCCTTAAGCTTGAGTTTTTGCTATACAAAGTTAGGGTTTGTCCAGCATTTCTAGTCAGTTAGAGGATATTTTAAGGCATAGTTAGTTTCATCTTAGAATTGAGTTAATATCTTTTTTGTATTAAAATCATCATTTTCATATATCTTAGTTATAGCACATGGGTTTTCCCCACCTACTTATTTTACTTATGATTTAGTTTTGGAACTAGTTTATTATTTTAAGTATGCTCATGATCATGCCAACGGGGTTAGCTTGGGATCACTTTGTCCTCGGTCCCACGTCCGTATCTCAAGGTTAGCTCAGGGCATGACAAACTTGGTATCATAGCACAAGTTGAAGTGTCATAGAATGTCTGAAAAATCGCACTAAGTAGATTCCTTTTCATGGGTGTGAAGTGCACCACATCTAATTAGAGGGAAGCTATGAATTTTTATAGAAAAAACTTCTCTTTCTTGTTACTCTTATCGTGCATAAGGTATGATATAATTCAATTCTAACTCGTTGTTCTACTTTTCATATCATGTCTCCTCGTAGATCTAAAGCCAAAAATGCAAAGACATCTCCTCTAGTCCCAGAACAAGAAGTCTCCAATGTTGAGTTCAAGAACGTCATTCAAATGTTGGCTTAGACAATTGCCAACCAAAACAATCGAGTTCAAGATCCTCTGAATGCTAATAGTGGATCATCAACAACAAAGGTCCATAAGTTTTTTAGGACGAATACGGCTAAGTACATTTGATCATAAACTAATGAGAATCCCCAAAATTTCTTAGAAGAGATCCAGAAAATCTTTGAGGTGAAGCATGTCACAGGGAATACTCAGGTTGAGTTGGCATTATACAAATTGAAAGATGTTACACATATCTGGTACACTCAATGGAAGGAAAATAGGGGTACAGATAGAGCTCCCATTACTTGGGATTAATTAAGTGAGACCTTTTTGGACAGGTTTTTCCAATAGAGTTGAGATAAACAAAGGCCCATACATTTATGAACATAAGGCAGGGTAACATGATAGTCCAAGAGTATGGTCTCAAGTTTAACCAACTCTCCAAGTCTTCTCCTCACATGGTTGCTTACTCTAGGGCTCAAATATATAAGTTCTTGTATGGACTACCAGTCAAAATAGAGTGCAGAAATGTTATGTTACTAGGAGACATGAACATCTCTACGCTTATGCCTTATGCTTAGAAGGTTCACGGTGATAAGCTTAGGGAACAATCAATTCATAATAAGAAGGCTAGGACTGGGAACTATGACTACTTTGTATAATTGGATTGATGGAAATTGCTCGCAATTTCAGTAGAAGCCTTCGACCCCAGACCCTTTGTCAACTAGTGTTTTATCCTCCAAGAACAAGTATGATTAGAAGGTTAGGGCATGAGTCTCTAACTCTGAGGGAAGTGTTTTAGGCACCAAGACTTACCTCACTTGTGCTAAGTGTGGTAAGAACTATCCGTGTTAGTATCTCAAGGTTAAAAAAGATGTTTTGGATGCTGTCCATATGGTCAAAGGTCGAGGGCTTATCCTTATAGACAAGGTCAATGAGGTAGTAATGGTAGAGCTTAGTCTACAACTTCAGCAGCACCAGCAAGTCGTCTGACTCAAGAGGCTAACTCATTTGGTATAGGTGGCGGTCTGTGCCAGAACAAGTTGTGTGCTCTTCAGGATCGGCAGGATAAGGAAGGTTTTCATGATGTAGTTATTGGAATGTTACGAGACTTTAACATTGATAATTATACATTGTTAGATCCAGGGGCTACTCTCTCCTTTTTTAAGTTTGTCATATCTGGGATTACCCCCTAGACGTAACCCGTGTCATCGCCCTCTTTGAGAACTAAGAATAGCCTCCTAGATTACATCATTACATTCATAGGTCAAAATACGGAAAAATTAAAACTTTTCATTACTTCTACTTGGAGGTATACATAGACCTCTACATACATGCGCGCGCGCACACATACACACACATACAATTTTATTGCGCATAAGGATATAAAAGTTAACATAGTCAAAATAGTCATAATAGTCATCTCTTCTCATAACCATCTAATAAGTGTGTAAGAACTTGGGTATAACCCATACATCAAACTAAGAATCTCTCACATGGGCTATAATTCATACTAAATGGAAAGAAAGAAACATAGAAGTCTTTAACTAAAAAAAACCATGATATAGATAATGGCATCGCCCTCGAAAATTGAGGACCTACCCTACATGGATGATCAAGATACCCAAGTATTCTTCAAATTTGTCTCCAAAATTCCTTCAACGATCGGAACTTAAAATGTTGGGGAAAAGAAAGTAATGGGGTTAGTACACCACTTGTACTAAGTATGGAACCATATGGACACATATATAAAAACATGCTAAGAAAGAGGGAAATTTCACTAAAGTATGCATTTTTCATTTAAAACCTTTATGTACATTCAACAAGACCATACCAACCAATAATGCATGTTCAGTAAGTCATAGGAATGTACATCACAAAACAACTACATCAAGTCTAGTCAAGTCAACATGCATATCATATCATTGAATACATATTCAAGTAACTCTATCAACAAGTCATGTTAACAACAAGCATGTATGAGAGTACATCTAAACATAACAAAAGCAACACCATTACCTATGAACCGTTATCAATTCAACAACTGCAATTACCAAGTAAAGCCCCATAACCTTACTCAATGAAGTATCGCAACAAGAATCATGAATAACATCCTACTTCTCATAACATCGCATTTAAGAGTACATATCATCTTACTTTAAGCATATGAATCAACACGTATACAGAAGTGAGACTAATCATTATATAGTATCGACTATGTTCAAGTTCATCATATATCATCATAAGCATAATCATAAATAAGAACGTCCACCTAAGACTCCCCCCAAGTCTAACTAGTGCAATGCTTAGGTAGAGTCACATACGCCTACCTAGACTAAGCTAGACCCCTTATGTTACCATAGTTAGAGTTCATTACTTTAGTTCATTTTACCCTTTGGGAACATCTTTACGTAACAGACATACACCACATGAGCAAATGTCGAATCTGGTGTCATGGAACCTTTCACTGAAGGAAGGAAGACTACTTGCCAAACTAGTACCTAATCATGAAAATAGAAACTACGTAGATACACTAGCTAATTGTTATCAATACATGCAAGCCACTATTCTAGAATTGTTATTTTACTTAGTTTTTACCTCATTATTCGCCTATTGTTCTCACAACCCTAGTTATGGAGTTTAGTTTCCAATAGTCATAGTCACAATATTCAAATATGTAATATAAGAATTCATGCACTTACTTCAATGAGAAAGAATAAAATCCAGAAGCTCACTTGATTAATCAACAAAAATCACCAATAATCAATTACTGAAATTAATTGAAGACTAAAGATTCTCCAAAAGTGTAATAAGAATCACCATATCTAATCCACAAAAGAAGCTCACCAAATAACCAAGATTCTAACCCTGAAAATGACGTTTTTATAACTAATTATAAAAAAATAAAAACCTAATTAAATTAGGACTTTATTTCCTGGAAATATGTCAAAACGCGGCTAGGTTGACGGACCTCGCGATGGATTGTCCTGGTCACGATGGGCCGTCACGGACTCAATCGTCCCATATTGTGCAATTTCTTCTGTTGCTCTCTTCATTACCCTGGACCGCAGGTATAACGGATCGTCACAGGCACAACGATCCTTCGGGGGTTTCCGTTCCATAATAATTGAACTCATGGAATTTGGGTACTGGGACTACTTCTCTAATCTTCATGACGAACCAGCGGGAGGGACCATCATGGCTACGACGGTCCATCATGAACTCCGTAACCCCACACTTGGTTAGACTTCCCCATCTTCCATCAGCAGCTGCACTACGATGCCACTTACGGACCGTCACGGGAACGACAGACCGTCACAAGCTCCGTAGGTGGTACTTTTCTGCATTTCATGCTCAAAAACTTCCGCATTCATCTTTTAGACAGATTCCTTGCAAATAAAGAGATAATTACATAAAAATTAGTACAAAAAGTTTTTTGGACACACTAAACTTAAGGAAAAAGTATTTAAAACAAAATGAAACCACAGTATATCAACGCGCTCAACTTAAATTCGTTGTTTGTCCTCAATCGACGCACTATGACTTTATACAAAATCTTTGTACAATAGTATCCATGTTTTATCTTTCGCAATCATTTGGCTATCAATCCCGATTAGTCTCATCATATTTATGCATGCTATCACTATTAGGCTTGAATTATGTGGAATCAACCATGACACAGACTCACCATGCACTAACACCTATCCTCTTCAATTCCTCACCGAGATGCTAATATTTCTGGTATTGCACCTAGTGTCCTCACTTCAAAAACTATCCTCATTTTTCACACTACGATTTCAGTTTAAATGTAAGGTTTACTTTTCAACTCTCGCTCTCAGAACAGATTCACAACTCATTCATACATACTTCCATAAGCTTGCCCTTATTTTCATTGTTTTAAGTTCGCTATACAACTTTTAGGATTACAATAGGACTTTCTTAGCTTGTAACAAAGGCTAAGGGTTAGGTAGGGTATATATAGGTATAGTTTAGTGACTTTTTTCCCTCCTTGACATATCGGCTAACCATACCTCTTTTTATCATTTTATTTCTCCCCATTTCCCATATTTTTTTAACTTGCTATTTTCCCTTCTTTATTCATTTGTGTAAGTGACTCTCTTGTTTTCTTGCTTGTATTTATTGTATTTTTTAATTATTATTTTACCTTTCTTTCAACTGATTCTTGTGTTACTTTACTTTTGTTCTTTCAACCCCACTATCTAGAGCATTCCTCATAATAGCCACCCTCAACTCATGGCTTTGCCATTAGTCAAAGTACACAATACCCAAAGTTGGGTCAGGGCCATAAAAAGGTTTTTTACTACATTAGAAACCCTCAACTTATGCTTTTGGAATAAGTTGAGGTGCACATGTCCAACGAGGGACCAGGGCAACCCCATTATTCCCAGAAAAGATCAGTTGGGGTGAAGAAGAAAGGTCTAGTTTAACATCAAATCATTTGGATCAAAGAAGGATTAATTTCATTTGGGTTTTTTTTATTTTATTTAGGCTAAAAATGGGCTATTTTGAACAAGGGCCTATGATCATTTCCTAATTGTCTATTACAGCTTACTTTTAGCAGGACTAACCAAGCTAGTTCTAGCTTAGTAAAAATAGTGGACTAGTCAAATCCTCCTCACACTCACTTGACATCTCATTACTCTACCAGATTATCAGACACCTAGTTCGAATTTTAGACTTAGGGTCATGCAAAGGTGTACCTCTATGTCATGCTTAGAGCCCACATTTATCAATTACTATGCCTAGTCATGCATCATTTTCATTTTATCAGGATATCATTTTAGCCATCATGCTTCAGAATTAAACTATATACACAAGATATAGACATGCTGGTTCAACAATAAAAATAATTAGTCTCTTGGGGAAAAAGAACACAGGCAAGAAAACCCCAAAAGAGGATAGTGAATTGGGCTACTAAGACTTCACCCTAGCACTCACTTTCCTTTTACCCGACCCCCAACAAAAAGACATGAAATTGTCCCCAATGCATAAAAAATTAGAATACAAGAGTGATAGGTGAAGCAAACCTGGGGCGCAAAGCACCAACGATCAGCAAGTTGGTGGGTCTGGTTCCCCGAAAGCCACTACCTCTGTAATATGTACACCCTCAGTAGTGTCCTCAGCATCAACAGCACTATCAGCAATGCCTCCCGCTATCTCCATATTTCTTGAGATAGATGCCCCAGCATCTGACTCTACAGCCCTCAACTTACGCGACTCCTCATGAGCAAGCAAGGCTCTCCTTGCAGCCTTCCATCTCACGGTGCTCCTTCTTCCGTGCTCGAGCCTCATCCTCCTCTTGATCCATATGCCTCTTGGCATGCTCGCGAGGGGGAGGTGGTGGAATCTTATAAGTGGCGAATAAGGCCGCTATCACTATGTCTTCTGCAGGCTCTGCGGAAGGGGCCTCAGACTCTGGCACCCTAGCTTCTAAGATCATATCGATTTCTACGCGAAGACTGTCGACCGCAGCCTGAAGGGTCGACACATCCACGGGAGGTGCTGGACGAGCTATAACCCATAACTCAAAAGCGTCCAAGCGCTGATGAACATTAGCGATCTTCCGCTCTGTGTTTTAGACCATTCTCTGTTCCAAGCGCTCTTCTACCTCAGCAATAGACCTCTGCATCCAAGGCTTGATTTGATGAAGAAGTGTAGCCATCTGTGCCTCTAATTTCTGGACCTTAGAAAGAGGGACCAGGGCGGGGAAAGGGGCTGAGCGAGAGGAGCTTATGGCAGTGCTACTACCCGAGATAGACTCGACCGGGGTAGTGTCAGTGGAAGTCTCCTGCGTAGCTGTGCGGGCGTAGGTTACCGTATAAGCCAAATTGTCACTAAGTGGAGGCAACTCTGGACGAGGCCCTCTGCATGGAGACAACTCATTGGCCTCATCCCTGATGAGGCCGATATCAACAGTGCCCAGCAGGGTCTTGAGCTGATCAACATGCCAAATAGGTACACCTGTGCACCTGCATAGAGAAAATATCATGCACGGGAAAGGGTAAGTAGTTTTGATCTTAACAGCCCTCTCGTGCATGAATACCTATAGAATCAGAGCAAAGTCCACCCCAAACCCGTCTATCATCGCCGCCATCTGTAATGCACGATCCCATGTGACTATATTATCAGTGGCTGTGGGGGAAAGGCATTGGCAAACAATCAACCATAAAAACTTCATCGTGAAGGTCAGGTTAGCCTTCTTGATGGCTTCCTTCCGCTTGTTCACCCAGTCAGCACCCTCTCCATCAACAGACAAGTGCAGGGCCATCCACCTCTGGGTTGTCTCTCTCAGTGATGGCTCACACAAGAATTGGCCTTCTTTGACAATTTGCCACCGTAGCCAATCTCGGTGGTGAGAGGGGTCCGGTTGGCATCAACCTCGCCTTATAGATACCAGCGAATGGTAGGTAAGGAGATATCAACCTGAATACCAGGTACTCGGATATGCTCTAGTGGGGCCTGTTTGGCGGGGGCAGCCCGCCTATCAATCTGTGATTAGAGAGTAGCCACGTAAGAGGCGTAGAACTCTCGGACCAACTCTTTACTATAATGGCCCAACGAACGCACTCGCCACTCAAGTCGATGTCTGTAGAAGAGATTGTGGATCTCTGGCATAGTCGGGAGACTTCCCGTAAGGACGGGCCGCTCCAATGTAAGGGTTTGTGTCATGACTTCTTTGACATTCAGAAACTTTGCGTCTGCATAAACTTGATACTGCCCGTTGACACACCACCGGTTGGGCTGGTCGACAACCGGGGTGAGAGCACAAGTCTGTGAGCCGGGTGTGAATTCTGAGCTGTCAGCCTCATCCGACGAGGCAACTGTGCAGCTATGGCAGATGTAGGGATCTCAGCCGATCAGAAGGCTTCCTCCGACCACGAAACTCCTAATGATCTAGACGCTCCTTCTTCATGAGTATCTAACCCAGAAAGCGTACCGGTCAGTGTGTGCTCCTCATCAGACTGGGAGGCAATGACTACGCCAGACGCCACCTTTTTGGGCGTAACTCTGGCAGCACGTGCAGCTCGTGATGGGGTAGAAGTGCCTAGGGGCACGTATTTGGGGTCACGCTCATCATCAGAGCCAATGAACAGGCGGGCAGACGGGACGACAGACTTCGATCGCCCACGTGCATAGACTCGATCTTGTTTTGGTGCCATCATAGATAGTACCTCTAAAGAATCGATATTAGTACTTGAAGGAGCAAAAAAGACAAAAAAATGACAAAAAATAAATAAAAGAGTCAATATATAATGAAGTTCTATAGTAACAGTGAAACACGATAGACAAGGTGACGGCTCGTCGTGAATACGATGGACCGTCATGGGGTCCGTCATGTATTACTTGAAACTATGTTTATGTGGAGACCCCTGACGGAAAGTCTCTGACGGTTATGACGGACAAGCAGGACTGACCGTTGTGATTATGACGGTCTGTAGTCGATGTCCGTCGTGAGACACTTGGAAAAAAGTATGGAGACCCTTAGGAGAGGGGTCTATGACCGTCATGACGGTTGTGCAGGATAGACCGTCGAGGGTATGACGGTCTGTCGTAGATGTCCGTAAAAGTACACTTTGAAAAAGTTGGAGACCCTTAGGAACAGGGTCTCTGACAACCAGAACGGTTGTGCAGGACGGACCATCGTGGGAATGAAGGTCCGCCACATGTGTCTGTTGGAGGACATTTTGAAAAAGTGAGAGAGAGACCCTTAGGAATAGGGTCTCTGACAACCATAACGGTTGTACAGGACGGACAATCGCGGGAACGACAGTCTATCGTATGTGTCCATTGGTGGACACTTGGTGAAATTTGGACAGTGAGGTGTTGGGGATGTTGTGACGGACCCTATGACGGTCCATAGTGGGTACGACAGTCCATCATCGGGGTCATGTTCTGTCATTCAGTGACAGAACTAGGGATGCAACAATCATCCCCTATGACCCAAATGGAATTTTTAGTGTTTTAACCTACATGTGTCTAACCCAAATACCTAGTAAACTAACAATACTAAAGCACCTATTTTTAGAGTTTTAACAAGGCAATTTGGAGGATTTTTAACCTAGGTCAGACAGAATATGTATTAAAGAATGAACCAATCAATAAGAAATAGGCTAATATTAATTGATAAACAAAAATGCAATGTAAATTGGTTGAAATCATAGACACATACCTGAGAATTTGAGAAAAACAAGCGAGGAATGTAATTGGTGATCAAGTAAAGAACCACAGCAGCAGACTCCAACTAGTAGAGAGTGGATGTTAAGGAATTGAGGAATATGGGAAAATGATCGGTTGAAAGAGAGGTAGGAAGTTGGAAGTTGAAAAGGGAGAGAAATGGGAGGAAGAGGGAAGAAAATGGGTGAAATTAAGGGGGTAAGGGTTTTGAGTGTTAAGAACATTTAAGAAAACTCAGCCGGGTCGGGTCAGGTACGCTTTATTAATGGCGCGACGAGTCCCCGACGATGGTCCATCGCTGTTCTGATGGTTCGTTGTTTTTTCCGTCGTGTGTGCCTAATTTTGAAAATAATATAAAGATGCATCTAGCACGACGGAATCATGCGTCGGTCCGTCGCATGCATAACGGTCCATCGATGTATCCGTCAGTGACTGCTGCAGAGTGATTTTCTGCAAAATTTCCTGGTGATGTGCCTGTAAATTTAAAATGAATTAGTAGAAAATGCTACCATTACTCAAAAGAAAAACAATAAATATTGGGTTGCCTCCCAACAAATGCCTGATTTAACGTCACGGCATGACTGAGGACACTTGAATACTCAGACTTCATAAAGATGGTATGCTTCTATCACTTTATTCACCGATGCAGTATGCCCAAAATAATGTTTTATTTGTTCTCCATTCACCTTAAACCGCACTCCCTCCTTGGTTTCTAATTCAATTTCTCCATGAGGGAATACTTGGGAAATCAATTAAGGGCCTGTCCGTTTGGAATTGAGATTGCCCGGAAGCCAATGCAACCTAGAACTGTCTAAAAGCACCAAATCCCCAACCATAAACTCTTGTTTTTCACTTTTTAGGTCATTATCCTTCTTCATCTTTTCTTTGTAGGATATAGCAGACCTATTGGAGCTCACCACTCTGCCTCATGGACCTATAAATTTTGAAGGTTGTTCAACCGAAATTTCATCAGCCCCTTTTCCATATAACCTAAGGCTCTACCCGTAGCAAAGAATGGCCTCCCAAGAATAATAGGCACTTTAAAATCGACTTCACAATCAAGAATAACAAAATCTACCAGAAATATGATTCCACTTTTACTAGCACATCGTGGAGTATCGCTATAGGCCTTTTAACTGTTCGGTCAGCCATTAGTACCGCATAGTAGTGGGCTTTGGGTCAGCCAAACCCAACTTCTTGTAAATCGAGAGGGGCATGAGATTTATGCTTGCCCCAGATCACAATACTTTCGCAAAATGTAATGACCCGACGGTACAAGGAATAGTGAATGCACCCGGATCTTCTTTCTTTTGTTCGAGAGATCTTGTAGCAATAGCACTACAATGTTACATTCAATAATCATCCTCAAAAGTGACCGATCTTTTCTTTGTAACCAGATCTTTCATAAACTTTACATAACCGCTCATTTGTTCTAGAGCTTCTACCAAACGGACATTGATAGAGAGTTGCTTCAACATTGTTATAAAATATCGATATTTATCATCCTCGGTCTTTTTCACTAATCTCTGAGGAATGGAGGGTCTAGGCTGGGAATTACCTTTATAGGGACTTCTGCATCTTTTCCAATGCTATCTTCTTCTTCATCACTACCCTCTACCACCTTATCATTATCCTTTATCAGTTTTTCCTCATTAGACGGCATAGGTGAGTCATCGGTTTGCTTAGCACCCCGAGTAGTGATTTTCATACAGTGTGCATCATTTTTTGTATTTTGGACAGTGTTTCTAGGAAGAGTGCCCGGTTGATGTGTATTCACTGTTGCAGATACTTGGGTCATTTGCAACTCGATCTGCTTAATCGTTATTGCATGTGTATTGACTTTCTACCCAATACCCGCTAAATCACTCGTTAACTCTTTAATGTGCACATCATTAGCATCGAACCTCATCATCATTTTGTACAACATATCATCAACTCGCGCCATACTATCTCCACCATCCGTAGGAGTAACTTCACGATTTTGAGGAAGGACATAGAGCCCATTCCTATCATTTCTGTTACCGTAGTTACCCCTGTTGAAGTTGTTATCGCGGTTGTAGTTTCCATCTCGGACATAATGACCCTCACGGTTATAATTACCATAGATCCAACCTTGGTTCCCTTGACCTTGGCGCCAATTATCCTGATTTGAGCCTTGGGCACTCGGTCGGAAACCCCCGTCTGCTCATTTACTGCACACATGATAGTATTCATCATTTGGTGGTTGTGGTTTAGACAAGTAGTTAACTGCAATTATCAATACATGAAAAACACTATTCTAGAATTGTTATTTTAGTTAGGTTTTACCTCATTATTCGCATATGGTTCCCACAAACCTAGTTATGGAGTTTACTTATCCATAGTCATAATCACAATATTCAAATATGTAATATAAGAATTCATGCACTTACTTCAATGAGAAAGAATAAAATCCAAAATCTCACTTGATTAATCAACAAAACTCACCAACAATAAATTACTAAAATTAATTGAAGACTAAAGATTCTCCAAAAGTGTAATAATAATCAACAAGTCTAATCCACAAAAGAAGCTCAAATAAGGACTATTTATTAAAAAATAAAAATGAGGTTTTTAGAACTATTTATAAAAAAATAAAAACCTAATTAAATAAGGACTCTATTTGCTGGAAATCATTCAAAACGCGCCTGGGTCGACAGACCTCGCGACGGATCGTCGTGGTCACGACGGGCCGTCATGGACTCCATCGCCCCATACTTGTGCAATTTCTTCTGCTTCTTTCTTCATTACCCTTGACGGCAGGTATGAATGATCATCAAAGGCACAACGATCCATGGGGGGTCTCCGTTCCATAACACTTGAACTCTTGGAATTTGGTCACTAGGACTACTTCTTTAATCTTCATGAAGAACCAGTAGGATGGACCGTCATGGCTACGACGGTCCGTCACGCACTCCGTTACCCCACACTTGGCCAGACTTCCCCATCTTTCTTCAGTAGCTGCACTACGATGCCACCTATGGACCATCACGAGCACGGCAGATCGTCACAAGCTCCAAAGGTGGTATTCTGATGCATTTCTTGCTCAAAAACCTCTGCATTCATCTTTTAGACAGATTTCCGGCAAATAAAGAGAAATTTACATAAAAATTAGTACAAAAGGCTATTGGACACACTAAACTTAAGGAAAAAGAATTAAAATACCGTGAAACCAAGGTATATCACATAGACAACATGAGCTAATTTGGAATCCGGTCTCATGGAACTATACACCGAAAGAAGGCATACTACTTGCCAAAGTAGTACCAAAACATGAACATAGCAACTACGTGGATACACTAGCTAGTATTCGTATAAGGGTAACAAAATTCAAGAACTAGGAAATATAGTTGGAACCCTCTTCATGCATAGTAGTCTCCCATCTCAAAAGTACATTAGTGATCCTATTCCCTATGTGATAAGGGACACTCCTCACTCTAGTTCACTCGGTGCTAAGCTAGAGTCCATTTTGAAATGTCTTTAAGTCTTTATTATCAATCATAGCTTAGTTTAGGCCATAGGGTTTACCCCCTTATATAATCATCATCATCATATATCAATTTTAATTACATGATTATAAATCCTTTCATTACAACTCATATAGGTGAGGTTAGCACATTAACATCTTTACATCATGATAAGTCACATTGGAAAATCATTCACCATCCTTATAACATTTACATCTTAAGCCAACACCTCACAATCATAATCAAGACATTTCATTCAACATCATACCGCCCTATAAATTCTAATACAAGTCATACTCCAATACAACATCATGACTTAAACACAATTAACCACAATTGAAGTAAAGGATAAGGCCATAAGACTTACCATGTCTCCTTTATAATTCATCATCAAGGTTTAACAGAAACCCTCAATTCTACCCAATTTGGGTATAAATAATCATAATTTAACAATCAAAATGATAACGAGGCTTGAAGAATCACTACATCACAATTCAATACTAGATCATAGCTTAAGACAAGATACTTAAGATAATTCACAACATACTGTATAACCTAGATCATTTTCTCAAGAACTAGCATGAAAGACTAAAAAACACCATATTTAATTGATGATTATAAAAAAACATCATCTAGTAGTAATTTAATCAATAACCAAGTCAATTGAACCAATACAACCTAATTCATATCAAGATCAAAACCTAGGGTTAAGGGTTAAGGGTCATTTTCTACAAACAAGACCAAACCATCAAGATATATCATAATTAAGTTAGAATAAATGTTAATATATTCATATTATCCAATATAAAACATATACAAACCAATTCATAACATCATTTTGAGATTTAAGGAACCCTTTAAGGAAAAAGGTCTCAAAGGTGAATTAGATCCCATACCTTAATGTTTGATGAATAATTGATGGTGAAATTGTCCCTTTACAGCCCCTAAACCCCTCCCCTAGCTTGGTCTTCAATGGTGTTTTCCAATATAGATAGAAAGAAGGGAGAAGGAAGACAATTTTGTTTTGAGAGTTGTGATTAGTCTAATGGGGTTGGGGTATCTATTTGGGATTTGATTAAGTTAATTTTAATTTACTTAATCCATAAATAACCACAAATACCCTTAATTAGTTGCTTAAGACTTAGTTAAAAACATTCTGGAAAATACAGGCCCCATCGACGAGACCACGATAGACGGATCGTTGGTCCATCTACGGCTAGGCCCTCCCTCCATCATGCACATCCTTAGTGTTGGTTAGAGAATATTAAAATGAGGCCCTCCAATGAATTTTCTAAGTGTTGGTCAACGAATGGCATCAACGCCACGACGATCAACATACGCTTCGTCGTTTGCCTCTGTAGGTGAAAACTACCCAGGCAGTCTTGACCCCCAACATACAAGGATCCTTATCAAGGGCCCTTGGGTGATCCGTGGGGAGTCGTATCTGGAATTTTCGAATGTGAATCATCTTAAACACATTTTAGACACCCTTTCACCAATTTTCATCATTTTCCAACTTCAAAAAGCAAGTCAAATAGGCTAAGGCACACTAGTACCTCCTTGAACTACTTTACAGACGTCATGGATGTACTTTGACATTTTGGTTTCTCGAATTCCTAAATGAGTTTTATTCATTATAAGAAATCTTAAAACATTGTCTTAACCTTATGACACCTATGCTAGGCTCTAGAATTAATCTTGTATTTTCAAAGTGTGACAAACTCCTTACATAACAGTCAAATTCAGTGTTAGTCAAGAGACTCTGTTAGAACCTTTCTCTGTCTCAACTCCGGCTGGTGACCCATTTATAGTCATACGGGTATACAGAATATGCCCTATCAGAGTCTCTCAAAAAGTCACCTCAACATATCTTGTAGAGTTAGAAATGGTAGACTTCGATGTCATTCTAGTCATGTATCAATGAAATTCTTTTTATGCCTCTGTCGATTTTAGTAATAGGATTGTTCGTTTTCAGTTTCCAAATGAAAAAATCTTAGAGTGGAAGCATAGTATCTTAGCGCCTATGGGTCAATTCATTTCTTACCTTAAATTCATAAAGATGATATCTAAGGGTTATCTCTATCATATATTTTGGGCCAAGGATTCTAACTCCGGAAACCCAACTCTTGAGTCAGTTCCAGTAGCCAACGAGTTTCCACAAGTGTTCCCAAAATATTTTCCATGAGGTCCTCCCAAAAGGGAAATCGACTTTGGAATTGATCTCCTTCCAGATACCTGCCCTATTTCTCTTCCACCTTATAGAATGTCTCTATTAGAGCTTAAGGAATTTAAAGACCTTCTAGTTAAGGGTTTCATTAGACCTAGTATTTTTCCATTGGATGCGCTAGTATTGTTCTTAAAAAAAAGACGGTTCTCTCAGAATATGCATTGACTATAGATAGTTGGACAAGGTCACAATCAAGAATAAGTATCATATCCTTAGGATTTATGACTTGTTTGACCGTCTTCGGGGTGAAAGTCATTTATCAACTATAGACCTCGAATCGGATTATCATCACCTCAGAGTCATAGATGGTGACATTCCGAAAACAACCTTCAAAAATTAGTATGGTCATTATAAATTTGTAATTATGTCATTAAACTAAATAATTCTCCTGCAGATTTCGTTGATTTGATGAACAGAGTGTTCAAACAGTATTTGGACTTGTTCGTTATCGTGTTTATTGATGATAGTGTCATTTACTCTAGGCATGAGGAAGAACATGCGAGTGGTTTGAGAGTTGTTCTGTAGACTCTCAATGATTGCTAGTTATTCGCTAAGTTTAGAAAATGTGAGTTGTGGTTGAAAGTTTTCTCTTTCCTCGTTCACATTGTAACTAGCGAGGGGATTCGCAGAAGATAGAAGTAGTGAAACAATGGCCCAGACCTTCCTCTACTACAAATATGAGAAGTTTCTTAGGTCTATCAGGTTATTACTGGAGTTTCGTGATAGGATTTTATCCATAGCCTCACCATTAACTCGGTTGAGTAAAAAGATGTTCAAGTTTAAAAGGTTAGTTGATTGTAAAAAAAATTATAGAATTGAAAACTAGATTGACTACAACTTTGGTCGGGACTCTTCCGGAGGGTTCAGATGGTTAAGTGATCTATTGAGATGAATCCAGAGTTGGCCTGGGTTTTGTGTTGTTGCAGCAATTTAAGGTTATAGCTTATGCTTCGACGCATCTTAAGGTCCATGAGAAGAACTATCAAACTCATGACCTCGAGCTTATAGCAGTGATGTTTTCACTCAAGATCAAAGATACTACTTGTATGGCGTTCATGTAGATGTGTTATGTATTCACCAAGAAAGAATAGAATCTTTGCTAGAGGAAATGGCTTGAGTTTCTTAAGATTTATTATATGAGTGTGCATTACCATCCTTGTAAGGCAAATGTAGTGGCAGATGCTCTTTGCAGATTATCTATGGGTAGTGTAGTCCATGTTGAGGAAGAAAGGAAGGAAATAGTGGAGGATGTTCACTGTCTTGCTCGCTTGGGAGTTTGTCGTTTGATCATATCAGACAATAGTGTAACAGTTCAAAATGGGGCAGAATATTCTTTGGTAGTGGAGGTTAAGGAAAATCAAGAGAGTGATCCAATCTTGATTGAACTTAAGAGTGCAGTCCACAATCAAAACATGGAGGTTTTCTCCCAAGGGGGAGATGGTGTACTTCTCTACCAAGGTAGAATGTGTGTACCTGATGTGGGTTAATTGAGACAGTATATTCTGGCAGAGGCACATAATTCCAGATATTCTATACATCAGGTGACACTACGATGTACCGCGATCTGTGGGAAGTCTATTGGTGGAATGGTATGAAAAATGATATAAAATATTTTGTGAGTAAGTGCCCCAACTGCAAGCAAGTCAAGGTAGAACATCAGAAACTAGGAGTTATGACCCAAGAGGTTGACACTCCTACTTGGAAATGGGAAGTTATCAATATGGATTTCTTCACAGGGCTACCTTGTACTGAGAGACAACATAACTCCACTTGGGTGATAGTTGACAGGATGACTAACTCTTCTCGCTTTTTGGCGGCCAATACTACAGATTTTGTGGAGGACTATTCCAAGCTTTACATTAATGATATAGTCAAGTTTCATGGGGTTCCTTTGTCTATCATCTCAGATAGATGTCCTCAAATTACCTCTCATTTTTGGAAGTCATTTCAAGTACTGACGCATACGTGCTCTACCTCTTCTCGTGATGTAGGTTCAAGTTCTCAGTATCCAAATCACGCTCAGATTGATTCCCAATCTCGAGTTCAGCAAATTCAGTGGTGAATCCTCATTCTCTATGGACAAAGTCGTGAGTTTCTTTCTATTATTTTTAGTCCATTAGTTTATGTTTTTGGTAGACTTAGATGGGGTTTGTCCCAGCATTTCTAGTCATTTAGAGGCTATTTTAAGACATAGTTAGTTTCATCTTAGTATTGAGTTAATATCTTTTTTTGTATTAAACTCATCAGTTTTCATATATCTCAGTTATAGAAAATGGGTATTTCCCCACCTTTTTGTTTTAATTATGATTTAATTTTTGCAACAGTTTATTATCTTTAGTATCATGATCATGCCAGCAGAGTTAGCTTGGGATCACTTGTGGTCCTAGGTCCCGTGTCCGTGTATCGGGGTTAGCTAGGGGTGTGACATTTAAGGAGACTTTTATACAGTTAGGGGACTACACATAACAGTTAGGGAACTCATTTTAGCACCTTCTAAGCCTAGTCGTGCCATGTTTTGATGGCATCCTATACTACTAACTACACGTTGTAGAAACTATCAAGTAAGTAGAGTGCATATCTCACATGATGGGAATAGGTGTTTACCGACATAGACCAAACTCTTCAGGCATGGAATCTGGTGTCATAAGATCCTACACCGTGGATGGTGTTCTACTTTCCAGTTGTAGAACTAACACAATACCCATGTTGGCAAATGGTTTAGGAATATCCAAAGATGTTCATTGAACTCTTCCTTTTCTACAGGAAGAGAAATCATCTTAACCATATCCACTTGGTACTAGCCTTAGTTCTCATAGAGTATTTCACATGTCTGTACTAGAGGGGGCACAATATTTATATCTAGACAACCCCTAACTCTTATACCAATAAGGAAATAGTGCTTAGATCTAGCCGACCAATGTTCATTAAGGATAGCTCATTGACATTCTTAGAGAAGATTTTCTACCGTTCTGGACCACCATCTCTAAGTCTATCAGTCCAGACAAGAAGAAGGTATTTACCCTTAGCTCTACTGCTGCAAGGTTTTACATTCTCTTAGGGTTCTAGACTCATCATGAAAGGGCATCATACTTAGGTATACTTAGGTCTAACCAATTCAAGTCATATTCTAGAATGCCTCATTAGTCATTTGTAGAAAGGGCACCACACATAGGTCTAACACAGTTCTAGACATTTATTCATTCATTACATAAGAAAAGGATTTCTAAGATACCAAGTCAAGATATTACATTCAGCAAGTTTCATACATCAAGGACAGGCACCTATATTTACCAACTCCAATAGATTTTATTCAAGAAGATTTCATGTATCAACAAACGGAATCTAAGTCTACCAAATAAAGATACAACGTCACATTATAAGGATCATTCACATTTTATCATCATTACATATGAACATTTACAGAGAAAATACTTCTCATCACATTACATTCATATTATACTAGATCACCCTTATATCATATGATCACCTTCACTTTATACATTCATATAAACCATAACATGATAATACTTCAATTCAATGTATAATGTCATCATCCATGATCTCAATACGTATATAATAAGTAAACACCTCCGTCATAAGTGGATCAACCCATACAAGAACAATTCCAATATAGTAAGAGAATAAGGTCAACATAACCTTCACCCAAGTCATGATCACCATTAATCAATTATACAACAATTCATCATAATTAGATATAGATAACCATAGATATCAAAAGTACAGTACAATTTAAGCACAATTCAAACAATATCCAATCATAATCATAAAACCCACTTTATAAGTCAACTTTTGAAATTTAGTGAAATCATGGATTTATAGAGTTTTTTGTCTTAAAATCATCAATTAAAAATCAATATAATCATAGTTTATCAATTGAATATGTTTGATGCAAAAACCCATGAGTTTGAGTAAGAATTGGGGTTTTTCACATACTTTGGATTCTTGAAAACTATTTCGAGATTGACTCTAGGGTGAAACTTTCCATAGAAAAGGATCAATGTACCTGATTGTTTTAATCCTATATGAAATTGAAGAAGAAATTACATGAAATCCAAATCCCAGCTTGATCCTTGATCCTTGATCCTTGATCCTTGATCCTTGACCTTAACCTTGAATGGTGTTCTAAAGAGAACTATTTGGGAGGGAAGGGTTTTGATTTAGGTGTTGAAGTGTAAATAAGGGTATAAATGATTTATTACACATAATGTACCTAAAAACACATAAAATAACCTCCTATGTATTTAATTATCCAAAGGTGGAATTTACCAAACCACCCTTGCCTTGGTTGAACCGAAGACAACAAAATAGTGGTGACTTACGAGCCCCACCTACAGACCGTAGGTGGGTTACAGCCTGTCCTGGTCACTCATGGTTTTGTTCAGAGCCTCCTCAAATGGATTACAAAGCTCCACGATTAAGTATGGGCCTACACCCTCGACCTACGGGGCATCACTCCACTTACTGACCGTAAGTGGCCCTCCATAAGTCACACTTCTTTGAGAGTTTTAGGGTTCAAATTTGGGTGCTCCTCAAGGACCCTTAGGGTGGTGCTTGGGGAGTTGTACCCGGAATTTTAACCCCAAAACATCTCCACTTAGGTACTAGGGTCTCTTCTATAAGTTTTAGACTCCAAAAAAACATCCAACTTTCATATCAACACACTAGCACCAAATGACTAGTGTCTGAATGTCATGGTCATTTCTTGACATTTGACCTCTTAAACCAAAAAACCAACTTCTAGAGTTACTTGTAGTCATATAAACAAGTTCACAAACTAAGAACTAACACGTGAAGCTCTAGTTAATCCTATTTCATTTTTTAGTTGTTGCACATTCTTATCCAACATCAACACAAAAACCAAACCAAATGAGAAGGATCGGGATAAAAAATAAAATCTTTACCTTCCACCCATAGTGTTAGGGTAGGTGTTGTTGTGAAGAAACTCTTGAGCTTTTGAAAGATATCCTCACATTTTTCAGTCCATATCTCCTTTTTGGTCAAACTTGTCAAGTGGGTGGCAATAGAATCAATGTTATTCACGAATCAACGATAGTAGCTAGTGAATCCCACAAAACTCCTAATATTAGTAACAGGGCTAGGACGATCCTGATTCTTAACCACTTAAATCTTTTGGGGATCTGCCATATGCCCTTCTTTTGAAACTACATGCCCTAAAAATTCAACAGAAATCAACAAAAATTAACAACTTAGAAAAGTTAGCATAAAACCTTTGTTTTCCAAGAACACCCAGAACAATACAAAGATGGTCGGCATGCTCTTTCACACATTTTGAGTAGACTAAAATATCATAAATAAATAGTATGACGAATGAATCGAGAAATGTCTTGAACACCCTATTCATCAGTATCATAAAGGCGGCGAGCATATTTAGTCACATAGTGCCCATAATGGGTTCTAAACGTCGTCTTTGGCACATCCTCATTCCTAATTTTTAACTAATGGTAGCCAAACTTAGATAAATGTTGGATAAAATTGATTCACCTTGAAATTCAACAAAAATATCATCTATTGAAGATAAATTGTACTCGTTTTGAATATAGAACCCTATTCAATTGACGGTAATCCATACAATTCTTATACTACAATCCTTTTTCTTAACAAACAAAACTGGAGCATCCCATGGGGAAGCACTAGGATGAATAAACCCCTTATCAAAAATCTCTTGAATTTGACTTTTAAGCTCTCTTAATTTCCCAACCCAGTCTAGATTCGGATCATATTGGAGTCATTAAAGTCTAGAGAAACCAACTAAAAATTGGGTGATATAATTATGACTTTGATCATATGAGTAGATAGACAAGACATTAAGGAACTTGTAAGACATTACGGAGTTGAATTTGAGAGAGTAGAACTTCTAAAATTGATCTTAGCATGAACGGGTAGTTTTTGAGTGTCATTGGTGGATGGTGTGTTCTAAAATGGGGGTCTTGGAATTATTAAAATATCTCATTATTTTCATGCAAGACGTTGAGGCAAGATTTCTACCGCTTGGGCAGGGCTGTTGTAGTGAAGTGACTGCCTCCATAGCGGGGAAGACGCGACCTAATGTCGAAAATAAACCTCAAAAACATTTTAGTCAAGAATTTTCAAACTTGAGAGATAAGGAACAGACCTAGCGATTTTCTTGAGTTTTTGATGAAGAAGAATGAAAAAGAATACATTGTTGTTTCTTTTCCACAGCCCTCATTAGTCCTTCATTTTTCCTCTAGGGGTAGAGGTATAGTTCTACTTGGTTTGGTACAACCCGTACCTTTGCTCTAAAATGTATATTTGTATTGAAATTGTTGTATTTATACTGGTAGAGTTGGATTTATCATTAAAAAGAAAGAACTAGTCCAACCGGAGGCACTACCAAAGGATTTGTATAAGCTTACAATGTTAAAACCATTAGTTCGCTTTCATAAATCATGAACATTAAAGCATATAGATAATGCCTTTATTTTTAATCTGTCTAAACCAGAGATAATACTAATGCCTTTATTTTTAATCTAAGTCTAAACCAGAGATTATAGTAACTCTAGGTTATATCCATAAGCTATAATTTTTATTGTCTTATGTCTACCCAATCAAAGCATCAACTAAATATCTACCAGAGAAGTGTGAATTACTCCTCAATTAGTAAATGAAATCATTACTTTTGTATTTAGAAACCTTAATCACGTCACTTTTTAGATAAGTCAATAATTAGATAATCACATGATCTTGATAGCTTATTTTGTTGGAATTTCATTTTAATTACTAAAAGATATCGTTTTGGTTACAAAATATTCTTTTGGGTAAAGGTAGAAGTACCTCCCTAGACTATGACCCAAATCTCATGTGCAAAACTTAACCAAACTAAGGTCCTATTACCCCCTGAATCAAACCAAGTCACTTTTTCTTTTGAATTTTCAATCAAAAGAATATATTTCTTTATTTTTGTCTGCGAATTAGAAACTCGGACAATGCATTTTTTTGACCGAGGGGAATGTAATAGGAATCCCTCAAGCCCCATAGTTCTAGCAAAGACGTTTTTATTTACATATACTTATATTAATTTTTATTTCTGGACATATTATTACTTGTCATGATTTGCTTGCATGTTTTAACTGTTGAACTTTATTAATTCTTAACCTGGATGTGTAATCGCACCTTTGTCTTGATATTTAGAGACATAATTGTCTTCTTTGCATCATGCCGAATTATCCTTTTTTTAAAAATGTCTCTACTCTAAATGAATACTTACTTACTCAGCGGAAGACTTCACTTAACAAGTTAAACTCAAAAGAAAATTTAGAATGTTATAAATAATACATTCACTATCCAATAAGGCAAATTCAGTCTCAACATAGGATTATAATATGGAAAGACTAAAGAACTAACATCGGACTATCCGTGAAGCCTCTAAAACAAAGTGGAATGTCGGGATGAGACCCCTGATCATCCAAATAATAAAATACTGAATTAAAGTAAAAGGAGTCGTTTGGAATGCAAGGAGGCTCACCAACTGACTTTGAATTCTCAATTGGATCAACGAGGCGTTGGATGCTGATCTTTGTTACCCGATTCTCCATCATAAGATGATGCGTGTAACTTGTATCAGTATATTTAATGTATGAGTATGCGATTTGGAATGCTAAACACAATATATGGGTTGAAAACTATCTGAAAGGAATTGTTACCTTGGCTTTACTCAACCCCCGAATAACTAAACTTAATATAAAGCAATAAAGCATATGCAATATATAAAAAGCTTGTAAAAACAGTGGAAAATAATGTAGTTCGTTAAAGAAAATTAAATAAAAAATACAATTTTACCCATATAATAAAGTAATATAACTTCAGTGGGATTTTACCTAACCGACAACCACCACTATGAGCCTAAGTGGTGATACAACGTCTTTCCTACGTTGCCAAAATTGTCTTATACTTTGTCGTCATAAAAAACGCCTTAACTAAGTTGATCCACTAGTATATGCTAAAAAGAGACTTAAGGATTCACCTAAAAAGTATGATCATTTACTACCCATGATTGCTACATTGTTTATAGAGGCTTGAGTTAATGTGAACTCGCATCCTCATATTAGTGCTTAATACTACTCCCAAAATATACTTTGCTCATAAGTTCAAAAAAACTTCTTTCTTTGTTTTGAGATAATTACACAAGACATAGCTTAAAAGCTCTCTTAGAATCAATATTCCCTTTCTTGCTCAAATGTGAAAATATTTTTTTAAATTCTTTTGAAATACATAATCCCAATATAATTCTTTGAAGAAAACTTCAATCTTTACTCTTTACTCAACTTGACTTCAAATCTTAAAACAAAATTAAAAAGTTTGATAAATACTTTTGAAAACTTTATAAACTTTTCTTTTACTTACTTCTTAACCTCTGTATTTGAGTTTTAACTTTCCTTGAATTGAATTATGGATTCATGTTTCGTGATTATTTCTAGGTGTGTAGAAGTCATTTCAAGTAGTTAGAATCATTGGAAAATATGACTACACTTTTGAAGGACTTAAACATACTCAAGGATGAAAATTGCAGCGCGCCAGTTCATCCCCTCGGGCTCTACGGGGGTACGTCATGCCAGCCCCTCCTCGGGCAAACCTGACAAACTTTACAACTCACTTTCTGATTTTAATTGGAATTTTTTTGTTCCTTTTCTCAAATTCCTTTAAAAATTAATTACCGAAGGCACATACACAAAGTTCTAACTCAAACAACTCAAGAAAACAACACTTAAATATCATGAAATTCCTTAATCTCGACTCATGTTCAAAATAATTTTAAGATCAAATATCAAGAACATTCAAATTCCATTCTTTTCAAACGAATTTGCGTTGAATCAATCATGTTCATCACGTGAGTGAAGAAACCCAACATTATGAATGTCTCACATACCTGTAGGATCATATACTTGATGAAACCCGATGTCAATTCCATACGAAGACGACAAAATCTTGATCGTTCTTCTCCTTTCTATTTTCTCCAAGCCCTAGCTTGAGTTCAACTTTTCTAAGTTGTCTAATATTTTATCTTACCCCAGTTAATCACCCCAAACGAATTAGAATAATATGGTACGGAGAAGAACAAAACACCCTTCAAAAATCTTGATTTGACATTTCCTTATTTGGACACCCTAAAAACTCGGAATCGTGCAAATTTGGCATCATTGGAAAGATTATTCAAACAACTTTCCTATAATATTTGTTACCTCACCTAACTCATCCTGATTTAGGATTTATGATCGTTTGAAGCTGACCAAAACTCAACTTTAACTCAATTCACAAATGTCCAGATCTTTACATTCTTTTATAAAAAAAAAAAACTATTTTCAATTTAGCTTCTTTCTAGTTATGGGGCAGTATAGATTAATAGAATTTATTTGAGCTAGAATATTGTGTGTGTTGTTTGGGTACATGAATTTAAAGAGATACTGAGAAAAAGGATCAAAATTAGTTGAATTAAGGTCAGAAAACAAGAGAAAAAGTTCATCTTTTTGCTGGGTAATGCTAGCACGACACTCCTGCATTGTGCATGGACGGATGGGGTGATGCACCCCTGTTGCGCTAGGAGAGCTTGGAAGAACCACCAGCAATGCGCCAAAAAGTGGTCTCTGAATTCAGGGGGCTGGTGTGGCACGCCTGTAGTCTGCTAAATGGGTCTGTCCCAACCCGTTTTCATTGTTTAGCCTGTTTATGTCCTTCTAAAGTGTACTGACACTTCCTCTTGATTCTAACTATGCTAAATGACTTGTGAAACATAGAAATCATCAAACAATGTAAATCATAATCTTTAATCGATAAATTAAAATTCAAGGAAAGTTAAAAGATAATCCTAGAAAGTTCACAGTCTTTTTAAGATATCTTTTGCAAATGTTTCAAACTTGTTTTAAGACTTGAGTTTTGAGTTATGTGCTAATCAAGAGTAACAAATGAAGTTTATTTACTCAAAATGAGTATATCGCAAAATAATTATTTCCAATGAGTAAATTTTATCACATAAACAAGAAAGGCAATATTGATTTCAAAGAGAGATTTTGAATTACTTTTTGAGTAAATATCTCAAACAAGAGAGAGAGTTTTTCGTTTCAAAAACATATGAGCTAAGTATTTTGAGAGTAGTAATGTGAACCATATGGGAATCAGTTCATCACAACTCAATGTCTTTATAAACCATGTTATCACCGCGGGTAGAAAGAGTCATACTTTTTAGATTATTCCGTAGTGTCTTCTAGCATAGACTAATAAATCCACTTAGTGAGGTGTTCTATATACTGGTAAGTTATAGGACAGTTCCGTCACTATGGGTGAGAATTTGTATTATCACCTAGCTCATAATGATGGTTTTCACTTAGAGAAACTCCCACAAAATAATATTTCTTTACTATGTATGTATATTGAATTATTACTTACTATTCTAAATTCTTTATATGAATTGCATCTTTTTTTGTTGTTTATTTCTACATTTGAGTTGAGTATCCATGAGTTTGAGTAAAAATATTGTAAGTGTTTCTTTCGAATTCCAATTCAAGATTATGCATTGTTTATAATTCCTCTTGCATGCTCATTCATTGAATGTACAAATGACATTTGGCCTTTGTCATTTTATGATTTATATATTGGTTACAAGAATCATCATCCAGCGCCTCGTTGATCTAGCTGAACAGTCAGAGTCAGTTTGTGAGCCTCCTTGCTTTCCGGAGGATCCCTTTTTATATTGTTTTTGGTATTTCACTTGTTAAGATGATCGAGGATATTATTACGACATCCCTCTTAGTTTAGAGGATTCATAAACGTATAATTATAGTTTTTAGTCTTTTAATTTAAGTTTTTTCTATTATGAATTTAGCTGTTATTTTGGCTAGTCTTATATTTCTTTAAATCATTGCATGAGTTATCCTTTGAGACTGTTTTTTCTTATTTAAGTATTTTGCTGAGAGTCTAGCAAGGCCAAGGGAACCGTGAGAGATTAACAACGTATCAATAGTAATTAGCACTCTTAGAATAGTGTTTTGTATGTATTAACAGTTCTTTCATTTAGAAGCCTTTTTAATGGTGCGCAACGTTAGAACTCAACTTGTTCTTACTTGCCGGACCAAGGTGGTAGTCAATATGAAATGAATTATCAACATATATTTAGTGTGATACTATCTAATAGTCTATTGTTTATTGGTGAGAGGGTGAAAACTAAGGCATATTTCGATGCAATGTCTAATTTGAGGTAAAGGTAAGGGTTAATAAATTATACACACGTAAAAGGACCAAGGTGCAGGGTGAAATTCTCTAGATGTCGGATTATAGATTTAGATATGCATAACATATCACATTGCATGTAATACACTAGCAGAGGGTTGCTATTACTAGTATTATTGCGTTATGAGCTTTTAGGGAACACGTATTCGCTAGTTCTTCTCTCTTATTGATAACAACTTAATTTCAACTCTTGCTCACTAATTAATTACACAATTTTCAGAAGTTGTTACACAAATCCCTCCTTATAATTACTTGTTGTCACATCCGAGGAGTACCCCCTAGAAGTAACCGGTGGTCCTCGAATAGGACTAAGACTAACCTTTTATCATTCATCATTACATTTCATAGGTTAAATTGTGAAAAATTTAAAAATTTTCATCTGCTTCTACATCAAGGTTTACATAGACCTCTCGCATACACATAATATATACATAGGGAGTTTACATAGACTCCTCGTATATGAAGCACTACATAGGTTTCTACTTTTACTTCACAAAAAGAATCTAGCAATATAATATCATAGAAAGTCTAGGGTAATTCTCACATATAAACCATCTAAATCGAGTAAAACATTCGGGCATAGCCCTTACTTCATTACATTAAAAGCCACATATAGGCATATACAATAGTTTTCTTCAAATGAAAGAAAATGAACTAAATTGTCATTAAGACTAAAACAACATCCAATAGGTAGATAGTGTCATCTTCCACGAAAGGTGAGGACCTACCAAACTTGGAGAATGAGAATCCAAGTTATCTTCAAATGGCACTTCTAGAAACTCAGCGGACGAAACCTACGTAATTGTTGAAATATAAAAATATGGGTTGGTATACACTTGTACTAAGTATGGTAATATTCATATAAAACATTTGAAAGAATTCATGAGGAAGAGGCATTTACTTTTGGAAAACATGCTAAGTCATTTAGAAACATTTAGTGCACATATAAAGAGCATATGCCACATAAGGAATCACAATAGTATAAGTCATGTTCATAATCAATACAACTTCACATAAGAACTATGTATAACAGAAGACCAACATCATTAATGCATAACAAAGTCAACATGTATACTAGCATACTTGATGTCATAGTCAAACCACTCTAACATCATGCTATAACAACATGGCACATATAAGTGTTCATAACATTACATCATATGCAAAACCTCTACTCATAACCTTCCATCAAGTCTACATATATAATGACCAAGCAAAGCCCCATAACCTTAATCAACAAAGTAAACCCAATAAAGGACCATAAGCAACGTCTAATATCACATAACATAGGAATTAAGAGTAGTCATCATCACACATAGCAATACACACCAATAGCATGTTCATCCATGAAACCAACATCATATAGGATCTTTAACATGTAAAGTTAATATTTGCATATCATTTACTTAATATAACATAAGAACAACCTTCTACGACTTCCCTCATGACCAACTAGTGCAATTTATAGGTAGAGTCACATACCCCTACCTAGAGTAAGGCAAACCCCTTAGATCACCCTAGTTAGTGTTCACTTTATTATTTCATTTTACTTTCGGGAACACTTGCCTTAGACAAAATATACCACAAGAGCTAAATATGGAATCCGGTGTCATGAAACCCTACAATGAAAGATGTTATACTACTTTCCAAGGTAGTACCAAAACATGAACATAGCATTCTGATCCACTAGCTAGTATTCCTATGGGGGCAACATAGTTCAAGAACTAGGAGATACACTTGGAACCTCTTTATGCACATTGCATTATAGTCTCCAATATCATGAGTACCATAGTGAACCTACCTTCCCATATTGGGAAGGAACACTTCTTACCACTATTTCACTCGGTGCCATGCTAGAGTCTTTTTTTTGAAATATCTTTAAGCCTTCATTAATCATCATAACTTAGTATAGGACATAGATTACTAACCCCTTGTATATTCATATCATTATCTTATTATGAATTGTACGAGAATATCCTTTCAGTACAACCCTCATATCTGAGATCAACACATTATCATCATCATGTCATAATAAGTCACATAGGCAATTCATAACCAACCTTGTAGCATTACATATTAACATAATCTCACATCTTCACACAGTCAAGACATTTCAATTGCATCATCATACCAACACCTACTTAATAAAGCCACAGTATATACTTCAGTTGAACTTCATCACCAAGTACAAGCCATTAGAATTGAAAGTAAAGGTTTTAAATCACAAAGTCTTACCAATTCTCCTTCGAAAGCCAACATCATTGGTCTTACCCTCAACCAAACCAATTTCATCATCAATAGGTTTTATAACATCATTAAATAGTAATTAAAACAATAACTAATTCAATTGTATCAAATCAATTCAACATGAGTTCATAACCTAGGTTAGGGAATTTCAGTCAATTCATGATCAATTCCACATACTAGGTTAATTCATTAATAACTATCATAATTTAACAATAACACATCATAATACAATCATAATAACCAAAATAAACCATAAATAATTCAATTAAGAACATCAAATTCGGATTAGAAAGAAACTCATATGAGATCACCTTTTTGAAAACCAATTTTTGAAGAACCCTTTTTGGAAAGGAATCCCAAAGGTGAAAGGTTCTCATACCTTGATATTCTTTGAATATTGATGGTGAAAAGAGACCTTCTTGATTCTTTATTACCCTATGACCGAGGTTCTATGGAGTCTTCTTTGGGAGAGAGAAAGTAGAGAGAAAGAAGAGCAATTTGGGTTTGGGAATTTATGAAGTGTTCAGTTGGGTTTAGTCTTAGGGTAGGTTATATAGTCACTGAACTAACTTAATTTACCACACCTTAACCACTAATTAAGTCCCTAACTAATTAACTAATTAAATGAACCCCTAATTAATTTGACAGTAAAAATGCAGGTAGGACCTAATAGGCCTCGATCGACAGTCTGTTGGTCAACCTACGTCCCTTGCCCCAACTGTCCTGCACATCCGTAGATTTGGTCAGAGAGATTCATTTAGACATTTTAGAAAAATGTCTAAGTGTTGGCCGATGAAGGCATCGACGCCTCGTCGATTGGCCTACGCCTCGTCGCCTGCAACCGTTGGTGCACACTGTCTTATTCCAGCTTCTTTGCCAAAATGGAAGGGTCCTCTTCAAGGACCCTTTGGTGGTCCTTGGGGATTTTTACTCGGATGTTTCAACTCTAAACATGTTCTAATACTAGTTTTAACACCTTTTTCAACCACATTTGATCAAATTTTGATTCCTAAAACCTTTTGAAATAGGCTAAGGCACACTAGCACCTCTTTCACTGGTGTCCGAGCGTCATGGACATTTTTTGACCTCTTGACTCTAAAAATTCTTACATGACTTATAAACATTATTTTTTCCTAAAAATAGTGTTACAAACCTTAGACACTCGTGTGAGGTTCTAAACTAGGTCTTTGATTTTTGGAGTGTTACACTTGTCTCCGAAAATACATTGACTAAACGAATGTAATTGTTAGTTGAGAGTCTAAACCATTTTCCTCATGGGATATACCCTAACCTACCAATTGGGTTCTTCACTTGCTAACGATCGTATATACTTATTTAGGGCGGTGTAATTTGAATGTATCAAATTTTTGCATTGCTATCGAGGAAATTTGTCATTAAGTTTAACGACATTATTAAAGTTTAGGCAACTATTTCCTAATTTTACTTTTTGTTTTACTTTTTATCTCTCAGGTTCCAACTCTAGTATATGTCAAGTACATGGATCCAAGGAGAACCACTCACTCCTTATGATCTAGGCCTCGAACGACCACTGTGAATGATGAATAATCACATAGTACAGGTTAACCCCATCGGAGGGAAAGTAGGAGTTGATTCTGGAAAACAATATCCTAATGTGGTTGTTGAGAATAATCAGTCTCCACTGAGAATCTAGTGGGAGATGCACTGACGATATTGGAGTCGCGGGAGCCGTAACCTCAAAACAACTAAAGGTTCAACTTCAACATTGGCGACTTTGATGGACTTCTTGTCCTACCCCCTCTACCACCGGGTCATACCTTTGTGGTAACTAGTAGCTTGCTGCAGATGCTCAAGGAGAGAGGAATATTCCCAGGGTTGGCATCGTATGACCTCCATGCTCACTTAGCCAATCTCGGGCTGGTTTGCAAAAGATGTGTGGGGCGACCAGATTGGGACATGGATGTTATCGGGGTGTGAGTATTTCCTCTATCACTGATCGGCGATGTGTCGGTTTGGTTTAATGAACTCCACTACAACTCTATTTATACATGGAACCAGTTGACTGAAGCATTCTTAGCAAAGGTCTTCCCAATTTCCAAGAAGTTGACCAAGAAGGATAAGATAAATAACTTCGTGGTACTACCTGGAGAGTCTATGAGCAGATTTTGGGATCGATTCACTACTTTCATCAAAAGTATTCCGAATCACCACATCAATTATGAATCACTAAAAGAGTATTTCTATCGAGGGAATGATGACAAAAATAAGGAGGCGCTCGACACTATTATTGGGGGGGTTCTTTTAGATATTTCACTTTTAAGCAGATTGCGGAGAAATTAGAGAACATCTTTCATAAAAATAAAGCTTGGAGAACTAAGAAGTTGGATACTGGGAGAAAAACATTTGCATTCCAACTTATTGGCAACCAATCTCCAGATGGTATATGTGAGGATATGGCACAAATGAGAAGAAAGTTGGGGTTGGTATTAAAGCCTGTGAGTGGGGGTGCTGAAAAGATAAATGTTATGAACTATTTGACTAGAACTGCAACACCGGCAAAGGTGTGTTATTATGAGGAAGATCCATATGAGATCAACGAAACCAAAGTCAGAACTATGGTAATTACAACCGAAAGGGTCAATATGTATGAGATGGGACATACAATCACGACAACAACTAAAACACGACCAACTATGACAACAGATTGATCAGGTTGGACCTTATTTTCCTCCTCACAATAAAGAATATGGCCCTAGGTAAAATGAGGGTAGCATGTCGTGTATTGAGGATATAATGCAAAAGATTATTAGAATGTTCGATGCGACTGATGAAAATGTTAAGGCGATGTGGAATGAATTATCCGGTATCGGCCACAAAGTTGACACCCATGTAGTATCTATAAATCATATT
Source organism: Solanum lycopersicum (assembly GCF_036512215.1). Taxonomy (NCBI): domain Eukaryota; kingdom Viridiplantae; phylum Streptophyta; class Magnoliopsida; order Solanales; family Solanaceae; genus Solanum; species Solanum lycopersicum. Next base: position 33,323,722 of record NC_090800.1, on the reverse strand, counting down.
GAGTAGCAAATGACACAGTTATCCACCATAGTGAACCCACGCCAGCCTGGCACTTTCTGAAAAACACTATTAAAAATCCAAAAAATGGTAGGCATTGTATAGAAGTCACAACTCGTGGGGGTAAGAAAATTGTGGATCCTCCAATGCCATAAGAAGTGGAAGTTTATATTAGTAAATTTGTTGATGTGATTGAGAAGAAGAAAGATTTTGAGGTCCATTGTCCATAAAAAAGAAGACATTGGTGCTTTTACCATCCCTTGCACCATTGGGTTATTGCATTTTTTCAAGGTATTATGTGATCTTGGTCCTGGCATTTACCTTATGTCATTGTCCATTTACTAGAATTTGGGATTGGATGACCCAACACCAACTACGATGTTGTTGCTCATTGATGATAGAACTGTGAAAAGGCACGTTGGAGTGCTTCGTGATGTTCTTGTTAGTATGGACATATTCATATTTCCGACTTATTTAGTTATTCTTGATTGTAAGGTTGACTTTAAGGTTCCCATTATTCTTGGGAGACCATTCCTTGACATGGAGTGTGCTTTGGTTGACATGGATAAAGGGAAAAAGAATTTTATACTTAAAATGAGGAAGCGACTTTCAATATTTGTGAACCATGAAGTAGAGTGGTGATATCCAATCGATATATGCTATAACTTATATAGTTGAGAGGTAAAAATTGAGGAAAGACTTGATCTTGAGGCATTAGTTGCAGTGATGATAAACTTTAAGAGTGATTGTGTTGAAAAGTATGATGAGTTAGTGGCAGCACTTGATAGGTTTGAATATCGTTCAAAGCCCAAGAAATTAGACTTAGATATGAAGAATCGCGAGACTCCACCTGCGACACCGTCTGTGTAAGACACCCCTAAACTGGAATTTAAGGCTCTACCCCCAGCATTCTTGGGTAAAATGATACACTCCCGTTAATTATTGCAGCAGACCTTAATGGGCGACAAGAAGAGTGTTTCGTAATAGTGTGAAAGAGGTTTAAGTGAGCTATTAATGGACTATTGCGGACATCATAGGGATCTCCCTCGGTATTTGTTCTTAAAAAATCCAACTTATGTTGGATCATAAACCTAGTATCGAAGATCATATGAGATTAAATCCACCTATACAAGAGGTTGTTATGAAGGAGACCATCAAGGGTGTTAATGATAGAGTCATCTACCCCATTGCAGATAGTAGCTAGATGTACCCTATTTAGTGTGTACCTAATAAGGGTGGTATTATTATGGTCCCCATTGAAAGAAACGAACTGGTTTCGATACGAAGGTGACCGAATGGAGAGTTTGTATGGACTATCGGAAGTTGAATGCTTGGATAGAGAAGGACCATTTCCCTATGCCCTTCATGGATCAGATGTTGGATAGACTTGAAGGAATGGAATGGTATGTTTTCCTTGATGGATATCCGAGCTACAATCACATTTCTATAACCCCGGTAAACCAAGAGAAACAACCTTTATTTGCCCATATGGGACCTTCGCATTAAAGCTCACGTCATTTGGGTTGTGCAATACTCAAATGACCATCCGTGTTGTTTGATGTTGATTTCCTCTGACATGATTAAGGACACTATTGAGGTGTTAATGGATGATTTCTCGGTGGGGGTGACTGTTTTGATAGATCTTTAGGATAATTTGGTCGAGTAGTAAAAGGGCTTGAATATTGCAATTTGGTGTTAAATTGTGAGAAGTGTCACTTCATGGTGAAAGAAGTCATAGTGTTGGGGCATCGAATCTCTGAGAAAGGTATTGAGGTGGATAATGAGAAAGTTGAGGTAATAAAGAAACTTCCTCCACCTATCTCGGTTAAAGGTGTGAGATGTTTTCTGGGGCATGTTGGATTCTATTGAAGGTTTATAAAAGATTTCTTTAAAAAATTGCATACCCATTGTGCAAACTTCTTGAAAAAGAGAGTAAATTTGATTTTGATGATGCTTGTTTGATAGCATTTATATATTTAAAGAAGAAGTTGAGCTTTGCTCATATCATTATTGCTCCAGATTGGGGGGAACTGTTTGAGGTCATGTGTGACGCAAGTGGGTGGCTCTTGGTGTGGTATTGGCACAGAGGCGTGAAAAGATACTCCACCCAATTTACGATGCAAGCAAAGCTCTAAACGTAACCCAAAATAATCACACCGTTACGGAGCAAGAACTTTTTATAGTGTTGTTTGCATCGAAAAATTCTGATCTTACTTGCTTGGTACTACGGCCATAGTGCACACGGATCATTCGGTGTTGAGGTATTTAATCTACAAAAGGGATGCAAAACTATGATTGATTAGGTGGGTACTATTGTTGCAAGAATTTGATTTTGTGGTTTAAGACCGCAAAGGGATAGAAAGTGATAAGAGTGAGATTAATGATATGTTCCCAGATGAGAAGGTATTGGCAGCTTCCCACTACCTCATTCCTTGGCTTGCCAATTTTGCAAATTATTTGGCAAACGATTTGGTACCCCGAATTTGTCGTTTCACCAAAAGAAGAAAGTTTATGTATGATGTAAAAATTTCTTTTCGAATGAGTCGTACTTGTATCATAATTGTACAGATTTGATTATTCGTAATTGTGTGCTTGAGGTTGAGATGTTGACTGTTCTTAAGGCATGTCACTCATCACCAGTTAGTAGGCATCAGAGTGGTATTCAAACTGCGCACAAGATTTGCAGTGTGGATATTATTGGCCAACCTTTCACAAAGACTCTCATGATTTTACCATGTCTTGTGATTGTTGCCAAAGAGAAGGTGGGGTTTCAAAGAGGGAAGAATTTCCTATGAACCCAATTTTGGTAATTGAGTTATTTGATGTTTGGGGCATTCACTTTAAGGGGTCATTTGTGAGTTCTTATGAGATGAAGTATATTCTTGTTGCGGTTGATTATGAATCGAAGTGGGTAGAATAAATTGCACTCCCGAACAATAAAGGCAAGAGTGTCACCGCATTCTTAATGAAGAATATATTCTCAAGATTTGGTACCCTCAAGATCGATTATCTGTGATGGAGGTTCCCACTTTCGCAATAAGCTATTGAAAATGTTGTTGGAGAAATATGGTGTCCGTCACAATGTAGCCACTCCTTATCATCCATAAGAAAGTGGACAAGTCAAAGTATCCAACATGGAGACAAATGAAATCTTGGCGAAGACTATGAATGCAAATAGAATGGATTTGGAAAGGAAAACTGATGATGCTTTATGGGCCTATCACACTACATATGATACGCCTGATGATGCTTTATGGGCCTATCACACTACATATGATACTCCCATATGTATGTCTCGATACCAACTAGTATATGGGAAGTTTTTCCATTTGTCGGCAGAGATAGAGCATAAAGCTATGTGGGCAATGAAGAAGCTAAACTTGGACTGGGGCGCCGCATCAACTTAAAGAGTGAATGAATTAAATTTGATCTATGAGTTTTGCCTAAAATCCTATGAAAGCTCAGCCTTGTATAAAGAAAGATGAAGAAGTACCACGACCAGAGGATTGAAAAGCAAGATTTTGTTATTGGGCATCTTGTGCTTCTATTTAACTCTAGGTTGCATTTATTTTTGGGCAAGCTCAATTCCAAGTGTCTGGGCCATTCTTACACAAGTAAGTGTTCACACATGGAGCAGTGGAGCTCGAGAATAGTGATGGAACAAGGTTCAACGTGAATGGACAGAGCATCAAGATTTATCTGGGTGTGCAAGAAGTGATTAAGGCCTACTATCTTGATGAAGTCTAAGTGATCAAGAGTCCTGCGTGGATCCACGATGTTAAATCAAGCACTACTTCGAAGGCAACCCAAGGTGTAAAATGTAGCCAACTCTATGTTTCAAATTTCTGTTAAGTAGTTTTCCTTTGTTTATTTGATATCTTAGTAGGTGTATATTTTCATTTTAGTGTTGGCTAGATATAGAATAGGGTCTGTGTATAAAAAGTATCAAAAAAGAACAAAAAGATAGCCTAACGGTTACTACATATGCAGGTGCGCATGGAAAAATCTGCAGAAAAGGGTCTGGTGCAAAGGTATATGGATATCATCGACGGTTTGTAAGTCACTCTACAAACCGTTAATGTTTTCTGTAGATCCTAGGTAAGTACTTCATTTTTTGTTAGTGTCAGATTGATCTACGGTCTTGACCTACGGACCGTAAATCAACCTACGGACCATAAGTGGGATCTCGTAGGTCCAAAACCCCTACTTGACCGACCCAACTCGAAACGCCTAACACTTAAAACCTCAAGATTTTAAAGCATTTTCCCACTTCTTCCAATCACCCCCAACCGACATCACTACCCACCTTTCCCTAAATCCACTCCCTTAACTAGCGAAATTCATCCACCATCAACACCACATTCATAAACCCTCAATTCCCTTCAACCTCCGTTTCCAAATACTTCGGAGTTTGGGCACAGTGCAAGTAGGTGGAATTCATGTTGGTCATTATTGAAGTAGTCGTGTCGTCGTGCAATCACACCACTCCTTATTACTTGTAAGGTAAACGGTCTTTCCCTCACTTTGAATTTTGGTTCATAGTTTGACATTTGAAAGGCAACAGTGGGTCTTGACCTAGGGTAATTAATTATTTGTGAAAGCATGCATACTCTAAATATAACTACCTAAGGGACTATGGTTAGTAATTGTGTGTAAACCATTTTGTAACTCCGATTCTGTTAACTATTCTAGATGCAAGGTTTGCCTTGGGGTGCCATATCATGTTTGACCGGATAAGTATATTGAACAATCGAAACCCTTGGAATGACGAACTAGCATGAATCCTTTACTTTTTATCCTTTTTCTTCATCTTTTCTCTCTTCTCCAAACCCTAAGCGTGATATTGATTTTTTAATCTAAATTAAAACTTGGTTTTACCCAAATAAAACCCTAAAACGAAATAGGAAATTAATTGCTAAAAAGACTACCTTGCCCTTCCTTAAATCCGGATGAAATTTACTTACTTCAATAGTCCAACTTTCGATAGGCATATATCATTCATATAATATCGAAAATGGACAAACTGGGCAGAGTTGGAAAGATCTCTCCAAGGGATTTCCAACCATATTAAGAACTACCTCTAACTCATCTTGAGCTAGAAGTTAATGTTGTTTGAAAATGACCAAAACTCACTGTCTTAACATAGATAATTTTCCATATTTTTCCTTTTCTTTACAAAAATGAATATTTTTAGTTTCTAATCTTATTCCTAGCTAATTTAAATTTGTGAGATGTTATATATTCCCTACTTCTTAATTGTGTGAGACCGACAAAAGCTAAAATGACTTTTCAATGAAATACCCTTTGACCTTTTGTCATTTCGTGACGTTTTAATCGGTGTTGCTACTTTATCATGTTACTAATAGCCATGAGAAATTTGGCAATGTAGTGCATATCTAGGAAAGAAGTTGAGTATGGAACAAATAGATTCGAGTAGAAAGGGAAGATGATTAAATGAACAATTCAACTTGTATACATAAGTCAGCTATTGCACTCGAGTGTAATTATGTGTAAAAAGTTAAACATGAGCTCGAGTTCACGTTTTTTAAGAGTTTGAGGGATTGAATAAATAACTATTAAAGTAGTGAATGAGGTCTGGGTATTGTGAGTAATAGTGTCCTTAAAATAACAGTGAATTCTTTCCACATGTGATTGGATTCTTATGTAGGGCTTGTAAGACCTTAAAGGTAAGCTCTTCATGCTCACAGGTCGCACGAACTATTTGTCACATGAATTGTGCATCTGATTGATATAATGTTGACTTGGATCTTTTCCATCATGTGCGAACTGAAATATGTAAGTTTTGGATCGTGGGTCGCCCATGTGGACCGACCCGACCCGATCTGTTTTGATGTCTTATCCAATTAATTAATTAATTAGTTTGGCTAAATCTTTTTAAAGGATAAGGTAGAATAGTTACAATGTAACTATTCAACCCCTCATTAAAATACTCCTAATGGGAGTATTTTCAAACGTATGTGAAACGTGAAATAGAGAGAAAACGTGTGAAACAGAAAACCAAAAATAAGCGATCATTCAAGAAACAAAGAAGTGAGTTTCTCAAACAAATTAATCAACACACAAAGCTGACTTCTTGTTTGTAAACACAAATTGTTGCTTCCTACTGATTCAAAGACTGACTTGAGCACTAACCTGTCAAAAAAGTAGATTGACGACTTTCGCTGCGAATTGCAGGTACATATCTCGATGTTGATATACCTTAATAATCCTTCAAAAAGTATTATTAGTGTTAAAATATAATAGCAATACCTCATACTATACCAATATCGCATAATGACAAACGAACCCTCCATATATGTCAAGGCTTGAAGCTTTGATTTGTGCCAATCATCTTATTGCTCCACTTGGATTAGAAGATTTCGCTACTGAGCTCAGTGATATAGAGTTTTTGTTGAGTTTTTATAAAATATATGTATTTGTCTTCATCATCGGATATGCTAAAGCATTCAATGTAGAATTTAGTGTGTCCTATCCCACACCGTTTGCAGATGACAAATACGTATATTTTCTAAGAGCTCAATAAATGTTGTAGATCACTAAGCTTAGTAGTGTGAGCTCACCCAAGTTGGAGAAACAAGATTATTGGGTAAAGCCAAATCTTCAGAAGTACTATTTGTGTCAATGGCTGAAGATTTGGCTTGTCACAATCATCTTACTTCTTCCACTTCGGTTACAAACTCATGCTCATGAGCTCAGCGACATACGGTTGAGCTCTTATTAAGTACTTGTATTTTTCTTCTGCCACCAATGTGGGACAAGACAAACCAAATTTTATATTGAATGTTGTAGTATATGATGAGATATGCCTAGCAAGTAAATGCTCTTTCCATATGTGTTCCTCTCAATAGAATGGTATTACGATTCCAAAGGTAGATTCTAGCATGTGTCAAAACTCATTACAAGCTGAACAAATCAAGCACTAACATTGTCGTTATATATGTTTGTCCAAGACCCGTACTCTTTCGTAACCCAAAATGTGCATGACTTTCTAAATCAGAGAATGCAATAATATCACTTCCCAACACTCCCACCGACGGAATCCTACCTCCTTCTTCATAGCAGGGGTTCTCCACCTTTCCCCGTTTCTCATCACACAAATCAAAAGAAATGATATACCCACCCTCATATGCATTAACACCAGCAGTAGTGACAGCCCAGTAGAGTTTCCCGTTCACAAACTTACCTGAAACATGTGATAGCCCCTCACTCGGGCAATCATAAACGTTTTTCCAACAATCCATATTTAAACTATTTAAGTTGGCCTCAACTTGATCTGAATTATAGTTTTTAAAATACAAACTACCTTATAATCATTTTGAAATTCATCGTCTCCAAAACCATCAATGGGTGGAATGTCGTCCCCATTTTTTCTTACAGAGTGTAATGTCGTCCTTGTTTTGATTGTTAAAAAAATATGCATGAATGTAAGTTTTAATATATTAATTTTTCATCAATAAATAGAATAGAAAATATAGTCAGAAATATAGTTGAACATAATATGAAACTACGAGGATAATATGTGAGCACAACTATACATATAAAAATTTTGGGTAAAACAAAGTAATATCTATAGTCACAATGAATTTCTGTATGACTATCTACATGTCACTATCCAAACATCTATTATCATCCAATTAAACTGAAAAACTACAGAAGTAAACAAAAAACTAATATATTACCCTATTAGCTATGGAGATCAATTATCAATTTTAATAAAAATACAATATATTTAAAAAATACATATGCACGGAATCCTTCTTAGGAGCTAGTCTGAATAGATATAGGAGCTTCTTTTAAGAGAATACAATATTTATAAAATAAGGCACAACTTTCACCATAAGGAAAATAAGAGTAGAAGTGACCCATTAAAATGTCCATAAAGTATTTTTCTTCTTGAACAATGATGTTTTTTTACTCAAAATAGTTATAAAATTCACATAAATATTAGCAGCATTCAAAATAATAAAAGTTACAACTAAAAGATATATGAATTTAAAATTTAACGCTAAAGCTAAAGCATGTCTTATCATATTAGTACTAACGCTAATCTTTTTTTAAAAATATTTTTAAATTATCCATACGAAGCTGACATATTAACAAAAGCATGCCTTCTTAAACTTCCAAACTCCGTCTTATAAGAGAATCTCAACGAAAGTACATTAACCTCTCAAACAAAATTAATCATACGATTTAACTTTCCACTACCTTTTGATTTATTTTAGTTTATTATGAATTAATGTGATACATTTCAACTTTGTAGTTTATTTTAAAGATATAAGAATTGTTTGTGCTTAGTAGTCTCTTCATTTTAATTTATTTTGAAGTATTTGAAAAGAAATGAGTTTTTTTAGCAATTCTTTAGTTCTGTATTATGTTTAAGACCATAAAATTAAATGATTTTTTCATACATATAATATATATTTAATTTTAGATAATAATATTTAAAAATCTTTTTAAATTTTGTGTCAAGTCAAAATATACCAAACCAACTAAAACAGATGAAGTATTATAGTTTATTTTTATTTTCTTATTGAAATGCTCTTAGCTTCACAAAGATTATAAATTCCAAAGTGTTTTCATTCTTCTGAAATATTTTATTCGAGAATATTTCATCTTTTTATCAGGAATTCGGTGAAAAGTAAAAGTGTTCAAAGATACTTCAAGTAGAAGGGAATGAGATATTTAGACAATAATTGAAGTAGTGCAGTATGTTTTTTCTTTATACCTCATGATAAAGAATTCGAAAATATGAAATGGATTGCAAGGAGCATAAATTCTACCCGACCGCATGCACATGTAACGATACAAATGGCCTAGTGTAGTATAGTGCTTCCTCGGTCTCAATTTAAGTAACACATTTTATTTTTTTGAGAGTCAACCATTTGAGTTTGAGTTTGATCGAGAATTTCCTTATGGAATTTTTAATTTTAAAAAATTAAATTTATATATTTGTAAACTATAAACATAAAAAGTATTATATGAAAATTTTATAATAGTTGAAGATATACTTATCTGAATCACAATTAATCTGAAATATGTCTTTTAAGTCGGGACAAAGGTATGATTGTCATTATATATAGGAAGTGAGGGTTGGTTAATGTTAAGTCATCAAGAAGAAAACTATGCCTTGGTTAACTAATAAAGATGCAAGCATACCACTAACTAAGGATCAAGTGGAGGGAATTCTGAAGAGATATGACACGAATGAAGATGGAAAGTTAAGTAAGAAAGAGTTAAAAGCAGCTTTTAAGAAGATGGGGTTACGCTTCTGTGGATGGAAAGTTGGGAGAGCCTTCCTTCATGCAGACATAGATAAAGATGGATATATCAACAAAGAAGAGATGAGTGAACTAGTCAAATATGCTTCTAAATGGGGTATTAAGACTTATTAGTACATATATATTCTAATTATGTAAATATTTATATACTTCTTCTTCCTTAGCTTCATCTTGTCTACTTCTCAAGACCCTTGTAGCTTTTTGAGGGAAAGGGCTTACTGTGTTTGATATATATAAAATCTAAGTCTGAAATGGTACGTGATCCGTGTTTGCTCACTCAGAAATGCTGTGTTATATGTTTAGTTGCACACGGTATATTCTTTAAGCTTTTATTTCTCACTATCAAGTTTCTTAGCTAATCCTATGTATATAAATTAAAAATCATGACTAAATACCACAGAACTCATCGATTGATCATATTTTTCAATGAATTTAACATCTAATATTAATGGATTCTATATCAATCAATAATTTCCTGTGGAGCAATAGCATATATTTAATTTATCTTTACTAATATATACTATTCAATATTATATCCAGGATAATGTTACTAATTTTTTTTTACCTCAACTGGTTACTATGATTCTTTCTTAATACGTTTTTGAAAGAAAAATTATGCATGATAGGAAACTAAGCAATACTTTTTTATTTTTGGTAGAATGTGTTTGTTCATTATTAGTCAACGGATCAGGTCCCTTGACTCACTCGAAATAAGAATGAAGAGTAAATAATGACAGGAAAAGAACACAAGCAGTTTATATAGAAACCTCCTTACTCAAGGCAGTAAAATCGACCTGTCACACAGGATTTTCAACCGTTTTCACTAATCTTCTCAAGCAAAAGTGAGACCCGGTTACAACAATGTGAGAAGAAATTATTAATCTTACCACCAAGCAATAACTCTATTGCTTGAAGAGCTTAGGCAGATGACACTATCAACTAAACTATCACCAGTAGAGAACTTAGGATTTAACTAAGCAACACGCAATTGCCCATTAAATCACCACGCTCCGGAGGACTTAGAGTTTAATAGTAACACAGAAGGCTGCCCACTAAATCAGTTTGACTCAACTAATTTAGACTTTTTCAACAAATCAGAAAGATATTCACGAACCGTTGCGGGGTGAAGCCGGAATCCATGACGGAGGAGAAGTGGAAACTCAAGGATCGCCAGGCTCTAGGGTTGATCCGGTTGACTTTGTCAAGAAACGTGGCGTTCAATATCGTGAAGAAGAAGACTTTGTCCGGTCTGTTGAAGGCACTGTCAAACATGTATGAAAAATCATCGTCTATGAACAAGGTATATTTGATGCGTAGATTATTCAATTTACAGATGTCTGATAATGGATCCATTTCTGATCATATAAACGAGTTCAATATGATTGTAAGTCAACTCAATTCTGTGGACATTAATTTAGAAGATGAAATTAAGGCGTTGATTTTGATGTCATCTCTGCCAGAGTCTTGGGATACTGTTGTTGCTGCGATTAGCAGTTCCCGTGGATCTGAGAAACTGAAGTTTGATCAAATCAGTGATGTTGTTCTTAGCGAAAGTATTCGCAAACGAGAAGTGGGAGATTCATCGGGCAGTGCTCTCACCGTTGATCAAGGGGGGAGAAGTAAGACGAAAGGCCAAAATCAACATGGTCGATTAAAATCAAAGAATCGAGGAAAATCCCTGAACAGATCAAACGTGACTTATTGGAACTGTGGAGAAAAAGGGCACTTTTGGACGAACTGTACAAAGCTAAAGAAGAAACAGAATCAAAAATTTGGAGATGACAATGATTTTGTAAATTCAGTAGAGGACATTGGGGACGCTCTAATCCTTAGTGTGAAAAGCCCGGTTGAATCATGGATTTTGGATTCTGGTACATCTTTCCATTCGTCTCCAAGCAAGGAGTTGTTCAAAAATTTCAAATCTGGAAATTTTGGAAAAGTATGTCTTGCTGACAATAAAGCCTTAGATATTGAAGAAAAGGGGGATGTTTGCATAAAGACCACCTCGGGAAACCAGCAGACATTGGAGGATTTCAGATATATTCCTGGGATCAAGAAAAATCTGATCTCTGTTGGTCAGTTGGATAGCACGGGATATGCAGCAGAGTTTGGGAAAGATTCGTGGAAGATCGTGAAAGGTGCTATGGTAGTAGCTCTGGCACCGAATTTGGAAACTTGTACACCACTGCAGGGTGTATAAACATGGCCGCTGTTGCTGAAGGTGCTTCCGCTTCATGTCTGTTGGCACAACAGACTTGGACACATGAGTACTAAAGGAATGAAGATGCTTGTTGCAAAATGAGCATTAGAGGGTCTGAAGTCTGTTGATATGAGTCTTTGCGAGAGCTGTGTTATGGGCAAACAGAAAAGAGTAAGCTTCACAAAGATTCCTAGAGAGCCAAAGAAAGTGCAGTTGGAAATGGTCCATACATATGTTTGGGGACCATCTCTAGTATCATCACTTGGAGGATCAAGATTCTATGTTACCTTCATTGATGATTTCAGCAGGAAGGTATGGGTTTACTTCTTGAAGCATAAGTCAGATGTGTTTGCAACTTTCAAGAAGTGGAAAGCTGAAGTTGAGAATCAGACCAGTTTGAAAGTCAAATGCCTTAGGTCTGACAATGGAGGAGAGTATCACAAATCAGAGTTCCACGCATTCTGTGCAGCTGAGGGAATCAGATTAATGAGAACAGTTCCTGATAAGGCAAGGCAGAATGGAATTGCTTAGAGGATGAACAGAACATTGAATGAGCGTGCAAGGAGTATGAGGATACACTGTGGGCTGCCCAAAACACTTTAGGCGGATGATGTGAGCACAGTTGTATACTTGATCAATAGGGGACCATCAGTTCATTTAGGGTTCAAGATTCCAGAGGAGGTGTGGACAGGAAAAGAACTCAAGTACTCACACTTGAGGACTTTTGGTTGCACTGCTTATGTTCATGTTGATCCAGAAAAGAGAGACAAGCTTGATGTCAAGGCTGTGAAGTGTTACTTCATAGGATATGGTTCTGATTTGTTTGGCTACAGGTTTTGGGATGACAAGAACAGAAAGATCCTGAGACATTATGACGTGACATTTGATGAGTTTGTCCTGTACAAGGACAGAGAGCAGAAGGTTCTAGAGATTACAAAGCAAGTCGGAGTTGAGGTTGAGTTGGAGAAGAGTAACACCAGAGATGTTGAAGCAGATACTCAACAAACTCATACTAAAGAATCTGAAGTGGAGCAAGTTACACCTAAGCAGGTGTTAAGGAGATCATCCAGATCCATCAGGTCACCAGATAGGTATTCACCAGATGAGGCCCTACAGGTGGAGAATTCAATCAAGTGGGAGCAAGCCATGGACGATGAGATGAGGTTACTTGAGAAGAACGACACATGGGTGTTGACTGAGTTACATGCAGGGAAGAGAGCTTTGCTGAACAAGTGGGTGTTTAGAATCAAGACTGAACCAGAAGGCAAAAGAAGGTTCAAGGCTCGTTTAGTGGTTAAAGGATATTCACAAAGGAAAGGTATTGATTATGCTGAAATATTCTCTCCTATTGTGAAGTTATCCTCTATTCGAATTCTGTTGAGTGTTGTTGCATCGGAAATTTGCATCTAGAGCAAATGGTTGTAAAAACAACATTTTTACATGGAGATCTGGACAAAGAGATCTATATGCAGTAACCGGAAGGATTTGTGGTTCCAGGCAAGGAACACATGGTGTGCAAGCTCACCAAGAGCTTGTATGGACTAAAGCAAGCACCAAGGCAGTGGTACAACAAGTTTGACTCCTTCATGACCAAGAGTGGATTCTGCAAAGCTGAAAAGAATCCTTGTTGTTACTTCAAGAAATACACTTATTCATATCTCTTTCTACTCTTGTATGTGGATGATATGTTGATTGCAGGATCTAGTATGAGCGAGTTTAACAATCTGAAGACAAGGTTATCTGCAGCGTTTGAGATGAAATATTTGGATCCAGCAAAATAGATTTTGGGGATGAAGATTTCTCGGGATAGATCTGGTGGCACTTTAAATCTATCTCAGGAGTTGTACATTGAGAAGGTGCTGAGCAGATTCAGAGTTAATGATGCTAAACCCAGGACTACTCCATTAGCAAATCACTTTAAATTGTCAAAGGAGCAGTCACCCAAGACTGTCGAGGAGCGTGATCACATGGCACTTGTTCCATATTCTTCAGCAGTTGGTAGTTTGATGTATGCTATGGTCTGCACTAGACCTGATATAGCACATGCAGTGGGAGTTCTTAGCAGGTACATGACGAACCCTGGAAAAGAGCATTGGGAAGTTGTGAAGTGGCTTTTGAGATATTTGAGAGGTACATCCAATACCTCACTTTGTTTTGGCAAAGGCAAGGTGACTCTACAGGGTTTTGTGGATGCTGATCTTGGTGGGGATGTTGACTCGAGCAAGAGTACATCCGGGTACATTTACACCATAGGTTAAACAGCAGTGAGTTATGTCCAGGCTTTAGAAGTGTGTTTCTCTTTCATCTAGTGAAGCTGAGTATGTGGCAATAGCTGAAGCTGGGAAAGAGATGATATGGATGGCAGATTATCTTGAGGAATTGGGCAAGAAGCAGAGCGAGAAGATTCTTTACTCAGATAGACAGAGTGTCATACAGTTGGTGAAAAATCCAGTCTATCATTTGAAGACAAAGCACATCAGAAGGCGATACCATTTCACTCGCAGGGCAGTGGAGGATGTTGATATGTGCTTGGAGAAGCTAGAGGGTGCAAAGAACGCGGCAAACATGTTGACGAAATGTGTTGATGTTGGGAAACTGAGGTTATGTAAAACCTCGGTTGGTCTTCTGTAGTTGTTGCTATAGATGTTGCGGTGCGGTAAAGATGTTGATGATGAAGAGATTTTTTTTTTGAGAGTGTATTTTTTGGATGACTGAGTCAGTCTCCAAGTGGGAGAATTGTTAGGTAGTGGAGCCTGATTAATTTTAGGCTTTCCTATTTATTCTCTATTTTAGGCTTTCCTATTTATTCTCTGTAACCAAAAATACTGTGATTTATTAATATAAATATACCCCATCGCCGTCGAAGTTTACTCACGGGGTGTTACCACGAAATATTGGGTTTTCTCTTTCTCTCTCTAGATCTCTCATCTCTCTCTCTTGAATGTTCTTGTGTTCTTCATTCATCTAGTGTGTGTGCGTGAATTCGATACTAACACCAATCATTTGTACCTTTTTCAGCCTGGCAGTAGAGAAAATATATCGTACCATGGACCAGGTCACTGGTTTGGCAAGTCATGAGTTGGTGAATGTGCACCCACTACTTGTACCTTTTTCAGCCTAGCAAGAGAGAATATATCGCACCATGAACTAGGTCCCTTTACAAGGTGCTTGGGTTTGTCAAATTATTAAAACTACAAATAACAATTTCTCCAAGTTATATATACATAATGATACTCATTATTCAAATAATTATTCAGAACTAGCTAGATCAGTACATATACCCCCGTAATTCTTATTTGATGTTCAAACTGAACCAATTGATTTTCGTAAGTTTCTAATTGTTTTGAAATCTTACAAATTAAATTTCAGTATCCACTCACTCAAAATTACTTGGTCTTTGTATCAAATTTTTTCTTCTATCGATAAAAATGAACTTTTTGAGTTGTTCATTAGCCCCCCACCCCTACACATATGATTCGTATGATCTTCGAACCCATGGAATAAGTGATTCAAATTATTTTATAATATGTGTATTCCATATACGATAATACTTTTTATTAAAATTATATATATATATATATATATATATATATATATATATATATATATATATATAAAACAAAATCTTACAAGTTAAATTTCATCATCCACTCACTCAAAACTACTTGGTCTTTGTATCAATTTTTTTTCTTCTATCGATAAGAACGAACTTTTTGAGTTGTTCATTAGCCCCCTACCCCTACACATATGATTCGTATGATCTTCGAACCCATGAAATAAGTGATTCAAATTGTATTCTATATACGATAATACTTTTTATTAAAATTATGTGTGTGTGTGTGTGTGTGTGTGTGTGTGTATATATATATATATATATATATATAAAGTGAAGTTGGAAAGACAAAAATGTAATTTCACGCTAATAAAAATCTATTAAGAAATATAATTAATAATTCTAGAAACATCTTTAAGTGAATAATGATCAAGGACAAAAATGTGATTTCACGCTAACAAAAATTTATCAAGAATAATAACAAAAAAATTAAATAGTTCTAGAAACATCTTAAGTTATTGTTATTAGCATTAACTTATTTTGTTATTAATTACTTCATTTTCTTTTCTTTTGTGAGTTATTGTAACATTTATTTTATTTTTACTCTACTTTACTATTATTTTAACTAAATTCTTAATATTTTTCTTATGCTTATAAAAAATGTCTACCTTTTGTGTAAAATTTTTATCATGAATTATTTATTTCCATATTTTTATTTTGGCTCTAAGAATATACTTGAAAATAAATAAGTGTGATAAATTAATAATATATATTAGATTGAAACTAAAGAAAAAGATGTTAAAAAGTAACTTTACAAATAAATATGAATAGGATGATATATTTGCATTAAAGACGGCTAAAAACATAATGTAATTTCATTCTAACAAAAATTTATCAAGAATGAATAATTCTAGAAACATCTTTCTAAATATGAAGTGAATGATGATCAAAGGTAAAAATTTAATTTTCTGCAAGCAAAAATCTACCACGAATGATAACAAGAAAATTAAATAGTTCTAGAAACATATTTAATTAGTAGTAGTATTACCTCATTTTTGTTATTTCTTCATTTTTTTAATGATATTTATTTATTATATGAAATTAAATAAATAATGATTACGCTTAGCTCTTAATAATTATATATCAAGTATAATATTAGGTGAAATCAATTAAAATTAAAATTAAAACATATATGTATATTTAAATTTTTGTGTATTAAATATTTTAGATTTTGTGATCTTAAATATTCTATATAAAAAATTAAAATTCAAAAGTTATTTTCTTTTTGAAACAAAATTTAAAAATAAGTTCATATAAATCGAAAAGAAGGAATTCATATATTGAAAAATGAAATATATATATATATATATATATATATATATATATATATATTATTATTATTATTATTAAAATGAGATTTCATATATATATTTTTTTTATAAAAAGTCGCTTGGGTTCGTTCTATTAATTTGTGCATATATGTGGAGTTTTAAAGATTTGAACATTCTAATATAGAAATATAATGCTTTGAAAACTTTAAATCGTCGTTTTAATTTCTAATTTTTTACATATTTGAAAATTACATAAAAGAAGCTTAAAAATGCAATGTAACAATTTACAATATTTTTAGAAAAACATAGTTAAAAAATAAAATAAATTTTTGTTGACTCCCTTATTTTTATTGAAACGAAAAAAGTTGCATATATTGTTAGAAAATAACTAAGAACTAAAAAGAACTATGAATCACAGTAATGAAAACTAAAAATATGTGAGAATTGTTGACACCCAATTTTGGCCGACCTTTAACCAATTTTAGGAATTTTATTCGATTAAATACACATTTTAAAATTTATTTAAAGTTTAGAATTTTAGTCAATATTGCATGAAAATTATATATTTTAGTATGTTTACTTAATAGAATTATTGTGAATATTATTAAAATATTTTAGAATTATTATGAATTTCAAATATTTTAAAATCTAAATGATTTTCAATTATATAAAAATATTTTAATATATGTAGTATTTTAATTAGATAGTAATTTCTAAATTTTCCTCAAAACATTCAAATCTTAACCCATTCTATTCTTTTTTCGCCTTTCCAATTAAATTTTGTTTCAATTATAATCATCCTCTTTCTTTCAATTCTAGCCTTTCCAATTAAATTTTATTTCAATTATAACCATCCTCTTCCTTTCAATTCTAGCCGATTTTATTACAATTTTAGCCATGTCATATCCTTTCCATTTGATTTTAAGGCTTCATCTTTTAATCTCATTCATCCATCTTTTAAATTAAATCATAGATCGAATTCTAACCCTTCATCTCTTATCAAATCAACGGTTGAGATCAAATCTTTTAACTTAGTCTTTTTAACCTAGAAAGATCCAAAACACTCATTCTTCTTCCTCCCCTTTTCCCTCTCTCCGCCTCCCTCATCTTCCCTCTCTCCAACCGCCCCTCCCTTTTCTTTCTTCTCTCGTCACCTCTCTCCTCCCCGTCTTGCCTACGCCCTCTTTGCTACTCTCCTTCGCTCACTCTTTTTCTCTCTTCTTATTTTGCAGGGACAGCAACAGTCGATGCCAGCAGGCTCCACCGGCGTCAACCAACAGCGTCCAAGAACATTGTTGTTTATTTGTGGCAGCTACAAAAATACTCCTTCCTAATTGTTAATTATCTTGCCCTTAATGGTTGATTTGGATATTAGGTTTAAATTGGTAATTTTGATCAATATTTCGTTCTTCCAATCTTTTGATAATTGTTGAGTCACTTTTATTGTATTTAGTCATTATTTTCTCTATGAAATAAAATCTTTATTTTAAAATCTGTCAATAAAGACTATTTATGGATCCCATATATTTTTCCAGTTTTGCTTATTTGACTGTTAAATTAAAATATAATATGTGATATCTATCTTATTTGTTTTGTTTTGAATATTGTTTGAATGTTAATTGCTCCCTTTTTCTTTTCTTCAAAATTAGATAGATTCTTACTTGCTTTTTAGAAAAATAATAATTCTAATTTTGGCTCCTTTGAAATAAGAAAAATAATATTAATTGATCCCCCTTCCCTTAATTAAACTTGACAGATCTCTTACTTATTTTCATATATGGAAAAATAAAATTATTTCAATTTTGGCTCTTTTTTATTTAAGGAAAATAATGTTGTCCTCTCTTAATTTATTCGTATTTGTTTATATTTGGTAAGATAATATTTTAAAATCAGATTTTGGCTCTTTTATTTAAGGGGAAATATTATTATTTTTGCTAACTTTTACTAGTTTATTTTTTGTATTGAAATAATTAGAATTTTTTCCTATTTTGGCTCTCCTTGAAAAAAGAGGAAATTGTGATTTAATTGACTCTCTAGTTTATTCTATTTCCCTTATTATGCTCTCCTCTTCTACTATATAAACGAGACCCCCTCCTCTCATTCACTCTATCTCAACACAAGAGCTCTCATCCTCTTACCGCTCATACTACTGCTACTCTTAAACAAATTAACATTCCGGTGTTCTCCTTGCTACTACTTGGCTACTTTACTTTGTTAGAATAGAAGTTGGGTCAACTCGTTCTTATTGCTACCATCCCTTTCTTCTCAACCGGTTAATATTCCTTTTGCATTCATACATTTACGAAAGTTATTGTTCTATTCGTCTATATGTATAACTTGTTGTTAAACAATTGCATATGTGTCTCATCTTGTCTAAATAAATGTGATTACTTGTGTTGCCAATTGATTGTTTTGACAGGTTTCAAACTTGAAGTTCAAATTGAAGATTAGCTATGAAGATATTACTTTGTTCATATATTTGAAGCCATATATTTCTTATTATTTATTTGAACCTTTTTTTTAACATTTGTTCAACTCTAAATCTCTCATATATAAAATATATTTGGGGATCGTCTAAAAGGGAGGGGGAATTATATGTTAATCATCTCTTTGCAAACTTACTTGTGTAAGAAAAACATGCTTATAGGTTTATAACTTGTTTGATAATCATTGTTTGATAAAAACGACTTTAATTCTAGTTAAAATTAAAAAAAAATAAAGTAAAGATCATTGCTCGATCACTTGATTTAATCTCATCTAAATTAAATGTTTGAAACTAAACCTTGTGTAAAGTGTTAATTGTCTCTTGCATATAAATTTTAATTTGTTATACTAATAAATAAAATCAACCTCATGTCCTTAAATTGTTGTAGATCCATTTTGTAAAGTTAGTATTTTTGTATGTATAGAAATTTGCCCGATTTGTTCAATATTTGCCTTTTTTAAAAAAAAATCATGCAAATCATAGAATAAAATCAACAATCAATTTCCTTACATTCGCTACTTGGTTTCCTAAATTAATTCTGTTTTTTTTTTGCATCTGAAGTGATTATTTCCTTAAAATAGTATTGATTTTCTAAGCATTTTCTGCATTTTGTAATTATTTGCTTAAAAATATATTTTAAGCATTAATAATAAATCCATCAATATTTTAAAATATATATATATATATATATATATATATATATATATATATATATATATATATATAAAATTTTTGTGCATTAAAATAAACTAGTCGCTTACTTAGAATAAGTTTTTGCATTAATTATAAATCTATTGTTTTTCTTAAAATAAAATTTTTGCCTAGTAAATTATAAATTTGTTGTCCTATGTTATATTTTTGTATCGATAGTTAATTTTTCTGTTGTTTTAAAATACATATGCATGTGAGATCACATTACTTTGCCACTTGGAAATAAAATAAAATCTATCATGTCATAATTGTTGCTCACTTTAAAGTTAGTACTAAAATTTACATCCATGTTATCATATTTTCCCTCTCATAATTAAATTGTTGTTGCTTAAATTTTTTCTTATTGTATGTTCACACGCTTAGCATGAAACCTTTTACAATTATATGTTGTTTGCAAGTATGTCTGATTGATTTTTAGAGGCTAAATTGAGACTTGTATTGCTAAAATGACCGTCTTGTTTGCCTTGTTTGTTTGACTTGGTGTCTAGGAGGGCCTTATATTTTATTTTGTCTAAACCCACCCTTTAAGATACCTCTGCCTCTTGGAAATTAAGCTGGAACGACTAGGCACCTTTTAGTTACGAAATGCATGTGGTGGTTGGGTAGGGGTAGACGGCCCTATGGAGATGATGACATCGACTCAGGCTTGAAATGACAAACTTTGATTGTCTTTCCCTATATGGAAGCCTATCGAAAAATAAAATAGAAATTTGAGTGTTGATCCAAAAAGTCTCTTTTCGCTTTATCCCTTTATTTGTTTGTTTAATTATATTTATTTGGGTAGATTAAACATAAAAGTAAATTTGTTTTTTTATTTATTTGTCTCCTTTCTGTCCACTCAAAAAAAAAATTAAATGCTTAGTATATCTACATCACTTAGTAACGCTTGCCTAATTCTTAATTAAAATAAGAATGTTATCTTAGTTGTTTAATATTATATTATCATATAGTCTTGCATGTTATCTAATTAATAAAGCAGCTTTAATTGTTCAATAATTCTTATCAATTAGGCTTCACATGTTTAATTAATAATAAATTAATTTTTATTGTTTAATATTATGTTGTCACTTAGCGAGCATGCTAATTAATTAACTAATAAATGAGTGACCTGATTTGCTACTTGTAACTCTCACATAAATTGCATGAGATACGGTCGGAACCCACATTTGTGGACCTCGAGGGATACCTAACACCTTTCCCTCGAGTTAATTTGAATCCTTACCCATTTCTCTGGTTCGTTGACCTTAGCTAGACTAGTTAGGTTATATAAGTGCCCTAACGCACCTTAATTCATTAGGCGGCGACTCTTCAAAACTCAAAATTCCAAAAGAGTTGTTAGGTCGTGCACAAAATCCGTTTTGATGAAAAACGTGGTGCGACAGAATGGCAACTCCGCTGGCGATATCAAGTTCTTACCATTACGTGTTTCGTGCTTATTTATGTGGCGTTTACTTTATTTGGTCATCTTATTATTTGTTAGGTGCTTATCATGTTTAGTTTATTTTATTGGATTATTTATCGTTCTTTTTCCATGTTCCACCCATTCCCTCTCCCTAATTTGTTTATTATCATGTTTCACCTTTTTTCCTTTTCCTTTTTTTGTTTACTTACATGTTTAATGTCATATTCTTTTTCCTTATTTGCATGATTTTTAATATGTCTACATGCTTACTTTCTTTTTTACTTATTTATGCTTATTTATTCATTTATTTATTGTTTTATAAATTGTCTATATGTTAACGCTTTCCAATCTAAATGCTAAGTGTTTACAGCTTTGATAACTGACATTCTGTTCATACTTCCCTCAATGGGACCCTCTTCCTTTTTTTTAATTTTGTTCTCGTGATGTTTTGCCTTTTTACCTCTCAGAACTACTCCAATCCTATTCAAATACCCATTATAGAGAGTCGATGTATGTTATATTTTGTGTAATAGTAGATTTTGTCCTATGTTATATTTTGCAGCTAGAAAAATACTCCTTCCTACATATTTTTTAGGGGAAAAAACTACTATTATACAAAATATAACATAAATAAATAAAAAAAATTAAGCGGCAAGTAAAATTTTTTTTTGATATGTAAATATATAACACAAAATGAGAAAATAATCGGAAGCGAAGGGTTAGGTGGGTGGATAGAATTATTTTTTCAAAAAAAATAAAATAATATCTAAATTATTATTTGACCCGGGGGGGGGGGGGGTGAGATGAAGTAAAAATAATTAAATACTTTTATAAAAGAAATTTAAGCAAAAAAAAAAAAAGGTCGGGGCTTGGGGTTGGGGGTTCGGTGAGGGTAAGTGATGGAGTAGGGTAAGAAAAATACTTAACATTTTATTTTATAAAAGAAACATTATTTTGTTGGATAATAATTTTTTAATTTTTAATTTTAACTAATACTAATAATTTATTTAATTTTTGTGAAGGTTGAATACTTTGTCCATGTGGAGTGTGATGTGACAAAATAAAAGAGAGAGTGTATTAACACACAATGAGAGTGGTATAAAAGAGAGTTGTGCGTTTGTCAAAGTAAAAAGTGATAATTTAGGTATGAAATTCACGCTCTCAATAGTTTATGAATGAAACTCAACAATATATATATAGTTTCAGTGTGTTTTTGCATTTATCTCTTTGTAACGATATTAATAGTTCTATATTATCAATTATTCTTTTACTATTTGTGTAACTAAGTAAATATATACGTGAAAAAGGACATTTAATAGTTAAAACAACTCATTTGACGATTTATAATTTTTTTGAATTTATGTCTTATGAAAAAGAGAGATTCGCCGTAATGTATATACCTTACAAATGAGATTAAATGCTTAAAATTCCTAAAATAGTTTACAAACATTGAAAACAATCCATACATTAGCTAAAATGACATTTATTTTGTGGAAGAGATAACTCATCAAAATAATCATAAAATTTTTCATAAATTATTTGGAAAGGGTCATTTGATTATAAGCTTCCTAACAAATTACTAATGATTTTTTTTCTATCGCTAACAAATTATTGAAGTAATAATAACCAACTTACTAAATAAATTTAAAATTTCTCGATAAATTATCGACAAATCTTCACTAATTAATTACCGAAATATTTTAAAATAACCTATCGGATTTACCAACCAAGTTGGTATGTGTCAGTATAGTTGCTAATGGAACATCCCTGACACATTTTCTTTTTTAGTTGATCCTAATTACTAGTCTATTTTGACAATTCAAAAAAGGACAATTTTTTTTTACCTATTATATCCTCAATTAATTTCTTCGAAAAATGTAGAACTTTTTGAATATACGATGTTTTTAATTCATCGAATTCATGATTAATACGGGTAAAATGGTAGACTCATTATGTCAATCATTTTTTTCTAAATAGGTGTGTCAATTTAAAATTGGACAAGTAATTATGGACAAAGCGAGTAGTAAAATTTACATAGTAAATTTACCATTTTAATCATATTAATTGATAGAATTTCAAAATTAATTAACTCATTAAAGAGATTTACATTTTATAAAAACATCAACTTTCTAAATAAATTGAGGTTACATAAATAAAAAAAAAATTCACGATTTGTCAAAAAATGACAAGTAAAAAAGTCAAAATTGGACAAGTAAAACCAACTTTCTTGTTATTTTTTGACAAATCAAGATCAAACAATATTTTTTTTACTTATTATATCCTCAATTTATTTAGAGGGTTATTATTTTTTAAAATAGTAAAACCTCTTTGATTAGTAAATTAATTTTAAAATTATATCAATTGATAGAAATAAAATGACAAACTCACTATATTAAATATTATTATTTTTTAATAAATATGATAAAAAAATATAGGGACGGAAAGTGTGCTATTAAATACAATAAAAAGAGGGAATCCAGTTTTAATCAGGTAATTTATTGGGTTAAGCAACAGTAAGAGATTTCATTCTTGGAGGGTCCTATGCTTTGGAGACCAACCAAGATTTGATCCCTGACCTACCCCATGGAACAAAAGTAAGTTTGCATTTGTAGCACCATTGAATATTATTTTATATTCTATTTTATCATATCCAATCCTTTTGCCTCATCTTTTTGGTCAAACATTACAAGTTCATATGATGTGTGGATAAAATTTATTTAATAAACATATCTTGGTCGAATAATATTTATCTATAAAATACTTCTATTCTAGCTAGGTTCAGCGTAAACATAAAGCTAAACTACTGCCACAAAATATATCTGAACCAACTTCTTATGTCTCTTATTTCTTATTTTAATTAAAATCACATAATTTTATTTCATAAAACAATAAAAATAGTCTTTTAAAATTTATAAAATTTGATTAGACTTTCCAAATTCGAGTAAATTCCTTATATAATAATTTATGTTTAAAAAATTGCTCAATAATATTATTTTTAAATTTTTAGGGCCAAAATGTATCACCAAAACTATTTCTAGTGTCACGATCCAAAACGAGTCGTGACTGGCACCTACACTTAACCTACTAGGTGAGCGAATCAACAAATCTAAACCCCAACGTTTACCAATAGTTCAACTATGAATAACAAAAATAATGCGGAAGATCCAAAACTTATTAATGTAACCAATTAATTAAGCTTCTAAAGTTTAACACTTATTATCCCCAAAATCTGGAAGTCATCACATCAAGAACATCTATCCTCAAATTACCAAGTCTAAGAGTATTTAAAAAACCAAAATAAGTAAAAAGATGGTCCATGTCCGAAATTCAAGACATCAAGACGTGAATGAGAGAATCCAGCACGAGCTAGAAAAAATAGCTCACCCTGAACTCTGATGTGCTGGAGGCTGACTAGAGCTGAGGGCGAGTCGAAGTCGATGGTACACTTGCTGCACTCCACAAAGAACAAAGAAGAAAATACAAGTAGGGGTCAGTACAAGGAACACGTACTGAGTAGGTATTATCAGTCAACTCAAAATAGAAACCAATATACATTTAATAATAATATAAAATCAACTACGATACTTAACAGGTGGCAAACAACAAAGAGATGAACCATTGACAACAACATTATAATAGGTACACCTTCAATCACAACATCAAACACACCTATGAGGACTCATGCCTCCACACCATACTCATTCGGGAAATAGGTTCTTTGAGTTTGAGTATATTATGTTAATTCAAGATTACTTTCCTTTAATGTTATCGTGTCGGAATGTGACACTCCGATCCCATATACCGTATCGGTAGAGTTTATCTATCACATAGAAATAAATCATAACCTACCTCCACCGAAGAACCGAATTCAAGCAAGCTCCAATACTTTTCCTTTCCTCAATGCTTTCAAACCTTTACAATCTATCAATTATATATACCCTTTGTAAATTAATGAGTATATAAACACCCATGCTACTATATGTCTAGTCTAGATCCAAAGATGAATCTTATTACTCCATTTAACATAACTTTAATGTAATTCATACAATATACTACACTTAATATTTAATTACCTTAGTCAATATATTAAAACTTGATATATAATACGATAACTAAAAATTTCTTACATGCAACTCTATTAAGCCTATATAATATAAATATATAATTGTAATGACTAAACTTACTGCAAACATTAATTGGTCATTAAGAGGTCATATCATGCTTCCCAACTTAACCCACGTGAGTGTGTACCAAGTTTTAAAATCAATTCTTTAATTAAATTACAATAACAAAAAAAAAAATAGCCAAACCTATATTATCTACTCACAGAACAATATGTGTAACCTCCATTCTTATCAAATAAACAAATACTAACAATTTCCTACACCTTATTTTATTTTATAATCGTTAAGTTTCAACTCTTGGCCAATAACTCTGTCCTAAATGTCCATTACAACTTGTCAACAAATGATTAAGTGAAATCATATTCGGCCCCCACGTCTGTAACAAAGGGTACTTATATTCTATAACTTTTACCTACAAGATTTGGATGAGAACTTTTACCTATTAAGACTTGCAGCCACCCTTTCGATTTTTCTTCTGCCACCACCTTTCGTATCTTCCCTTTCTTTTTCTCAAACTGATTATTATTATCCTAGTTATTATATGACTAATTATAAAAGTGATAAAAATGATCCACTATTAAATTTAAAATTATTTTCTTTAACCACCAACTAAATAAATTATAACAAATATCTCATTAATTTTATAATTATAATTAAGAATAGTCCAAAATATTCTTTTAGCACCTATCGAAAAGTATTTCCTGACATAAAAAGTTCTAGTGCTCAAAACGATCGAAAATGACCGTTACATCTAGTTACCTTTAAAATATACTACTGTCTCCTAATGAGATGTCATGCTACATCATTTTTTTTTTAATAAAATCTTTTTTAAAAATACAATAAAGCTTGTTTAATGTCTCTATAAGCAACTTCTTTTAGATACTCAATTAAGCATTTACCCCAAATCTTGAATTTTATAAAAGGTAATCAAATTATAAATCACATTAAATAATTTTTAATATTTGTTTTTCATATTTTTAAAATTAATTATTAAAAGTTGTTATTTATTTGAGTACATTAAATAAATAATATTAGTGCACAACCTTTTTGTTATATATATATATATATATATATATATATATATATATATATATATATATATATTACTATACTATAAGAGGGAATACTATGGTGGATACAGGCAGGAGCTCAACATGTCTGCCTGTCCACCTAAGGATAATTTTGGTATTTTTAGATATTTTATAATTCTATGTCACTGTTTTAGTGCTTGTATGTTATGAAACTATATGAAATTAGAAGAAGAAGAAAGTAGGGAGAAGAGAAAAGACTTCTTATTTCTCTTTAAGTATATTTAGGAGTCATAGATTTTTCACAAATCTTCTTTATAATGAGGGAAAACCCTTTATTTATAGGGAAAACCTTACTTGGTCCCCAAGTAGGATTCCTAATCATATCCTACAAGGATTCTACATAATTAGATATTCACTATAATACAAATTGTTTATAACACTCCCCCTTGAATGTCGGTATATTATGTGCCTCGTTAAAACCTTACTAGATAAAATCCAGTGGGAAAAAAATCTAGTGAATGAAAAAGAGTACACATATCTAATAATACGCATTATGGATGCCTCATTAAAAATCTTACAAGGATAACCCAATGGGACAAAACCTTGTGAGAAAAAAAGAATACATCACGTATGAACTCTCCCTCATAAAAACATCAAGAGACTTGGATCTTTGTTTTTCAATCTTGAGCATCATCTTCTTGAAAGTTGTAGTGGGTAGAGACTTGGTGGATAAATCAATTGTATTATTACTTGAACAAACATGTTGCATGTTGATATCACCATTCTTGGGAGCTCATGAGTGTAGAAAAACCTTGATGAAATATGTTTTCTTCTATCTTGCAAATATTTCTGCAAGTTCCTTACTTTAACTTCTTTAAGCAAATAATCTATTGTCTTTTAAAAATTCTTCAAGTTTTTCAATTCTAGTCATCAACTTGCTTAATAATACTTGTATATGCTCTATGCATTTTGAATCTATTTAATCCTTATGAGGATGATAAACAAGTTTTTCAAAAACTTGTATATGCTTTAGATTTTGAACCCATTGGATATTTTGATATCAATTTTGTCAAGTAACTACATTCAATATTAGATGTATGACCTCTTCTAGTGCCTAGATTTCAAGTCAAATAAGTTTTACGCTTACCAAGATACATCATTCCACTTTTCACTTAATAATTATTTCTACACAAGCATGCTTTAATAGATGTAGAATTCATATCTTCATAATCTTTTACAATATTGCGCGCTATTGTACCAAAGATATCGTCAACGATATACCATTTTGTATCGATTCACAATACGACAAAACTTATTGAGATCTCATCAGTTCATTATTTTTAGGTAGCTGCCCTTCTCATGAGGTTTCATAAAGTGTTATGCCGTAGGCTCTCCAAGAGCACATTGTCTCCTTATTATCATCATTTTTTTCTTTGATCCTCCCCCTTTTTCAAAGATTATTTTATTTAGAATTGATTAGTCTGTCATTCTTCATGTATGTCATGGACTTTATCCTTAAGGGACATTCAATAGGAGTATTTACAACTTTTGTGTTGCTTCTAATCTCCCCCTTATGTTAGACAACCTAACATATATCTCAATCTTTTGGAGAATCTATCTTTGTGCATCATAGTATATTCATTAATCATATATTGCACATCAAAATTATCAGATGAAAACAATTTGGTCCCTCACCATAAACCAATTAACAGAAAAAATGATCATAACTTATTGGTTTGATTCATACAATTATATTTGTATGTAATTTCATATTTCAGATCAACATATGAAACTTTATTTTCATAAACAATGATTCACTATATGAGACATTTAATGTCACATCATCTTATATATTTATAAATATTTTGAAGATGAATTATCTTGATTTCATATTCTAAAAGTTGTGCTTTTAGCTCAATTATCTTGCACAAATAATTTTGCGAATGTCAAATTAAAAGTTGACAACAAACGCAAATGTGATTATCTTATTGATGCATCTTTTTATCATATCACATGATAGGTAAACGGGCCCATATTCACCTTTTATACTTTTGAGAATTTAGGGATTTAGTCCCAACTTTAGTTGATCCGATCAACTTTATCACGAGAACAAGCAGTGAGAATTCTGGAAGAATCTTCTAGTTTTTCAATGTATGTCCATTACTCAGTATGCACATCTTTGGGATGACCAAATTATTCATGCCAACTAATAAAATTAGTAGTACTCGTAAACTCCAAGTTTACTACGCCATGTGCCTTTTGCTTTAGTAAATTTCTGATTTACTATATTATATGAGTAAATTTCAATTTTATTACTCAAAGAGTAATATTTAGATTTATTTCTTCTAAATTACTTTACCTTTTAGGGGAGTCGTGATTCCATCATTGAATGAACTAATCTGAAGAAAATTGTGCATGTAAACATATTATTTGTGTCAATATTTTTGCAAACATCAAATTACGAGATAATAATAG
This sequence comes from Solanum lycopersicum, assembly GCF_036512215.1. Classification (NCBI taxonomy): domain Eukaryota; kingdom Viridiplantae; phylum Streptophyta; class Magnoliopsida; order Solanales; family Solanaceae; genus Solanum; species Solanum lycopersicum. The sequence goes on along the minus strand of NC_090800.1, from coordinate 33,295,114 downwards.
ACACACATGAGACCATATAGAACAAACATTTGTTAGGATCATTAAATATCTAAACAATCCACTTGGTGGATGAATAGGTCCACAAATATCTGTATACGTTCCTATAACGCAGAAAATTCAATCTCAACTTTCGTTTATGGTGGTCTCACAATTAGCTTGCTTTGCTAACAAGTAGTACAAGAAAATTCACCATTTAAAAGAATTTTTAGTTTCTTCCATGAAAGTCCATTTTAATTTATCATAATTCGTCTAAACATTATAGACTAACGATGTCCCAGACAATCGTGTCAAACTAAGAAAGTATAGGAATTAGTAAATTTCTTATTTACCATAGAATGTGCCTCAATTGAATTAATTCTTGTCCAATACAAGCCCGAAGATAAAACATTAAACTTTTCTATAATACATGTCTTCTTAGAGACATTCTTGGTGATACCACATTATTGACCAAGGTCGCAATCTTTATCATGACTAGCATGGTGGCTTACACGTCATTCCCTTTCGAGAATGGATCCATATTTTAGCATTTATTAGAAGTTCTCATTCTTCATGAATGGAACACAAACATGTGAGATTATCAAATTATGATAGCTTTAGTACCTTATTCCATATTTATGTGCATTATTCAATCACTTGTCTTCTTTCAGACATATTATGCACTACAACCACATTCACTTTATGTAATGGAGCAAATGTAGTAAATTTCATGACTTCTCATCCAAAAACACAGTAGTTTTTCTTTAGTCATTATTATATTGTCAGTATGGTGCATTTAGACTCACATTCAATGTCTTATCCATACAAAAGTGTTTTAGGTCATAAATTGTTGGATCTTGAACCCAATATCGTCTCATCATGGTGCATCAGGACTTTAACTCAATGTTACCCTATTTTTGCGATTGGACATAAATCCATCGTTTTATTCTTTTGGTGCGATAAAACTTAAATCTATCGTCTTACCCATAACGAGACTCAACCTCAAACCTTCAAAATAATTATAATTTTATCACTTTTGATGACCATCAATATGATCGTACATTATAATTACACACAAAATTGGAATTATTGATTTATTATAATCAACATTAGTAGTTAATAAGTATAACTTAATAGATCACATACCTCATATAAATGTTGAAAACATACCTTTCACTAAATTGTGCTTATTTAATTATTAAAATAAATTAAGAAATTTTCTTCTCAATCGATTAAAATTAAATGTATAAAAAGTCAACAAGTATCTTTAAATACTTACTTTAGATGGTACCTCCAGATCTGTTACATAAATAATTATAACATAAAAATAAATCGTACCTTGAAGATATAAGAACCTTCTTGCAACCTTTTTGCATAATGCAAGATCTCTTTTGCACTTTTCTCGTCTTCTATCACAATTATTTAAGAATAGAATAGTCGTGGTGATAAAGTGTTATCAAACTATATGAAATTAGAAGAAAAAGAAAGTAGAGAGAAGAGAAAAGACTTCTTATTTCTCTTGAAGTATATTTAGGATTCATAGATCTTTCACAAATCTCCTTTACAATGAAGGAAAATCATTTATTTATAGGGAAAATCTTACTTGGTCCACAAGTAGGATTCCTAACCATATCCTATAAGGACTCCACATAATTAAACATTCACTATAATACAAATTGTTTATAACATTATACTTATTCTATTTCCATTTTGGACAAAAATATGCTTTCAATATTCAATTTCTTAAAAAACAAAATGGGACCCATTATTAATGTATTGAAGGATTCTTTGGGTAATTTCCTATTATGAATTCGTTTTGTTTGTTTCTTTTTAATTTCTTTTACTACATATACTATATTAAATAAATTAAATAAAATATTATGAATCATGATAATTACTTACTTAAATATTTAAAAGATATAAAATTCATAAAAAAATTGATTGACTTTTCAAATTTTATCGGTGACATATAAATCTAGATAAATAAAAGGGAAAATACCCAAGTACCCCCTCAACCTATGCCCGAAATCCCAGAGACACACTTATACTATACTAAGGTCCTATTACCTCTCTGAACTTATTTTATATGTAATATTCTACCCCTTTTTGGCCTACGTGGCACTAGTTCGAAAAAAAAGTCAACCATCGTTGGGCCCATAAGATAGTGCCACGTAAGCTAAAAAGGGTAAAAAATTATTAATAAAATAAGTTCAGGGGGGTAATAAGACCTTAGTATAGTATAAGTGTGTCTCTGAGATTTCGGGCATAGGTTGAGAGGTACTTAGGTATTATCCCTAAATAAAATAATATACATTATTTGAAAATTAATTAGAAAGTACTATAAATTACAGTAATTAACGGCTTGAAATAGTTCAAAAACAAAAAAAAATGATTGAATCTCTTTTAGTACCACATAAATCGAGAAAGAAGAAATGACCTCTATTATTTGAAAATTACGTAAGAATTTTACAAATCATACCATAGGAATTAAATTTAAAATTTTAAAAGACTTCAATGTTTTATACTTATTGTATTTCCACTTTGGATAAATATATCCTCCCAATATGCACATTTTTTAGATAAAAAGTGGGACCATTATTGATGTATTTAAGGATGCTTTAGTAATTTTCCTATGATGAATTCATTTTGTTGTTTTTATTTTCTTAAATAAAATGTATAAAATATCATAAATGCAATAATTATTTACTTTCATATTCAAAAGATATAAAAATATGTAAAAGCTCTGATTAACTCTTCAAATTTTAACAGTAACCCATAAATTGGACGAATGAAATAATATATATTATTTGAAAATTATTTTAAAAGTACTATAAATTATGATAATTAGCAATATAATATTTCAAAGATAAAAATTTTTGATTGAATTTTGAAATTTTATTAGTACCACATATATTAAAAAAGAAAAATTAACTTTAATAAAAATTGCATAAAAAGATATTATAAATCACACAACAATGACTAGCAATTTAAAATGTTAGAGTCATTACAAAATTACCATAGTTAACAACAATAAAAAATGTAGACTATTCAAAATTAATATTAAAATTTAATTAATTCTTTAATTCTTTTTGTCCAAAAATGATACACATTGAACCCGTGGTAGCACAAGCTCCAACGTCTAGTATATATATAAAGCTATACTTTTAGTTTTACAGTGTATTCCATTAAACAATTATCAAGGCAAATTTTTTTTTTAATTATTTTACCTTGGGCAAAAATCAAATACTTCAAAAGTTTTACAATGTATTCCGTTGAACAATTATCAAGGCAAAACTTTATTTTTAATTATTTAGCTTGGGCAAAAATCAAACACTTTATTTGTTTCAAAAACTCTTACAAGATGGACCTACTCTTCAATTTTGATACAATTTTTTTCAATAATTTTCTAGTAAATTAGTCTCGATAACTAATTAGTCTGTGAATTTATTTACTTATATTTTTTTATGATTGATTTTTCAAAAATATTGACAAATAAATAAATATTAGTTAATTATTATTAAAAACTATTACCTTTTATAAAATTCAAGAGTGGTGGTAAATGTTTTAATTGAATATCTAAAAGAAGTTGTTTATAGATTTATTAAACAAGTTTTTATTGTATTATTAAATTTTTTATAAAAAATAATAATAATGTGACATAGCATCTTATTACGAGAGTTGTGTATATTTTGAGGAAAATAGGAATAAGAATAATAATTGGGCGATATTGGATCCTAAAAGAAACAAAAAAGTGATATCGTAGAAAAATTCTCTGTCACTATCTAAGATATTTGCTCAAAAACTTGATTCAAAATTAGTTTAGAGGAAGCCCCAATAAGAAAAAAGAAGTTGTTATTCTTCGTAACAACCTGGATTTTAATTTTAAGTATTTTTACTCCATTAATTCGTGTTTCAAATAAAAGCCCGAGCGCGTAGAAAAGTAAAGAGACTTTGAATTTTTTTTAATTTTTTTTAGCTCTGTACAAAACTATGTAAAATACAGTGTATTAGAAGTAAAAAGAGTGGTCTATCGTAACAAATTGTTAGTTGTCCCTTTTTCTTATTGGTTGTGATGATAACAATCTTTTATTTCCTATATCAGAAAAGAAATTATCACGATTCAATCCTCCGTCAGAGACACTTACACTAAACCCTTGGTGAGAGAATAATTTATTCATTGAAATTCTTACGAAAAACACCTCATCAAGAATAATTGTAAGGAGTTTTCACAGCTCGAGCCGTGTAAAATTTTTTTTCCTTCAAGATATTTCCATTACATCTCTGTATTAGAAAGAGTTAAATTTAAAAAGTTTTTACCACATTTTTGAGTTTATTTTAATATCTCAAGAAAAAGATGTGTAACCACATTCTTAATTGAAACAAATACTTTTATCGTATCGAAGTATTAGGTTTAACGTTAAACGAAAAAATTTACTCCTTATAAAGAAAAAACAAATAAAGTAAAATACTTAACTTCTAGAATAAATTTTTGACCATTTCATATCATTTTATTCTTTACTATTTTTAAAGTTGACGTCAAAATTAAATATATATTTTCTAATCAAACAAAACAATACCGAATTGTTAAAAATAAATCTTATTTTCTGTTTGATAAAATAAAACAACAATAATTTATTTACTTATTTTGGCCTAACAATTCCTATTTCATCGTTATTATCTAAATGAAGACAATAATAACGTCATGACCTTTAACTTTTAAGATATACGCCCTTTGTCCGGAATTGTTTGTCATGATTTCTATTTTTAGAGTCAAATTATAAAAAATTTGACTAATATTTTAAGATATATTTTTAATCACATTAATATGTAAAAAATTACAATTTATAGTAGTTTTCATATAGTATTAGAATATCTATTTTTTTGGCTTAAAATATGAATAAATGTGATCTAATTTAACTTTAAAATAATTAGTCAAATTTACTTTCAAAAAGCACAACATGACAATCAATTTCGAACGGAGGAAGTAACAACTAAAATATAAAAAAAATTATCAATTAAAGCTACCTTCATTCATTAAATAAGATACAACTTTTTAACCTAATATCCATTACAATCAAATTATAAATAAAACCAAACTATAAGAAAACTAATCATAAAATTACATCAATTTTATAAATAAATTAAAAATTTAAGACAAAGTTATTCCTAAAATAAGGAAATTAAGCATGATAAAATTTTGATCGGAACTCAATTAAAACACCTACAAAATTTTTATAGATTGTATGAAGTGATTTATAGATTGTGTTGATATGAAAGTAAAGAAAAATTAACAAAGATATGAATGTGGTGGTAAATTTTGAAGAAGAATAAAACAAAGATGTATGTTTTTTTTTTTATTCGTCTGTTTCTCTGTGTGAGTTTGTGTTGCTTTTTTTTAAGGGAAAAGGCTCAAATATGCTAACGAATTTTTTTAAAAAACTCATTTATGTCATTAGTTAAAAGTTTGGCTCATTTATACCATTACTGTTAAAAAAAAAGCTCAATTATGCTATTATTTTTTAACGCTAATTTTACAAAACTATTTTAACACGTGACTAATTATAACTTGGCTATTGGCTATGTGATCAATTATAAACGAAAAAGCATATTTAAGCTTTTTCTCTTTTATTAATTGGTGATGATATTTTGTTTTTTAGTTGTGTGTGTGTCTATGTGTTGTTTGGTAAGGGTGAGGGTACGGTGGATAGTGGAGGAAAAAGGGGTAATGTGAGGTGAAGTGGGGTAGTACGTGTACGTTAGGAGAAGTCACTATTTTTTTTTAAAATTTTTAATATAATATAATATAATATAATTTAATATAATATAGACTTAAGTTATTGACAGACACATAATTTATTTAGACATCTGAATTGATGTTTGTATCTATTGAACACCTCTATCCATTTAAATTTAAACCATTTAAACATGTTTAGACAATAATATGACAATTTGACAAATTAAATAATGACATTTGTTATTTTAACCAATAATGTGGATTTATTAAAAAAGTTTTAAATAATGTCTAATTCCAATCGACTCATCCATCCACCAAAACCCTTCCCCCGCTATTTCATTTCCTGTCCATGAACATCCATTTAGATCATTACTTTGCTGCTTCAATGGTTAAAAAGAAGAGTAAATTAGAGAAATTCACTTTGAAAAAAACACCAAGAATGGATAGACGAGAGATATCGGAAGATCAAGAAAGTTAAGAGTTAAAAAAGAATTTGTAACAATTCAGCGAAAATTCATCATTTTTATCATCGACGAACTTGTCATACTGGGTTTATGTTCTTGTTCTTCTTTTTCCAGCGAGGAGTAGCCTTGTATGAGTGACAAATTAATCGTCACCAGGTGGCAGGATCCGAATAATTTCTTCGAGTTCCTTTCACCCCCCCCATAAGTCTCACAACTAAGAGTTAAGTTACAAATTTATAAGTTTATTTGCTTCATAAATCAACAATATGTCAAAGATAAAAAAAAAGTAAAAGAAATAATTTGTAAATCATTCTAGATTTGAAGAAAAATGAACAACTAGCAGCCTTAATGTCAAATATGACGTTAGGTAGTGGAGCCTGATTTATTAATATAAATATACCTCACCGCCGTGGAAGTTTAATTACTGGGTGTTACCACGAAATATTGGGTTTTCTCTAACTCTCTCTAAATCTCTCATCTCTTTCTCTTGAAAGTTCTTGTGTTCTTCATTCATCTAGTGTGTGTGTGTGTGAATTCGATCCTAACAACTGGTATCGGAGCTAAGGAGATTCAACACGATCATTGAAGATGGATAGTTGAAAGCTTGGAATCGAGAAGTTTGATGGATCCGATTTCAGTTTCTGGAAGATGCAGATCGAAGATTATCTGTACAAGAAAGATCTTCACGAAGCGTTGACCGGGGTGAAGCTGGAATCCATGACGAAGGAGAAGTGGAAACTCAAGGATCGCCAGGCTCTAGGGTTGATCCGGTTGACTTTGTCAAGAAACGTGGCGTTCAACATCGTAAAGGAGAAGACTACGTCTGGTCTGTTGAAGGCACTGTCAAACATTTATGAAAAACCATCGGCTATGAACAAGGTATATTTGATGCGTAGATTGTCCAATTTATAGATGTCTGAGAATGGATCCGTTTCCGATCATATAAACGAGTTCAATATGATTGTGAGTCAACTCAATTCTTTGGATATTAATTTCGAAGATGAAATTAAGGCGTTGATTTTGATGTCATCTCTGCCTGAGTTTTGGGATACTGTTGTTGTTGCGATTAGCAGTTCCCACGGATTTGAGAAACTGAAGTTTGATGAAATCCGTGATGTTGTTTTTAGCGAAAGTATTCGCAAACGAAAAGTGAGAGATTCATCGGGCAGTGCTCTCAGCGTTGATCGAAGGGGGAGAAGTAAGATGAAAGGCCAAAATCAACGTGGTCGATCAAAATCAAAGAATCGAGGAAAATCCCTGAACAGATCAAACATGACTTATTGGAACTTGGAGAAAAAAGGTACATTCAAACGAACTGTACAAAGCCAAAGAAGAAATAGAATCAAAAATTTGGAGATGACAATGATTCTGTAAATTCAGCAGAGGACATTGGGGATGCTCTAATCCTTAGTGTGAACAGCCGGGTTGAATCATGGATTTTGGATTCTGGTGCATCTTTCCATTCGTCTCCAAGCAAGGAGTTGTTCCAAAATTTCAAATTTGGAAATTTTGGAAAAATATATCTTGCTGAGAATAAAGCCTTAGAGATTGAAGGAAAGGGGGATGTTTGCATACAGATCCCAGAGAAACCAATGGACATTGGAGGATGTCAGATATATTCCTCGGATCAAGAAAAATCTGATCTCTGTTGGTCAGCTGGATAGCACGGGATATGTAGCAGAGTATGGGAAAGGTTCGTGGAAGATCGTGAAAGGTGCTATGGTAGTAGCTCGTGGCACCATATCTGGAACCTTGTACACCACTGCAGGGTGTATAAACATGCCGCTGTTGCTGAAGGTGGTTCCGGTTCATGTCTGTGGCACAACAGACTTGGACACATGAGTACTAAAGGAATGAAGATGCTTGTTGCAAAAGGAACATTAGAGGGTCTGAAGTCTGTTGATATGGGTCTTTGCGAAAGCTGTGTTATGGGCAAACAGAAAAGAGTAAGCTTCACAAAGATTCCTAGAGAGCCAAAGAAAGTGCAGTTGGAAATGGTCTATACAGATGTTTGGGGACCATCTCCAGTATCATCACTTGGAGGATCCAGATTCTATGTTACCTTCATTGATGATTTCAGCAGGAAGGTATGGGTTTACTTCTTGAAGCATAAGTCAAATGTGTTTGCAACTCTCAAGAAGTGGAAAGCTGAAGTTGAGAATCAGACCGGTTTGAAAGTCAAATGCCTAAGGTCAGACAATGGAGGAAAGTATGACAAATCAGAGTTCAAGGTATTCTGTGCAGCTGAGGGAATCAGATTGATGAGAACAGTTCCTGGTAAGGCAAGACAGAATGGAATTGCTGAGAGGATGAACAGAACATTTAATGAACGTTCTAGGAGTATGAGGATACACTGTGGGTTGCACAAAACACTTTGGGCGGATGCTGTGAGCAGTGCTGCATACTTGATCAACAGTGGACCATCAGTTCCTTTAGGGTTCAAGATTCCAGAGGAGGTGTGTACAGGAAAAGAACTCAAGTATTCACACTTGAGGACTTTTGGTTGCACTGCTTATGTTCATGTTGATCCAGAAAAGAGAGACAAGCTTGATGCCAAGGCTGTGAAGTGTTACTTCATAGGCTATGGTTTTGATTTGTTTGGTTACAGGTTTTGGGATGACAAGAATAGAAAGATCCTGAGACATTGTGACGTGACATTTGATGAGTCTGTCCTGTACAAGGACAGAGTGCAGAAGGTTTTAGAGATTACAAAGCAAGTGGAGTTGAGGTTGAGTTGGAGAAGAGTAACCCCAGAGATGTCGAAGCAGATACTCAAACAACTCCTACTGAAGAATCTGAAGTGGAGCAAGTTACACATGAGAAGCTGTTAAGGAGATCATCCAGACCCATCAGGGCACCAGATAGGTATTCACCTTCATTACACTATCTATTGCTGACTAATGAGGGGGAACCAGAGTCTTTTGATGAGGCCCTACAGGTGGAGGATTCGATCAAGTGGGAGCAAGCCATGGATGATTAGATGAGGTCACTTGAGAAGAACGACACATGGGTGTTGACTGAGTTACCTGCAAGGAAGAGAGCTTTGCTGAACAAGTGGGTGTTCAGAATCAAGACTGAACAAATTGGCAAAAGAAGATTCAAGGCTCGTTTAGTGGTTAAAGGATATTCACAAAGGAAAAGTATTGATTATGCTGAAATATTCTCTCCTGTTTTGAAGTTAACCTCTATTCGAATTCTGTTGAGTGTTTTTGCATCGGAGAATTTGCATATATACAGCAAATGGATGTAAAAACAACATTTTTACATGGAGATCTTGACAAAGAGATCTATATGCAGCAACCAGACGGATTTGTGGTTCCAGTCAAGGAACACATGGTGTGCAAACTCACCAGGAGCTTGTATGGACTAAAGCAAGCACCAAGGTAGTGGTACAACAAGTTTGACTCCTTCATGACCAAGAGTGGATTCTGCAAAGCTAAAAAGGATCCTTGTTGTTACTTCAAGAAATACACTGATTCATATGTCTTTATACTCTTATATGTGGATGATATGTTGATTGCAGGATCTAGTATGAGGGAGATTAACAATATGAAGACAAGGTTGTCTGCAGCGTTTGAGATGAAAGATTTGGGTCCAGCAAAGCAGATTTTGGGGATGAAGATTTCTCGGGATAGATCTGTTGGCACTTTAAATCTATCTCAAGAGTTGTACATTGAGAAGGTGCTTAGCAGATTCAGGGTTAATGATGCTAAACCCATGAGTACTCCATTGGCAAATCACTTTAAATTATCAAAGAGCAGTCACCTAAAACTGCTGAGGAGCGTGATCACATGACACTTGTTCCATATGCTTCAACAGTTGGTAGTTTGATGTATGCTATGGTCTGCACTAGACCTGATATAGCACATGCAGTTGGAGTTGTTAGCCGGTACATGGCGAACCCTGAGAAAGAGCATTGGGAAGCTGTGAAGTGGCTTCTGAGATATCCAAGAGGTACATTCAGTACTTCACTTTGTTTTGGCAAAGGCTATGTGACTCTACATGGTTTTTTGAATGCTGATCTTGGTGGGGATATTGACTCGAGAAAGAGTACATCTGGGTACATTTACACCATATGTGGAACAACACTAAGTTGGATGTCCAGGCTTCAGAAGTATATTTCTCTTTCATATACTGAAGCTGAGTTTGTGGCAATAGTTGAAGGTGGGAAAGAGATGATACGACTGGCAGATTATCTTGAGGAATTACGCAAGAAGCAGAGCGAGAAGATTCTTTACTTAGATAGCCAGAGTGCCATACAGTTGGTGAAAAATCCAGTCTATTATTCGAAGACAAAGCACATCAGAAGGCGATACCATTTCCCTCGTAGGGCAGTGGAGGATGCTGATATGTGCTTGGAGAAGATAGAGTGTGCAAAGAAACCGGCAGACATGTTGACCAAATGTGTTGATGTTGGGAAACTGAGGTTATGTAAAACCTCGGTTGGTCTTCTGTAGTTGTTGCTACAGATGTTGCTGTGCGGTAAAGATGTTGATGATGAATACTCTGATTTATTAATATAAATATACCTCACTGCCGTGGAAATTTACTTATGGGGTGTTACCATGAAATATTGGGTTTTCTCTTTCTCTCTCTAGATCTCTCATCTCTTTCTTTTGAAAGTTCTTGTGTTGTTCATTCATATAATGTGTGTGCGTGAATTCGATCCTAACAGGTGATTTCTAAAAGAAGAGGAAAAAATGGGTTTGATGAGGTGATAGTATAAAATATAAAAAAATAAATGATATGATGGCTGTATAAGAAGTGGAAGAAGAAGAGTGTAACTGGTGTAAGGTGAAGGAATAATAGCAGGAAACAGAAAGGAAGAAGATGGATATCTTTTTTTAATAAAAAAAGTCTCATTTAGACGCTTTCATATGCTAGTTGTCTGTGAATAACACTTAAGACTGCTATGTAGGAAGAAAAATGTTCAAATTTTAAAATTCGAGAGAGTAGAGATATTTAATAGATACAAACCTCAATTTAGCTGTTTATTTGAATCATGCTGACAATTTTAAGTGTGTGTCGATGAATTAAGCCTATAATATAGTATAATATAATATAATATATATATATATATATATATATATATATATATATATATATATATATATATATAAGAGAATCCTAGGCCCGCATATGTGGCACCACCACAAGTAAGGATTCTCTTTAAATTTATTTTATTTTCAAAACCTGCCTTCCTCTTTCATGAAATATTATAACTTTTATGAAAAATTGTGACTTTTATGAAAAATTGTAACTATTTTGATGAAAAATTGTGACATTTATAAAAAAGTTGCGAGTTTTATGAAGAGTTGCTACTTTTATGAAGAATTTCAATTTCTACGAAATATTGTGCCCTTTTCGAAGGGTTGTAACTCTTCCAAAGAGTTGATCTTTTTCATTCTAATTTTGCATATCCAGGTAAGTTTTTTTACAATCTTTACTTTATGCTTATTTTATTAATTGTCATTTTGAGTATATGCTTTAAACATTGTTGTTCATATTTATACAAAGTTATTGTTAGAAGTATTTGTTAGTACAAATTAAATAACAAATGTCAATTGGATATTCAAGCAAGTTTTTTCTACTGAAATAGTTGAAGGTACATTAAAAAAAACCATTCAAATCTCAAATTTCTTCATCAAGAACGTTATTCCTTCACATACAAGGATGGAATTTCGTGTTCTTCAGAAAATCCTTTGAGAGTTAATAACTTTCCATGCCTATATTTTTGATTTTTATGTTATCTGTATTTACGTAATTTTATCACTAGATATTATGTGTACTTTAAGGATTGAAAGTTGATTGAAGTGTTAGTCAATTTTTTAAGGTATCTTATTTCAAAACATAAGAACTTTTCTAGTTAGAATGATTTATTATTATAAGTGAATATTCCATAGTTTACTCTCTTTAATGTATCTTTTTCCTCGATGTTTTGTTGTCTCCTTACAATTGTATTGATTTTTTTGTTTGGTATGTATATAATTTAACTATGATAAAAATTTTCATCCTTTTTAATGTTTTTTTTTGTTTTCATTCGGCTCTTCCAAATATTTTTGTTGTAAATTGTGATTATTTTCGTCAAGCTTAATTTGAAGAATATGAAACAAAACCTACTCTAAACAAAAGTAATATCTTAAATATATGTGTATTAACATAGATTTGTTATCCTTCATGTCCCAAGTCATTACTGAGCATTTGAATTATCTAGGTTAGAATCTTTTTTATTTTTTAAATGTTCGAGAATATTTCTTTAAAATGAGTCTAGAATCAAACACGTTTATCGATTTGTACTTGTTGGGTTTTATTTGCCCTAAATTTCTTACCATAAATAGGTTTTCCTTGTAGGAAAAGCTTTTGGACTGACTAATCCTTTTCTTGTAGGAAAAGGTTTAGGACTCTATAAATAGAGGCATGTTCCTTCTAACTTAATCAACATTCACAATGTAGTCTTAAGAGCTTTGAGAGTTTTGGTTAGAGGGAGAATTTATGGGTCACAAGTTTGATACGTTATCACTTGTGTGAACCTCTCATGTATTCTGAGTGAATTGGTTGAGGTTGTTTCCCTCTGTATTTTGTACTCTCATATTTATAGTGGATTGATCATATCCTTTGTGGACGTAGGTCGATTGACCGAACCACGTTAAATCTTTGTGTCCTTTTGGTATATTTCTCGTTGTCTTATTACTCGTGATCTTTCGAGGTTTGTTTTGCTAGCTTCCGCATTTATACCTGCTTATTTTCAGTCCTAAAAGTGGTATCAGAGCCAGATTCAATGACGAAGTCAGGTTCAGTGGTTGGATAATCGATGATTGAACCAGGTTACAAAGATGTGTTCATCTTGGCGGTGTAGTTCTAGCAGTAACCTTTTTTGACAGTAATGAAGATTTAGTTGGAGAAACTGTTTCAGAGAGATTCTTTGTGTTGAGACATAGATTTTCCAAAGGAGATTTTGGAGAGGAGAAACAAGTTGTTGAAGATTAAGTAAAGAAGGTTGACAAATTTATTTTGTCAGAAATTCAGGCCAAGGGGGAGATTTGTTGGGTTTTATTTGCCCTGATTTCTTACCATAAATAGGTTTTTCATTTAGGAAAAGGTTTTGGATTGACTAATCCTTTTTTGGTAGGAAAAGGTTTAGAACTCTATAAATAGAGGAATGTTCCTTCTAGTTTAATTAGCATTCACAATGTAGTCTTAAGGGCTTTGAGAGTTTTGGTTAGAGGGAGAATTTATGGGTCACAAGTTTGATACGTTATCACTTGTGTGAACCTCCCATGTATTCTGAGTGAATTGGTCGAGGTTGTTTCCCCCTGTATTTTGTACTCTCATATTTATAGTGAATTGCTCATCTCCTTTCTAGACGTAGGTCGATTGACCGAACCACGTTAAATCTCTGTGTCTTTTGGTATATTTCTCATTGTCTTCTTACTCGTGGTCTTTTGAGGTTTGCTTTGCTATCTTCCGCGTTTACACCTGCTTATTTCCGATCCTAACAAGTTGTATCAGAGCCAGATTCAATGATGGACTCAAGTTCAGTGGTCTGATAATCGATGATTGAACCAGGTTAGAAAGAGGTGTTCATCTTGGTGGGTGTAGTTCTAGCCACAACCTTTTTGACAGTAATGAAGATTTTGCCGGAGAAATTGTTTCAGAAATGTTTTCTGTGTTGAGACATAAATTTTGCAAAGTAGATTACGGAGAGGAGAAGCAAGTTGTTGAAGATTAAGTCAAGAAAGTGGACAAATTTATTTTGTTTGAAATTCAGGCCAAGAGGGAGATTTGTTGGGTTTTATTTGCCCTAAATTTCTTACCATAAATAGGTTTTCCTTGTAGGAAAATGTTTTGGATTGACTAATCCTTTTCTTGTAGGAAAAGGTTTAGGACTCTATAAATAGAGGCATGTTCCTTCAAACTTAATCAGCATTCACAATGTAGTCTTAAGAGCTTTGAGAGTTTTGGTTAGAAGGAGAATTTATGGGTCACAAGCTTGATACGTTATCACTTGTGTGAACCTCCCATGTATTCTGAGTGAATTGGTTGAGGTTGTTTCCCTCTGTATTTTGTACTCTCATATTTATAGTGAATTGCTCATCTCCTTTGTAGACGTAGGTCGATTGACAGAACCACGTTAAATCTTTGTGTCCTCTTGGTATATTTCTCGTTGTCTTATTACTCGTGATCTTTCGAGGTTTATTTTTCTAGCTTCCGTATTTACACCTGCTTATTTCCGGTCCTAATAGTACTTTCATAATGCAACAATCATACGTAAATATTCTTGCAAAAGTCATAAATTTTCATTGATGAAGAATTCGGAAGGGCCTTCCACAGTTTAATGATGAATGAATTCCTATAAGGGTCAACAATATAATTTTGTTGTTGTTCCAAATTTATTTTTCTCCTTCTAAATTTCGTTAGAGTAACAAATTAATAATAACGAAAAGTGGTGAACACTTGACCTCACACAAGTAGATTGTCTCTAAGAAAAATTATTTATGTTGTTGTAGTGTAAATTTTTAACAATCTTAATTTATTTATCACTCATATTTATCATCGAATTTTTTCACATAAATATATTTACACAAGGAGTTGTTCTAACCATAAAATTATAAGGTTCAATATTTTTCATATACAAAAAAAAGGTGATGTTTAGTCGCTACAAAAAAACATCAATCAATTTTAACAAGATAATTATATCATATAACATATAATATATAAATTATGAAAAATATAAAAACAATTAGATATCAAGATATTTTATAATCAATATTTATATATTTACAATTCTTAAAATATGTGCCAATGTCAAATCATTTAATTTCTTTAGAAATGTTTTAAAATACTACAATAATTTACTTTTTTTTTCCTTATAAAAATAATTAGAGGAAAGTTTGTTTAAAAGGATATAAAGATAACATATGCCCGTGCGAAGCGCGGGTAAATTACCTAATATAATATAATATGACAAAACATAATATGATATATTATAATTTCCCTAATTTAATATAACATAACATAACATAACATAACATAAGAATATTATATAAATATTTTTAAATTAACTAAAAGTTATGCAGCAAATATAATAAAAAAGTATTGCTTGATTATATAACTAAATTAATGACAACCTATAATCTTTTATAACTTTTTATTCCTTTTTAAATAACTGAAAAAAGAAAAATAAAACATACCAAAAAATGTGATTATGTTTTTGTTGTTTTCAAATCATTTTAAAATAAATTTTATAAAATAAGATAAACATTAAAATATTTAATTTAGATTTTTAAAATATTTAAACTCTAAAAATGATGTAAAATTTTAGGTTAGACCAAAATGCCATACTGAAATGTGTGACTATCTAATATAAAAATTATAGTACGATATTGATGATGAAGAGAAGAGAATTGATATCATGAGGTCAAATCAAATATATGTCAGTCGAAGGATGTTCACTAGTAACTGAAATGAAAAAAAACTAATTAGGCATATGTAACTTTAACAATAATAAATAAAAAATTTAACAATAATTATTGTTATATTATATTAAACGATGATAGTAAATTTTGTAACTAACGCAACATATAAAAACTTTAAATTGAGCGGTCAAATGAAAGAAAACCATCCGTTCATATATGAGAAATTTGTATAAAATAGCAAATTATTAATTCAAATTAAATGTTATAACCATAGTTTGATTTAATTGTAACACGTAGCAAATTGTTGCCATTTTGCCTCTCTCACTGAATTTCTAGCTCTCCACTCTCGTTTCTCGCTGGGCAGTCTCTCCTCGCCTCTCTCACTTTATACAAACACAAATGTATAATATGTGTTTGTGTTTGTATAAAGTGAGAGAAAATTGTATTTGTACATATCTTTTTGTCCCCCTCTTTCCCCTCTCCCGGATCTTGCTCGCCACTATCACTCGTCTCTCTCACTTTTACAAACACAAATGTATAAATTGTGTTTGTGTTTGTACAAAGAGAGAGGAAATTGTATATACAAATACAAATACATATACTTTTGTCCTATAAACTTCTGATTATATATATACATATCTTGCCCTGGTAAGTTTTCTTTTGTCTTTCTCTTTTTCTTGCTTTATACAGACACATATTATATAATTACTTCTTTTGTATATATATATCGAAACTGATCATGCAATTGCTTCTTTGCATATGTATAGAGAAATATACATACTAATAGCCATAACAAATATAAAATTTGTTATGAAGAAGAATTATGCAAACTATAGTTATAGCATACAAAAATGATTTTTATGTTTGTTAGAGATGAACGTTCCACTCTATTTATTATAAATAAGGAGCAAGTTATGTTAAGTATCGTAGTGCAAAATTTGTTTTCCAACAAAATTACTTCAAAAAAATTTCATAAATATAATGAGACAAAAATAGGGAAGTTAAATAAATTTTGAAAATAAAAAGTCATAAAATCGACAAGATTAAGAAGAGTCAAGTCCTCTAACTTTAGAGAGTTTTTTAAGGAATTATTCCTCTAAAGTACCCAAGGTTATGAAATATATCCTTCCAGGATAAAATGACTTACGACAAACAAACAGTGGTACTTCAAATTCTTTGTCTGGCGAATCACTCAATAACTTGTAATCACACTTGAAGTTTTTTGTAAAGAAAAAACTTTTTTCTTACTATATAGTGTTTTTCTTCTTGTAAACTTGTTTGAAAAACTTATCCAAAAACTTATATATCAACATCGAAGAACGAATCAGATATTTATAGCCTATAGGCGAGCAGAAATAATCATGCATGATATGTGAAAAGGCAGCCTAAAAATACGATAGGTTGCATTCATCTGAATGAGTATTCATGAATGGAATAACTCCATTCATAGTTGCAACACTTTCACATTTTTAATTTACCAATCTTTATTCTATATACCATTATCCATTCACACAATTTGTACAATTAATCCAACAATCCCCTACATGAATGAGCATGTCTATAATGCTAAAGATAGATATAGAAGGACTAGCGTGTGATTACAAACAAAGACTAGTTGCATCGGGATAAGTGGGTATACCTTTGAACTTTCCCTAGTGAACTTATATTGAATGCACTTGGTCGATCGATAGATGCTATATCATTAGACCGTTGAACATGAATGGACACCTAGACAATATAAGTAATATAATAGCCTTTAACCATTTACATTTCTCACGATTTTGTTCGTTTCAGACATGAACATATCCCAGTTTCATGAGAGCTTAGAGAATCTGACTTGGTATTGCTTTCTTCATGGCTATTAAGGCTACAATCAGATCTCCATCGCTCCAGAAGACCCAGAAAAGACCACCTGCACTTGCCCCTATGGAACTTTTGCATTCAAAAGGCTGTCATTTGGATTATATAATGCACCGTCACTCTTTGAGCTTTTTATGATGTCGATATTCTATGATATGGTTGAGGACACTATTGAGGTGTTCATGGATTATTTTTTGTAGTGGGAGACTCCATTGATTGGTGTTCGAGTAATTTGGCTGAGGTAAACAAAATATGTGAGGATTTTAATTTGGTGCTAAATTGGGAGAAGTGTAACTTTATTGTAAAAGAAGGCATTGTGTAGGGTCATCGCATCTCCGAAAATAGAATAGAGATTGATCGAGCTAAAATGGGATGTAACAGAGAAGCTTCCTCCACCAATCTCTGTCGAGGGTATGAGAATTTTTCATTGGCATGCCGGTTTATATAGGAGGCTTATTAAGGATTTTATGAAATTTGCACCCTCCTTTGTGGAAAATAATCGAGAAGGAATGTATTTTCTATTTCATTTAATCATGTTTAAAGGTATTTGGAGAGTTGAGAGAGAAGTTCGTGCCGTCACCCATTATTATTTCACCAAATTTGAGTGAGCTATTTAAGGTGATGTGTGATGCGAGTAGGGTAGGTAGCACTTGGTTTTGTATAGGGACAAAGAAGGGAAAAAATCCTTCACCCCATCTACTATGTGACTAAATCGATTAATGAAGTTCAAAAAAACTACAGGGTCACGAAATAGGAACTTTTTGTAGTAGTGTTTCCATTCGATAAATTTTGAACCTATTTGTTTGGCATGTTGGTCATAGCGCATATCGACCATTCTTCTTTAAGGTACTTGATGGGCACTAAGCATGATAACCCAAGGTTAATCTAATGCGTACTATTGTTGCAAAAGTTTGATTTTAAGGTAAAAGGTAGAAAGGGGACTTTGAATCAAGTTATAGACCACTTGTGTAGATTGGAGGTTGAAGTTATGCGTGAATTGGGAGAAAAGACGTAAATTGATGATGCATTCAAAGATGAACATGTATTTGCCGCATCTCAGGATTTAATCCCATGGTTCGCAGGCTTTATGAATTATCTGGCAAGTGATCTAGTTCCTTCAGGCTTGACTTTCCACCAAAGGAAAAAGTTCATGTATGATGTTAAAAAGTTCTTTTGAGATTATCCTTAATTATACTGGAGTTGCATGTATAGGATGATTCACCGTTATGTGCCTGGGGTTGAGATGTTGAGTGTTTTGGAGGAATGTCACTTCTCACCTATGGGTGGGTACCATAGTGGTATGCGGACTGCACATAAGATCTTGCAGTGTGGGTATCATTGGTCAATCATCAACCAAGATGCCCACTATTTTGACAAATTATGTGATAGGTGTCAATGGGATAGAAGAATTTGAAAAAGGCAAGAACTCCCCTTAAATCCTATTCTGGTGATGGATCTATTTGAGGTATGGAGTATTGACTTTATGCGTCCGTTTGTGAGTTTCGATGGAATGACATATATTCTTATGGCGGTTGACTATGTTATTAAACTAGGTGGAAGCAATTGCGGTTCCTAATAATGAAGGAAAGAGTGTCACCGCATTCTTGAAAAAGAACACTTTTCTAGATTGGTCACACCTAGGGCCATTATTAGTAATGGTGGATCTCACTTCTGTAATATAATGTTTAAAGAGCTATTGGAGAAATATGTTGTTCTCCATAATGTGGCTACTCCATATTATACATAGACTAGCGGGCAAGTTGAGGTGTCCAATATTGATATCAAGCAAATTTTGGTGAAAATGGTAAATGCTAATAGAACGGATTGGTCAAGGAGGCTTGATGATGCTCTATGGGCCTACTGCACTACATACAAGACTCTCATAGGTATGTTTCCATACCAACTTGTATATGGGAAGGATCTTTACTTGCTAGTCCAATTAGAGCACAACGCGATGTGGGACATGAAGAAACAGAAGTTTGATTGGACTGAAGCAGCAGATCAACGCCTAAATGGGTTGAATTAGACATATAATTTTCGCGTAATGGTCTATGGTAGTTCAGCCATCCTAAAATAGAAGATGAAGAAATATCACGAAAAAAGGATTGAAAAGCGAGAATTTGCAGTTGGTGATTTGATGCTTCTATTAAACTCGAGGCTACGCTTGTTTTCAGGAAAACTCAAGACCAAGTAGACAGGGAGATTCCTCATCACTAAATTTTTCCACATGGAGCGGTTGAGTTGAAAATAAGGAAGATGAAAAGTTCACAGTCAATGGGTAAATAGTAAGGATTTATATTACAGGGCATGCAGAGTGTGAGCATAAAGTGGTTGACGCCTATCTTCTTGATGAAGTCTGAGTAATCAAGGTTCCGACGTCGTGCTGTGATATTGAATCAAGCGCTTCTTGGGAGGCAAGCCAAGGTGTATCCTCTATAAAACGATAGGTTTTATTTTCATTGTGAAAATAGTCGTTCATTTCGTTTTGTTTTTTTCTCTTTATTTTTTTTCTGTTAGTGTTGCCTAGAGATTAGTATAGGGTCCGTGTAACAAAAGAGTCTACAAAAACACACAAAGAATGTCCTAACGGGTGTTACATGTGCAAAGATCAAAAGATTAAATTTGCAGATTATAGTCTGGTGCAGAGGTTTACGGACCTATCCGATGGACCATCGATGTTATCCATAGATCCCATGTCCGTTCCTAATTATTTTTCTATGTCTTAAAGTGATCAAGGTCCTAGTCGATGAACAGTCGATTGACTTACAGACCGTTGACAGGGTCTCGTAGGTCGTAATCCACTAGTGACCCGACCCAACCTAGTCAGAAATAATAAAAGACACAACCGTTGAAATTCATTCCCTCTTCCATTTCTTATAATTCCCTTCGATAACCGTCTCTTTTCTTTATTTCCTTTCTATTTCATTCATAATCAACCTCTCAAAGTCTCACATCACTCTGAAATCCCAAACTTCAAATCTATTCCAAATTCTCTGTTTTTGCACTTTTCTTTGGCTGATGCTCGAGTTCGGGCGTGTAGGCTATTTCTTAAAAGTTCATATAACAACCACACAACTCCGCACTAAAGGTATTTTGATTTCCCTTAAAATTCAATTCTCTTTCATAGTTGTTTATAGAAATCCCTATGTCGGTCTTGACCTTTGAATAAATTAACTGAAATTGCATGCAAAAATTAGTGTAGTTATATACCTCGGAATGATAGAATGTGGTTCTATAGTGTATAAAGTTTATCTAAAATGTGGGTGTCTCTGTCTGAAAATTCCAACTTGGGGTTCCTTAATGTGACTGAATAGGGTTGATAATTATGTGAAATTAGAACCCAAGAAATGACGAACTCATTGTTAGTGTGTTAAAAATGCATATCTAAAACTTCATGGTTTAAAAAGGAGTCACTAAAAGAACTGAAAATTTGAACTTATAAATGGCCTAAAATTTGTCTCAGGAAAACAGTACGAGACCCTGTCTACGGTCCATCGTCTGATCGACAGAACGTCGATGGAGTCCGACAATTGAAATACCCATAAAATGCCTTATTACCAAATGACGATACTATACTACAGTCCATCGACTGATCAATGGACCGTTCACCAAGTTCGAGGTTTACATGAGATAAGTTTATTTTCCCTCTTTTCTTGAATAATTCTAAGTGTTAGACGACGGACGTTATTGACGAAGATTGATCGACCGACCATCAACAATGCTCGTCGATCTGACTCTGCAACAATAGTTTGTGTTTGTGATTCTCATGTTTTTTTTTGCCCCAATGTTTTTGGAGTGTGTGATTATGCTGTGTTGATATTAACAACTACTCTACATGTACGGATGGCTCCAAAGAAGGACATTGTCTACACAAATATGGGAAAATCCAAGGCGATTTTCCTATTTCATCGGATTTATCATAGATTCTGATAACGAGCAAGACCCAAACTATGTACCGCCAGGTTCAACAACTCCTACTGCAGTAGCTAGGGTCACTAGTAGTACCCCTTAGAAGAACACTTCCGACGTTGTCAATAGATCCTAGTCTGTTGAGGAGCGCACACTGACCGCTTCACCATCCGGGGCTGCCTCTAATTCTGAAGGGGGCAGCATCCCGATCCAATTCTACCTCGGCCTCAGGTTTGGGCCAATCTTCTAGGTTTAAAGAAGCTATTGCTTCTTGTTCATTCTCTTAGGGAGACACTATAGATGAGGGGAAAGACCACCAAGCCTTGTCTGATGAGTCTAAAAGTTCACAGTCTAGACCCGCACCATGAGCATATGACCCCGCACTAAAGTATGATGAACCAAATAGGTGGGGTGTCGAGCGTCAATACAAGGTGTATAAGGATTCTAAGATGCTAAATGACAAGAGGGTGATGACCCTCCTAGTTATAGTGGAGCCTCGAGTCCCCACTGGGAGTCTAGACACTATCCCCGAGGTGCACAAACTATTTAATCTTCACAGGTTTAACTGAATGGCTCAAGATTTAGGCACCAATAGTGAGGAAACTGGATGGCTCAAGATTTAGGAACCAATAGTGAGGATATTGTACGAAGTTCTATGCTTCCTATGTAGCCACTATCGGAGGTTCTCGAGATATGCGGGCAAGAACTACCAAACTAGATCCTCTCACCTATACAATAGTTTGAGTTTGCTTGTTTTATATATCTGAGACTTCCATTCTTCGTTTCCTATATGGACCCACCACTGGCCCATAGAGGACTCCCTATACTGCATAATTTGACTAAAGGTGGGAACAAGTTGTACATACTGGCGATTTTGGTTGGAGTGTTACTCATCATTAGTCGACAACGAAAAGTTGGCTCAATATCTGGCAATTGTTGGTGAGACAACAAATTGGGTTATAGACCCACGAGGGTTCATTAAAAAGGTGACCCTCACCTTTTTTGCTAAGTTCTTATAACTGCTAGTTTGACACAGGTTATTAAAAACGCAAGAGGATAATGTAGTCACATGGGAAAGGGAGGTGCTAGTAGAAGCTTTGGTAGTGGGACTGGACATAGACTTTGCTCGGTCAATCATAGCGGTGATTCATGAGATGTACTTCAAGACCCCTACTACTTACCCCTTTGCCTTTCTTATCTTGTCTTATCTTCCAACTGTAGGGACACTAGAGTGATAATTTTTCATTGTGATACACTCCGTAGCCCAGTAGGGACACTTCATATAGGCCTCATAAGGAATGAGGCCAATGTAGCAACACCGCACACAAGGCCCCGTTAAGATGTTTCGACATTGAGTGAGAACTTTGAAGCCACAGTGGATAGAGCACAAGGTTCTAACCCTATTGCACTAGAGCCCGCTCATCCTACTGCATCTTTTTATTCTCATGCAGCGAGCATGGCCTCTAGCTCATTCCACCCCAATCGTCATTATTGTTCCCTCTTGCTCGGATCTAGAAGTTAGAGGCACAGATGGAATCCTTGCTCCACCACATTCAGCCCTTGATGCTGAAATCCATTGCTGAGGATTTGGACCGTATCAAGAGGTGGGTGGCTAAGATGGCCAAGCAACAAATTTAGTCACTCCACAAATGCCTCGATACCTTTGAGCTACGGGTTTTAGCTTACCCAGCCCCTACTTTTGAGCTCACAGCCATCCAGATTGAGTTGACCAGCCTATGAGCTGACGTTAACACCATTTTAAAATTAGGGGGATAGTTCCAGAGAGTGATCCAACCGAGATAGTAGAGGACTTGATATTTGATGATTTTCTTAATATCCATGATGAGCCACCGAGTGAGAAGAATCTGTGTCACAAGAGGCACTGCTCAAGCCATATCACTGTGGCTGTTTATGACGCTCGTGCAAAGAAGAGAGAGAGGAAAGAGTTGGAGTGGGCTAAGAAGGCTTCCTTTGTAGACGAGGAGCTATGTAAGAGGAGTGCACTGGAGATGGTTCCTGGGGCATCCACTTATGTACCGTTGATTGATTATAGGAGCACTACTGATGGTGCGAAGGTTGCTGTGGGCACTACTGAGGGTGATCTAGGTGTTAATCTTGTAGTTTACGGGAAACCAGATCCACCCACATGTTGGTAGTTTTTTGGTGCTATGCGCTACAAGTTTGCTTCACCTACCACCTGATTATGTTGATTTTATTGCATTGGGGACAATTGCAAGGTTTTTTTTTTGGTGGGGTAAAAGGAAAGTGAGTGGTAGAATGAAGTCTGAGTAACCCACTCAGAATCCTCTCTTGGGATTTTCTTGTGTTCTGTTTCCCCAAGAGACTTTAACATTTTTGTTGAACGGGCATGGCGTAGTTTATACAAGTATAAAAGAATGACAGATGAAGCATGATGGCTAACACAATGATACCCCGTCTTGTATAGTGCTTGCATATATAAATGAAAATAAGTTGAATATGTTGGCTCTAAGCATGACATAAATACGCACCCACTGCATTACCGTCAACCTACACCTTAACTAGGAAAGATGATAATTTAATAGTGTATTGATGTTCTAAGAGAGTGTGAGGATATTTGAATGTTCAAAACATAGTACCTAACTAGAACTTGCTCGGTTAGTCCCGCAAATGGAATCTGTTAGAAGCTAGAAAGTAACTATAGGACCTTGTTTGAAATAGCCAATATCTAGCCTAAAACAAGTTAACCAAGTGAAAGAATTTTACCTTTTGATCCAAATATGTTTAGCCTGTAATAGACCAAATATTTTTGATTCAACAACTCACCTTCCTAGTGTCTGATGGTTTTGTCCCCAGTCCCTCCTTTGACATGTAGAGCTCGACTTAGGACAAAAGCCTAAGCTAAGGGTAGCGAATGGAGTAAGTGACCTCGTTTTGGCCCTGACCCAACTTCAGAAATTGTGTACCTTAATCATGCACAAACCATGAGTTGAGGGTGGCTATTATGAGTTAAGACTCAAAATATTTATGAAATGATTTGGATGGTCAAAAGAAAATCTTAAATTAGTAAGTGATGTGATTCTGTGAAATTATCAATTAATTGAAAAAGAAAATAAAAAGAAAAGAAATAAAGAAAAGAGTTGTAAGATAAAAAGAGTCAAAAGAAAGGAAAGTTACATCCAAAAAAGAGGCAAAGCAAAGAAGAAAAGGGAAGAAACATAGGTGTCAAAGGCAATGAAAAGAGGTAGGAATCTTAGCAGTAATGTCAACGAGGGCAAAAAGTCACTTATAATGTACCCAAAGGTACCACACCGGACCCTAAGCCTATGTTACTAGCAATAATTTTTTTTTCATGATCCTAGAGTATTGTATGGTGAACCTAAGTAGTGAAAACAAGGGCAAACATACAACGAAGAGTACTAACTGTATTTGAACTTGTTCTTGAGCGCGAGTGTTGAACAAAGATCCTGGTACCCAGATTCATAATCACTCTGTGAAAATGAGGATTTATTTTGAAGTTACATACTAGTTTTTGTATCGGAAAGTTGGTACTTTGGTGAAAGGCAAAACAGTAGAGGTGTCTATTGCATGGTGATTCTGTGTCATGATGTGATCCGTATGAGTTAGCTAGTTGAACCTAAGAGAGTATGCCTCCAAAGAAAGAGTTGGGGTGATAGTCATGTGAGTGGTTGAGCTTAAAAGTGTATAGTTTTATATTAATGTTATTTGAGTCATAGTGTGTCGCTTGATAAAAAACAACAAATTTAGGTTAAGGGTGTTGATGTACTATTAGATCACAATATTTTAAATGCATTTTACTTTAGAGTTGTGTTTGTCTAGAGACTTTTTGAAGTTGTTTTAACAAGTTTTATGCTTTATTCTGCAAGAAAGATGTCAAGGTTAAAAACACATAAGGCAGCTGAAAAAAAGTGTTGGTTATGACCTACGAAGGTCATTGACGGACCATATGTGTTGACCGTCGATAAGCAGCTCAGGCTAAGGGTGAAGATTAGGGATATATAATCAACTATGAAACTAAGAATATAAACGAGTGTCCATCGATTGATCGACGGACCATACTAGTCAACTATTGATTGGTTCAAAGAAGGTTCCATTACCTAACTTTTCAAGATTCTAAGAGTGGAACAATGGAGGTGCAACAATGAGTCATAGATGGATCGACCTACCCTACTTTTGGTCTGTCATTTGATTCAAAGAATATTCTATCTGGTGAAGAAAAATAATTCCAAGAATGGGGTGACGGAGGAAGTCAATGGAACGTCAGTTGACAGATGGTCCATGTGACTTGAGGGACACGGCACATGCATAATACGAATATATAAATATTTAGTCTAATACAATACTTCAAAAAGAGTCATAAAAGACATTTATGCCCTAAAGTCAAAAAAAGACATACTTCAACTTCACTTGAATGGTGCTACGATCCATGTCTTGCTTACTAAATTCTCCTCATATACCAACCACTACAGATATATATAAAAGCATGGATTAGTACAACCACATGTACTAAGGGTGGCATAATGCATAAAAATCATAGCAATGGACTTTTATTGGAATTATGCATCTTTTAATTTAAATATAATAATAGAATCATAATAACAACATTTAGCAACATATAAACACAAAAAGGAACACTTAGACCATTTAACACATTTTTTTTGTAAGCACTTTATAGTAACTTCACTTCACTGTACTGTGACGTTCTTCACTGTTACAGTGAAGTTACTTACCTTCACCTAAGACATCTTCTAGTATGTACTTACCTTACTACAATCTATCCTAAGACTCACTTAAATAATACAAAGAGAGACCGCCCATACAACCTCTCTAGGAATGTCTAAATGATCCTCAAGACTATTTATAATAAGACATATACACAGTAACAAGACATCAAACACATGAATGTGAGATTCTTCTACCAAAGGTGTTTCTAAGTTTCACTTGAGTGAGTTGTGAAGCGACCGCCCATACAATCCCTTACACACACACTTAAGAGATCCCATAGACTACATATGATAGAATCATTCTCACTTAACACAATAACATATACATAATATGACATTCTTTTTAAAAAGGCTATGAAAAGACTTACTTAAATGAATGAAGAAGATACGTCCATGATTAACCTCTTCAAGTTTACCGAAGTAATCCTTAAGACTACCTAAGTTCAGATCATGTTTACATATTCAACCATTTTTCTAACTAGAGTCATTATTAAGACTTATCTAGGTAAGATAAAAAGTTACCATTCCTATTCCCCCTTCACACCTTAACTAGACAATCCTTAACTACCCTAGATAAGTACTTATTCATTTAAAATTCCATCTTACTTAAGACATTATATTCATTTGTTCATTTAAGATATATTCATCACATAAAGGACATTCAAGTAATGGTCTTGGACAATACCTAGAGACTCTCACTAACACCTTCAAATCCTATTGTGCAATGTCTAGATAGCGTCCCATATTACCACCTAAACTTCATAGAACTTATCTAATGCTAGTAAGTATACCACATGATGAGAATAGGAAATAACCGACATAGACCATGGTACAAAGATATGGAATCCAGAGTTCTACCTACTCCGATGATGGTGTTCTTCTTGCCAATGGTAGAACTTAGAAAAATCTCATGGAGGCACATGGTTAAGGAATTTAAAGGGCATGCTTTGTATTCTAGTTTTATCCTTTGACTAGAACCACTTCCTTTACCCAATAGCATCTACCCTACCAAAGAGGTCATCTAGAGCTACCTTACAATGGCGATAAGAAGCTCATCATGACTTTCTTATGGTTTGATATGATGACATTCCATCCAATCGACCTCAAGTCTATCATTCCTTTACTTGAAGGATACCATTACGATTTTCAACTTCAACATTCATAACCTTACCACTACGTTCAAGGTTTCACATAAATGGCTCTTTAATATCATATAAGGTCTCATGTATTAATACATTTAAGACTAAGAGGCTTTAGCATCCTAATTAAAGACATATCATATTCACATTCATAGATGCATCAAGTAAGGGACACAAGTCAACCAACACAAGACACAACATACTTTACCATAACTCATATTACATGTCATTCTAGAAGCAAATTGAAATAACCATTATCCTCTTTAATCATCCTATATACTATCATACCATCATCGATATGACCATCATAGACTCACATAGTCAAGTAGGAATATCTAACCATCAACTCTAAGACATTACATATAATAATACAATACCATAGTCATAGTCTAACATGATCACATAAATAACATCGATATAAGAACACATATACTTTCACATTACTTATTATGCAGGTATATATTATTATACTTCACATAAGTTACTATACAATTCATCACAATACTTAACATTGTTGCTGACAAGGCCATGATTATCATAATATATAATGTAATGCCAACAAGGCCACATCAATTGCAAGTAAAGCACATAACACCACTACCATAAGTGGACCATACCAATCAAAACATAATTGAAGTATAAATAACATAAAATAAAGGAAATAGGGCATTTTACCACCACTCTATCCTCCACACCTCAATTCAATGCTAAATCATCTAATTTAATATCATAAGACCCTTACCAATGGCCATGAACATCAACTCAATATAAAAGCTTTCATACTCAATGAAACTAGGTCACATCTATATAACTTAATCAATCTAAGACAAAGTAGACATCCATTGCATACAACTCTTACATCATTAGATATCCCATAGAAAACTACAAAAGAATTGGTAAGCATTAAGTCAATATTATGTAACCCATAAAGTAGTAAAAAATTAGGGTTCATCAATTACATGGTTCATAAGTTAATTAAATTAAAATCGTCAAATTAATAAAAAATTCAATCAAGACTCAATGCTTAAAAACCTTTAATGCAAAAACCCATGGATAGATAGTGAAATTGGACAATTGATTTTGGAAAACTTTAGAAAACATCTTTCAAAGTTGGGCTCCTGATGAGTAGATTTTCAAGGATAAAAAACCATATCTAAATGAATCCAATTATTCAATTTGATTAATAATCTCCACTCATTTCTCCTGTCCAAGCTCTTCATTGAGTTTTGACTTCAATGGTGTTCTAGGGAATTTCGAAATGATTGTGGATTTTGATTTTGAAGAATTAAATCTTCTAAGTGATAAAGACCTATATACTTGTTTAAAATAAACAAAATAACCCTAAGTGACCACCAATTCTCTTGTTTGGACGTGGGGTGAAATGGTAATAGTGATTGCATGCATGAGACAGTCGTCATAAACTGTGGACCATCGACGGCCCATCCCTTGACTAATGGACCGTCTTGTTGGTTCGTGATATGGGACCGAGTCTTGTATTTGGCCTTTTATATCCCACTTATAAGTACCAATCGACAAGAAAATGGGGTGTCGATTACCATCCGCTGGTGGGCTTTCTTGGGTAGTCTTGGCCACCAATCATGCGTCCTTTCTAAAGGACCCTTGGATAGTCCTTGGGAATATTTTATCGGATGTTTCAAAAACAAACACGTTTATAAATGAATTTCGCACCTATCAAATTAATTTCATCCAAAACAAACACGTAAAACTCGATGAAACATGCATAGACACACAAGGGCGTTTCAAGGCAAAACTTTCGAACGTCATGGACGTTTGACCTCAAAACTTGACAAAAGTTGACACACTACCTATATAAACAATAATAATTCATTTAAAGACCTTATAAAATCATGAAACACATATAAAACATAGAACCACATATGAGGCACATAGGTGACTTAGTTGTCACGACCCGAGCAAACCCCTAGATGTGGACACGGAACCTAGGACCACAAGTGATCCCAAGCTAACCTTGATGTGATGTGCATGAACATACTAAAGAATATAACCTATTGTGGAAGCTAAATAATTATTAAATATGAAAAGATGGGGAATACCCATATTCTATAATTGAGAAATTTGACAACGAGGAGTTTAGTACAACGAAAATATTAATTCATACTAAGTTGAATCTAACTATGTCTGAAATAAGATTCTAAACTGGACTACAAATACTGGAACAAACCCTAGAAAAATCTAGTAAAAATTTAAAAATAAATGACTAAAGACTGAAATGAAACTCATAACTGTTGTCCACGGAGAATGAGGACTCACTACTGACTCTGCTGAACTGAATATCGGAAATCGATCTATGCATAATCTAGATTATGAGAACATGAACCTACATCACGAGAACATGTAGCACACGTATGCGTCAGTACTTGAAAGGTACTGAGCATGTAGGATAGAATAAAGGTGAAATAAAACATATCTGAATTGGCATAAAAGCAAGTATAATAATCTGACATGATAAACTGAATTCTAAGCTAACTAGATGCAATGACTAATTTATAACATGATAAACTGAATAGTAAATATACTTATAAATGGTCAATATTGAAGGTTGTTTTCGGAACTCTGAGCTGATAATAACCCGATCTACGATCTATCTTTGAGAAATTGCCTAGCACCCTGAAGTTGGTAAAAAAGTCATCAATCCTGGGGATGAGATACTTATTCTTGATTGTGACCTTGTTCAACTGTCTATAGTCAATGAACATTCTGAGAGAACCGTCTCTCTTCCTTACGAACAACACTGGTGCACCCAATGGTGAAATACTAGGTCTTATGAAATCCTATCTAGAACGTCTTTAAACTGCTCTTTTATTTCCTTAATCTCTGCTGGAGATATTTTTCACGGAGGAACAGAAATAGGCTGGATATCTTGAAAGAGATCAATTCCAAAGTCGATTTCCCATTTGGGAGGGACTTCGGGAAGATCTTCTAGAAATACTTCTGGAAATTCACAGACTACTGGAACTGACTCAAGAGTTGGGGTTTCAAAGCTAGAATCCTTAACCTAAACTAGATGATATAGATAACCCTTAGATATCATCTTTCTGCCCTTAAGGTAAGAAATTAATCGACCTATTCCGTTCTAAGATTGGTTCGTCTAGAAACTAAAAATGAACTATCCTAGTTCTATAATCTATTCAGGCAAAACATGAGTGTAACCAATCAATGCCTAGAATGACATTGAAGTCTACCATTTCTAACTCTACTATATCTTCTGAGGTGACTTTCTTAGAGAGTGTGACAGGGAAATTTTTGTATACCCTTCTAGATATAAATTTGTCACCAACTGAAGTAGAGATTGAAAAAGGTTTTGAGAGACTTTCTGGGCTGACATTTAATTAGATTGATATGTAAGTAGTTACAAAAGAAAAAGTATCCCCTGCATCTAACAACGCATAAACATCAAGGTCAAAGACACGTAAAGTACCAATGACTAAATAAGGAAAACCTTCTTGATTCTGGCGAGCCTGAAGAGCATACATCTTGTTCTGGTGCTTAATGTCACCTGTACCAAATGAATTACCTTTCTGAGTTGGGTGACTTGTTAGTGCTGCTGAAGTTGTACACTGAGCTAGACCATTAAAACCTCCATGACATTGTCTAGAAGGACAATACCTCAACCTGTGACCAATCTGACCGCAACCAAAACATCCCTTTTTTCCTACAAGACACTCTCCCGGATGGTTCTTACCACACATAGGGCAAGTGGGGTAAGTCTTGGTGCCTGAAGCACTTCCTTGAGATTTAGAGACTGATACTCTACCCTTCTAGTCATACCTTTTCTTGGAGGATGGAAAACAAGCTGATGAAGGGGCTGGAGCCGAAAACTTGTGTTGAACCTTCTAGCATTTTCCACCACCCAATTTCTGCTTAGAATAGTCATAGTTCCTAGTCCTGGCCTTCTTATTTTCCATAGCATGTTCCCTAAGCTTATCACCCTCAAACTACTGAGCATGAGTCATAAGTCTAGAGATGTTCATATGTCCAAGTAACATCACATTTCTGCACTCAGTTTTAACCAAATCTGACGCTCCATACAAAAACTTATTCATCTGAGCCCTAGAGTTAGCAACCATGCAAGGAGCATACCTTGAGAGTTGGTTAAACATGAGTCCATACTGTTGGACTGTCATGTTACCCTGCCTGAAGTTCATGAATTCTTGGGCTTTTTCTTTTCTCAACTCTTTTGGGAAAAAACTGTTGAGAAAAGTCTCACTAATGCAATACCAACTGATAGGAGCCACATTTGCACCCCTATTATCCTTCCACTGAGTGTACCAAATATGAGCAACATCTTTCTACTTGTATGATGCCAAATCAACCCGATCATTCCTATTGACTTTCATTACCTCAATGATATTCTTGATCTCATTCAAGAAATTCTGAGGATCCTCAATAGTCTACGATCCTAAGAACTCATGAGGATTCTTCCTAACAAAGTCACAAACCCTTCCTGCTACTGATCCATCATTTTCATTCACATAATCATGAACCCAATTGTTCTACTTAGTCATACTCTAAGCCAACATCTATATGTCATTTTTGAACTTAGAGACTTCCTGATATGGGGCTGGAGGAGCTGTGTTTGCATTGGCGTTCGCATTCCTATAGTTAGCTCTACGAGAAGACATGATATGAAACGTAGAACGTCAAACTAGAATGGAATAAGATCATACGTCACGCACGATAAGAGTACCAAGAAAGTGAAGTTTTTCCTAAAACACTTCATAGACTTCATCTCATTAAATGTGGTGGACTTTACACCCATGAAAAAGACTCTACTTAGTGCGGCTTTTCGAACATTCTAGGACACTTAAACCTAGTGCTCTGATACTATGTTTTGTCACGCCCCGAGCTAACCCCTGAGACGCGGACACGGACCCTAGGACCACACGTGATCCCAAGCTAACCCTGCTGGCATGTACATGAGCATACTGAAGAATATAAATTGTTGTGGAAGCTAAATCACAATTAAATCTTAAAAGATGGGGAATACCGATATTCTAGAACTAAGTTATTTGAATACAATGAATTTGATACAAAGGAAATATAAACTCAATACTAAGTTGAATCTAACTATGTCTAAAGTAAGACTCTAAACTGGACTAGAAATACTGGGACAAGCCCCAACAAGATATAGCAAAAAACTTATATTAAATGACTAAAGACTGAAATGAAACTCATTACTGTTTTCCTTATATAATGAGGACTCATCACTGAATCTCTTGAACTGAAGATCAGATGTCAATCTATGCTTGATTTGAATGATGAGAACCTAAACCTACATCACGAGAATATTTAGCGCACGTACGCGTCAGTACTTGAAAGGTACTTAGCATGTAGGATATAATAAAGCTAAAATAAAACATAATTGAACAAGCATAAAAGAAAGTATAATAATCTGACATGATAAACTAAATTCTAAGCTAACTGGATGCAATGACCAATTTATAACATTCTAAAATTGAATACATAATATACTGATAAATGGTCTATGTAGATAGTCTGATTGATCTGTGGGAGATACTAATAACCGATAATAAAACCACATGAGCTAAATATGGAGTCAAATGTATACACCCATTGAGAGGACCCAATATATCTTGCCAAAGGTATAAAGACATGCTGGCGTGATCAATAAATTGATTGCCCATAGAGGGTACTTCCAACCTACATGGCTAGTAGTTTTAGGACTATATGTTACGCTAAACCCTAGTACAACTCGGTATTATGCTACTCCCAATGAATTCTATCAATTTACTGATTGTGTCTGAGTTTGTGTAAATACTGGATAACTCAAAACTGAACATGCAAACTGATAATGCAACAATTAATCTTGTAATTATGCATTGATAACTGAGGCATTTATATGAAGTGTTTGAAATATCTGACCTAGCATGTGTAATTCAATAACTAAAGAAATACATAGCTAGGGTTCTCAAAATTCATGAAATAAACTGAATAATAATCTTATTTGGAACATATAACTAATAATTTCATGATGTTTTGTTGAGGTTCTAGAAATAGTTGGTCTACTCATGATATCGAAATCAAGAATCTGACTGAAAACTAGGGACCCAATGGGTAAAAGGAACAAACTAGTGAAATACCACATACCTTGTTATGAAATCCACAGAAAAATACTTATGTTTCGAGGTTGGAACTGCTGGAACTTGTTGCATTCTTGAACTAGGGTTCTTGAGATTTTTCTCCTCTCTTGCTTCTAAGTTTCTAAGTTTTGATTTAATGATTTCACATAGATATGTTTTAGTTATGTTTCTAGGCTTAAACTAACTAAAATATGATGATTTAGGTTTTAAACAAAGTGGGAAAGGTCAAAATTAAATACCCCTGGGAAAGTTGTTGTCGGATCAATCTCTGGCCAAGACTGATGGTCCGTCGATTGACCGACGCCCCGTCGGTTGGTCCGTCAATTCGGCCTGTTCTACAGTCCTTTACAGAAATGGGCATAACCTTTTACTCGGAGGTCTAATTTTAGAAAGGCTTGTGGCTATTGAAAGCTAATTCAATTATCTATATTTGGGTAGTCCATAGGACACCTTATTCATTTTTTGCTAACAGTTATGACCATTTGAAGTTGACCAAAGTACATTTCCTCCTTAATTGTCAGGTAATTTCCACCTTCGGTCAGACCTACGGACAGTAATGGTCATCCGAAGCTCTTGTCAGAGAGTGGGTTAATGGGGGTCTCGATCGACGGTCACAGACTACGGGTTGTCCTCTGACCTACAAACCGTAGGTCCATCCGTCGATCAAGACTTCGCTAATTTTTCCCGGCTAAGTTTTTGGGAATCTATGATCCCATCAACTGTTGTGCAGGACGGATCGTGTGTCACGCTACAGTCCATCGATGGTCACTTTGATTGAACCTGCAGTTTTTTCTTAAAAACAGATTTTTTGGTCTTTTTTGGCTACGGGGTGTTACATTAGTCGTCGAACGTCTTAGTCGTCCCTTGACATTTGACTTTAAAATAACATAAAACTCTAGACACTGACTCTATACAACATTATAGAACTATTTACGACCTTACACCATCATGACTACCTTGTTAGACTCTAGTTCACCTAAGTCATTTTAAGTCTGACAGTTGGAGATTTAATTAATAGAAACACGCATTACATACTCAAAAATAACTAATTTTATGTTACTTCTATTTTTTACCTTTCTGTCAAAACTAGATAGACCACTCAGTATTTAAAATACTAATAAGAAAAAATCAATCTTTATACAACTTGTTTCTAATTTAACGATGACCTTTTTATATTCTTGTAATCCTTAACGGAAAGAACTTTATATGCTGATGATATTTTTAGACTCTTCAAATTAGTTTCTGATATTTAAAATAAAAAAGGTTTTGATCTCCAAAAACCTCAAATACAAAACATTTTCTTACAAACGATGATGATATTGTCTTTTTTCAAGTTAATTAGCCTTAATATTCAAGACAAAGATTTTTCACCCTTCAAGGCAAAATATTTATTCAAAGACAGTATTAAATAAACTGCTGAATTTTCTATATTTTTCAAAAAAATGCACAATTCATTTTTTTCGTGAAGTTCTCATATTCTTCAAACCAAAGAAGTAAATAATCATAAGATTTTCTGTTTTCAAATTTCACATGGAGTAGAAAAATACGAATTTTATTTCCTCCTCTAAATAAAATACATATTAATTATAAGAAATAAATATTTTGAGATCGTCACATAATGACCATCTATCCTAGCATTCATGAAACAAATCTCATAAAGTATTGAGGATAGAAATAAAAAATAATTAAGGAAAGATAAATATATAACCTTATTTGTGCTACAATTGAATCATATTCTGTCTGTCAACAATTATTCCATTCAAGTTACTTTTCTTGCTAATTTTTTCTTTCTTTCCTAGTTTTCATCATTTTACTATTTTCCTTAGAAGACATTGAATTTCAACGAGAAACTAAACTCATGTTCAAATAATGTTAGGAGACAATATTTATTTATTTACTTCTTCTCATAGTTATATAAAATCAAAAATATAGGAAACCTAATCAAAGAGAACATCTTATCCTTAATGCATAAAATAATTTTTCTCATTGAAAAAAATCAGAAAGGATGCAAAGCTAGACTTCACTTGGGGAAAAAATTAAAAATAATCTTTCTCATCTAGGAAAAACTTACCACAGAAAATATACTCTAACATATTAATGTAGTACTAAATCATCCCAAATATCTTCTATCATATGATAAAATAATTCTTATTTTTTCCTGTAAATAGAACACATAAAGTTGAAGTTATTTCTTTAGCACAAAAAATACTAACAATATAAATTTCTGAAGCTAGTTATCTCCTATATTATGCTTAGCAAAGCAGAAATAATAAAAGATTAAAACAAAAAGCAAAGAACTAATCCGAGTCTGCAGAACACACTTCCCTTATGATGTTTAATTTCCTCAAGTACCCAAGGATAAAGATTAATTTCATATAAGATAAAACGGATTAATCATTTAAGATGTAGAGGTACCTCAAACATTGATAATTTCAACTAACTCAAAATGACACAAATAAATCACATAGACATGCTAGACCAGTCGATTTTGTTATGTAAGAAATGTGTACATAATAAAGAAACAACATTGTGTAGAAAAATAAGGTAAAGTCTCTCTATTTATAGCCAACAAAGGGTAAGGGTCACAATTCTCAGGAAAAAAGATAAATTTTTCAGAAAAGGTCACGACACATTTGAAAAGGCATAACATTTCAAATAGTCACAACCCTTTAGAAAATACAAAAATTTTCATATAGGTCACAACTCTTAGACATAGTCACAAATCTCCAAGAGAAACACAACACTTCATTTCCTTCTCAATTTTTTTCTCACGACCCAGACCATCGTGATTAGCACCCACATTAACCCTCCGGTGGGAGAACCATTACTACAGCCTAACTAAGCATTTTAGCCAAAGTGCTACACATTTAAAGATATGTAAGCATGTTTAAATGGAGAAATTATATAATTAATATGGGGTCCTCATAAACTCCAAAGTCTTAAAAAAACACTAATTAACTATTGTGAAAGAACAACCCATAGAACCTGAAAACCATTCTACCAAAATTCTATTAACGACAAGTCTAATTACAAGGGGTAAACCCAAAAAACTAAACTAATACCTTGAACAAATAATCTGAGTCCCTTATAGATTGTAGTTAAACAGGATAGATCCATGGCACCTGAAAAAACTGATTCACCCTTGAATCAGGTAACTCTCAATAGTCACCTAGTTGAGGTCTGTCAATAACAACCTCAAAGATGACCTTTACTCAAAAAAAGAGAGGAGAAATTGTAGTATCAGTACACAACCATAATATAATTTTAGGATCACAACGCTATCCCATTAAGTGTAACATAAGCAAGTTAATACAACATTATTAACATGAAAAATACAGAACATATACAATATTGATAATGTCATGCTCAACAATATTCATTTATAACAAGTCACAATTCTTCTCATGAAACCGGAACTAAAGCTTTTAGCATAACAAAATGTGATACCCTATTCAATGATTATGCCAGAAAGTGGCAACTTATCCCAAAAATATACTGAAATGTGGACATCTATCCCAATTAACATGAGTGGACATGGAAAATTATCCATTCAACACACCACAATCATAATTAAAAGTATATTCTCAATAATCATACAATCAAGAAGTGATTCATAGTTATTCGTTCATACTGATTTATAAATATTGTGATTAACAATTCAATATTTGCATACGTGCATGCATCATAATGAAGCAAGAAAAAACATATCATAAATATGAAATCACAACCATCATCTACCTCAAAAAAAGCTTGAAACCCTACGAAACTTGATCATTCTCATTGTGAATTCGTTCTGCTTATTGTTGGTCTTCAAATAACCATTATAATAGGGGAATCAATAAACAATAACTAGTAACCCATATTACATAAAATCCTATGAACCCTAGATAAACCCATGATCCCAATTAGGGCTATTTCCACCAAAAATTCTAGATCAACATCCTCCCCATCGATACTTACTCATTTGATTACGTTCTACAAATCTAAAACAGATTTGGGAAGATAAAAACTTATCTTTATTCTCAATAATAGTGCAAAAATTTCAAGGAAAGACCTGTGTTAGTTTATTTACTACTTTAAGTTGCGTCTGTCATGTCATAGCGGCCCTCACCCCATTGCAATGGCCCCACCATAGCAAACTTAATCACCACCATAGTGGCTTGAACAAAATAGTGAGCTATCGAAAGAATTCCAAAACCACCTCCCCCCGTTTCAAAACATACCTTAAACAAACGACATTCGTAAAATATTGTTAAGGCTAAGATCGATATCGAGAGTTCTACTCACCCGAATTTACTTATGTAAGTCGAACGATTTCCTTAAGACATACCTATCTACTCAAGTAATCAAAAACATAATCAAATCACCCGATTGGTACAAAAATTCCCAATAACTTAACGACGACGATTTTGTTCAAATTTGTACTAGGTTGGAAGATTTCAAAATACTATGAACACGTTTTATGACCCCAAGTCTTTCTCTATTTGCTTTTCCCTAACTACTCAATCAGGTGGTTATATTAGATACCAATCACTCATCACTCATCCCCGAGAAATAAAATAGGGGTGACTGGCTAATGTAATGGAAGAATAGTACTTATATCACTGAAAAAAAGGTTACTTGCCTCATATGTCATTAGCCTCTGGACATCTAGATCAGGAATTTCAACCGATTCTTCTTCATATAGAAGGTTTTGTCTAACAAAGCTGAGTCTCACTTTATGATATAGAATTATATCCCTAACTAATAGATTGACCTACACATCCATTCATACAAAGCCTCAATGAAGTAACCACAATAATTGAGTAATATTTATTGTTTGATATGCACTTAACTAACAACAATGCTATTTCTTATAACCACCAAAGTTAATCGTTAGCATGTCTGCAACTTGTTATCAACGAATTTTACACGACATGAGGATGAATCTTTTGTCACATAGCAATGATAAAATTCAAAATCAAAACTCGCTAAAATTAGAGGTGAACCTGAACAAGCCAAGACTCCATCATACTACCCAAAAAATGATAGTTCTAATCAGTATCTCCATCGCACAAACCAATTTCCCATGAGTTTAAGTTGTAAATTTTTGGACTTTTGAATCAGATACTCATCGAGGGATATGTCCAACTATAAAACCCTTCACAACAATATCTAAATACTAGATTTAGCAAATATGGATTAACTCTTAAAAAAGTAAAATTGGTTCCAACGATCCTTACATTCATCCACATATAATCGATAAATGATCTAGACGACAAGATGAAATATTAGATTGTCGGACAACCATAAATAGACATGGTAACTCTTCTATAATTTCTCATAAGCAAGTTTGTACATGTAGAACCGCTGAATCAATTAACAACTC
The DNA here is from genome assembly GCF_036512215.1 of Solanum lycopersicum. Lineage (NCBI taxonomy): Eukaryota > Viridiplantae > Streptophyta > Magnoliopsida > Solanales > Solanaceae > Solanum > Solanum lycopersicum. The sequence goes on along the minus strand of NC_090800.1, from coordinate 33,256,381 downwards.
CAAGAAAACAACACATATGTCATTTGAAATAACTACATCTTCCCAATATTTCCATGCCATCAAGGGAACATCACAGGGTTGGTACCCATGATCCACTACTAGGGATCCACTAACAAAAGAGAAAACACATAAAAACATAGCTAGTGAATCATACTCACAATAGTAAGAATCATCATAAACATTCTGACCATTTACCTTATTATAAACTAACACTTTTTAATAAGACCTTTCTGAGGTACTTAACAATAAATGTTAATAAACTTGACGACTCAACCTATGTGTAAGTTCTTTCAAAAGGCAATGCCCGATACAGTTGGTCATTTCTCACCGTGCAAATCATACCCTGACAAAATATACTACTATGAGTCTAGACTTACAATGAAAAATCTTAATTGTAAATTCAACCGCATAATATAATCCCCTTATTTATAAATATTTACTTGTATCTTGAAGATTCTTATGAATTCAGAGATCTTCACTTATCATTTATCGCATCTCCTTCGATCTTACAGTACCCGTCACTATAATTTAATTGTGCTGATTACGAAACTCAAAAACAAGACATAAATCTTATCGTCCCTTTTGAGCAAGTGTCCGTACACACTTTTTTCAAGTATTTTCCAATAGTTTTCAACCAATCTAATGGACCTGCGACCTATTACCATAGCAACATCAATACGAAATAAATCAAAAGTCTCTACACCCAATTATATACCCCTCTAAGGATATCTCTTTAGTTCGCAACCAAGTAAAATATTTTTGTTCTAGCCTCTCTCTAAAGATTTCGCTATATTACAATATTTTCATTAATTATAACATTATCCATTAAAATTTTTTATTCGATTGTTGTCCCAATGTCTTTTGAACCATACATAAATTTGCTTACCAAAAAATTTGATTATATAGTTGCATCCTGTAACAATTCATCATAAACTCTTATTACCATTACTCTTATTCAACCTTAACTATCACTTCGAAGACAACTTTTTCATCAATACAACGCCACAAACTTAGGTAACCTATCTAAATTTAAAGGAACTAACCCAATTTTTTTAAGCACTTTCTAACTAAAATACTTCAATTTCCTTCTCCCATGTATACTCATTGGGATTTTGTTTGTCCGTAATTATTTCTATGCAATACAGAGTCAATGTATGGTAGTCTTTGTGTCACGATTAATTCTATACATATAATATTTGAGCTTCAATGAAAAAAGAATAAAAATAAAAGCCTTGGCCCATGAGACTTGACTGAAGATGTCTCTACCACCTTGTCGAACATTACGAGGATCATATGATATTTAAAGTATCAATTGACAAATCAAATAACATATATTTTCATGCAAATGTTTGAGAAACGTCTCTAAATTAACTTGAAGAAAAAATCTAAAGAAACTAGAAAAACAATGAAAACAAAGGTCTACCTGAACCCGACCCCAATCAAGCCTCATGGGCTAAGGCTTAAACGGGCATGAAAATTCCTATCCCGATCCAAAACCATATAAACAGCTGAGTTTGGTCGTCCCTATGTACTATGCTCTTTTTGACAGCTCTAGGTATACGCATAATAAAATTAAGTCAAGAGACCAGTAACATCTACAACTATATAAGACAAGTGTAATTGAATAAGAGTGAAAGTGTTTTGTAGGATAAGTACTTCCATCCGATAGCCTTGATTATTTTTTAAAAAGTAACAATCGAAATTATAACTTGTTAGGTTATTAGCATTTTAATATTAATATTTAAAATATTAAATTTCTTTATTTTGGAGTTATAAGAATGAACATTAGAATGGATGACTTCTACATCATCCATTAGCATTGGTTGTCCATCACTTTATTTCATTCTTAATACCTCCATTACTCTTTGTAACCTATGTAACATATGTAACTCCTATTGTAACATATGTAACCTATGTAACTCCTATTGTAACCTATGAAACTCCTAAGGCCATTATCTTCACTATTTACTACCTCCATTATCTTCCTATTTATTGCTAGGAAGACTTCTTGTAGTATAAATAGTGGTGTTCTTCATTTGGTTTGGTACACACAAAACACAAGAGAAAACAAAGAGTGAAAGAGTTAGTCTAAAAGAGAGTTCTTATTAGTTGAAGGGAGGTGTTCTTTTTTGTGGAGCTTTGGACTTAACTCTTGTCAAGAGTTGTTGAGTTATACTTTGTGAAGGCTGTTGTATCCTGGATGGGACAAGTCAAAGAGGATTACTGCTGGACCGGTGAAAACATTTGCTGCAGTGGGCTTGAATCTCCTTAAAGAGAGCGAGATATCCGCGCCTCAACCTGAAGAGATTACTTTCTTCATTTTATTTTCAATTGTAATCTTGTAATTTTATTATCTTGTAAGTTTTTCCACTAACAATTTTAAGGAGATTCAACATGGCTACAATTGAAAAAATCGCGGATGTCAAGATGGGAGATCTTAACAAGCCATTTCGGTTCAATGGTAATCATTTCAAAAGATGGAAGGGTAAAGTACTTTTCTACTTAAGTCTTCTCAATGTTTCTTATGTATTAACGGAGAAGAATCAAAATAAAGAAGACATCACCACTATGAATGATGATGAAACTATTTCTCATCTAGAAAAAGTGGAAAAGTACGATGGTGATTCCTATAAGTGTCAGTATTATCTTCTTAATTGTATATCTGATAATTTTTATGATTATTATGATAGAACTTACTCTAGTGCAAAGAAAATTTGGAAGGCATTGCAGAGTAAGTATGATACTGAAGAGGCTGGAGCGAAAAAATATGCAGCTAGTAGATTTTTTCGTTTCCAAATGGTGGACAACAAATCAGTGGTAGATCAAGCTCAAGACTTCATCATAATTGTCGGAGAGCTTAGGTACGAAGAGGTTAAAATTGGAGATAACCTTATTGTTTGTGGTATAGTGGATAAACTTCCACCTTCTTGGAAGGAATTTCAAAAAACTATGCGCCACAAACAAAAGGAAACCTCTCTTGAAACCTTGTTAATGAAAATCCTCATGGAAGAAGAAGCAAGAGGCCAAGATGCACTTTTACAAACAGAAGAGAACAACATCACATCGAAGGTAAATTTAATTACTTCGAATAATGCTAATCCTGAAACTCACAAAAATACTTCTTTAAAGCCTAAGAAGAAAAAATTCAAGAAAAATAATGGTAGACCTCACAAGAAAAATAATGATGAAAACCACCAAACACAAAATTAACAAGTTCAAGAAAAGGGACCATGCTTTGTTTGTGGCAAGAGTGGTCATATTGCTCGATTTTGCAGATTCCGGAAACGTGGTCCTAACCCTCAGGCAAACGTTAGCGAAGAACCTTTTGTGGCGGTGATTACCGACATAAACATGGTTGAGAATGTTGATGGATGGTGGGCTGATTCTGGTGCAAACCATCATGTCTGTTATGACAAAGACTGGTTTAAAAAATATACTCATTTTGAGGAGCCCAAAACTACCATGCTTGGTGATGCTCACACTACTCAAGTGCTTGGAAAGGGAGATGTTGAATTGTGTTTTACTTCTGGAAGGATATTAACATTGAAAGATGTACTTTATACTCCTTCTATGAGAAAAAATTTGATGTCTAGTTTTCTTCTTAATAAAGCAGGCTTTAAACAAATAATTGAATCTGATCAATATGTAATAGTGAAGAAGGGTCTTTTTGTGGGGAAGGGGTATGCATGTGATGGGATGTTTAAGTTGAATGTTGAAATGAATAAAACTTCTACTTCTGTTTATATGCTTTCTTCTACTAATTTTTGGCATGCTCGTTTGTGTCATATTAATGATCGTTATGTTGGAATCATGAGTAGTTTAGGATTAATTCCAATGGTTAAAAAGAATTTTGAAAAGTGTGAGGCTTGTAGTAAAGCCAAGATCACTAAAAGGCCTCATTTTCAAGTTGAAAGAAAAACTGATATGTTAGAATTAGTTCATACTGATATTTGTGAACTTGGTGGAATTCTAACTCGTGGAGTAATAGATATTTTATCACTTTTATTGATGATTTTTCTAAGTTTACATATGTTTACTTGATGAAAAATAAAAGTGATGCTTTTGAAAATTTCAAAACTTATCTCAATGAGGTTGAAAATCAGTTTGGAAGAAAAATAAAAAGAATTAGAAGTGATAGAGGCCGTGAATATGAATCAAATGAGTTTAATTCTTTTGTTAGATCATTGGGAATAATTCATGAAACTACTCCTCCTTACTCTCCTTCGTCTAATGGAGTAGCAGAAAGGAAAAATAGAACTTTGGTTGAATTGACTAATGCCATGCTAATTGAGTCACATGCACCTTTAAATTTTTGGGGTGAAGCTATCTTAACTGCTTGTTATGTGTTGAATCGTGTGCCTCATAAAAAGTCTAAATTGACACCTTTTGAATTGTGGAAAGGTTACAAGCCAAGTTTGGGTTATCTAAGAGTTTTTGGGGTTGTCTAGCCTTTATGAGGCTAATGGATCCCAAGATTACAAAGTTGGGTAAGAAAGTTACTACTTGTGCTTTTCTTGGTTATGCTTCAAATAGTACAGCCTATAGATTTTTTAATCTTGAAGATAATATTGTAATAGAATCTGGTGATGCTATTTTTCATGAAAATAAATTTCCTTTTGATACTAAAAATAGTGGGGGTCAAAGGATTGAACAAAATATTTTGTCACTACCTAGTTCTTCTACTTCAACTTTAAAAAATAAAGATGTTGATTTTGAGTTAAGAAGAAGTAAAAGAGCTAGAGTAAAAAAAGATTTTGGTCCTGATTTTTATGTGTTTAATGTTGAAAATGACCCTCTAACTTTGAAGGAAGCATTATCTTCACATGATTCTATTTTTTGGAAAGAGGCTGTAAATGATGAAATACAATCTCTAATTTCTAATAAAACTTGGAAGTTAGTTGATTTACCACCGGATTGTAAAACAATTGGTTACAAATGGGTCTTAAGGAAAAAGTTGAAACCGGATGGTTCTATTGATAAATACAAGGCTAGGCTAGTTTCAAAAGGTTTTAAACAACTAGAAGACCTAGAATTTTTTGATACGTTTTCTTCGGTAAGAAGAATTACATCCATTAGACTTTTAGTTGCTATGGATGCAATTTTTGATTTGCAAATTCATCAAATGGATGTAAAAACTGCTTTTCTAAATGGAGACCTAAATGAAGAAATTTATATGGACCAACCCGAGTGTTTTGTTGAAGCAGGCCAAGAAAGCAAAGTATGTAAACTTACTAAATCCCTATATGGCTTAAAACAGGCACCAAAGCAATGGCATGAAAAGTTTGATTCCTGCATGATTGAAAATGGTTTTATGACAAATGAGTGTGATAAGTGCATATATCATAAGTCTTGGAATAATTCACATGTGATCATTTGCCTATATGTTGATGATTTGTTGATCTTTGGCTCTAACATGAATGTTATTGATGAAGCTAAAAATGTTCATAGAAGCCATTTTGATATGAAAGATCTTGGTGAGGCAAATTTTATTCTTGGAATAAAAATAACAAGAACACGTGAGGGGATTTTCCTTGACCAGTCACATTATGTTGAGAAAATTTTGAAAAAATATAACTATCATGATTGCAAGTATGTTGCTACTCCTTTTGATTCAAGTGTTCACTTATTTCCTTTTGAAAGTGAAAATGATGTAATAAATCAAAAGGAATATGCTAGTATAATTGGAAGTTTGAGATATGTGACTGATTGCACTAGGCCTGATATTGCATATGCAGTAGGAGTACTTGACAGGTTTACAAGCAAGCCAGGTAATGAACATTGGCATGCTATAACAAGAGTTATGAGATATTTAATTGGAACGAAAAATTGTGGTTTGTTCTATAAAAAATATCCTGCTGTACTTGAAGGCTTTTGTGATGCGGATTGGAACACTTTGTCAGGTGATTCCTGTTCTACAACTGGTTATGTCTTTACTTTAGGTGGTGGTGCTGTTTGTTGGAGATCAAAAAAGAAAACTATAATTGCTAACTCTACCATGGAGGCTGGACTAATTGCTTTAGCTTCAGCTAGTGAGGAAGTGAATTGGTTAAGAGATTTATTGTTTCAAATTCCTTATTTTGAAAAATCAATTCCTCCTATTTTAATTCATTATGACAGCACCGCTGCAATTGGTAGAGTTCAAAACCGTTATTACAATGGTAAATCCAGACCTATAAGGAGGAAACACAGTAATGTAAGATCGTATTTGACAAATGGTACCATTAACGTTGATTATGTCAAATCTTGTGATAATCTTGCAGATCCTCTTACGAAGGCCTTAACAAGAGAAAAGGTCTGGAGAACATCGAGGGGGATGTGATTGAAGCCTACAAATTCTTGAGTCATATATGAGGAAACCCAACCTGGGGACTAGAGATCCTATAACCAGGTTCAAAGGGAAAAACTAATCATATGATGACTTGTTGTGAAAAATGCACTAATTTTTTCCCTCCCTATGATGTGAGTGCATTATTTCTTGTAGTTTGTGAAGGTTGAGTAGATAAAACTCTTAATGAATATCTGTAGCCCGTATGGGTGGAGTGTTAATCTTACAGGAGCACTCTCGACAGATTTCACCTATGTGAAGTGTGGAAGTAGGTCGCTTCCTATGAGAATAGGGCTTATTCTCAAATGCACTCATGAAACCGGGATAGCACATGACCATAACGTCCTAGCTGTTAAAGCTCATGTCAACACCTTGATTATTATGTGTGAGCAGTGATATTTTATTTCCCTTAAGCGGTCATAGTTCAAGTCTGAGACCACTACGACTCTGGAGTAAAAGTTACTGTTTCACTAAGTGGAGGTTCAATGCAGAGCACACCTTCATTATGCATAGTAGTCTTCCTTCAACTGGTATACTCTCTTATCTAAATATTAAAATGAGTGGGGGATTGTTAGGTTATTAGCATTTTAATATTAATATTTAAAATATTAAATTGCTTTATTTTGTAGTTATAAGAATGAACATTGGAATGGATGACTTCTACATCATCCATTAGTATTGGTTGTCCATCACTTTATTTCATTCTTAATACCTCCATTACTCTTTGTAACCTATGTAACATACGTAACTCCTATTGTAACATATGTAACCTATGAAACTCCTAAGGCCATTATCTTCACTGTTTACTACCTCCATTATCTTCCTATTTATTGGTAGGAAGACTTCTTGTAGTATAAATAGTGGTGGTCTTCATTTGGTTTGGTATACAGAAAACACAAGAGAAAACAAAGAGTGAAAGAATTAGTCTAAAAAAGAGTTCTTATTAGTTGAAGGGAGGTGTTCTTTTTTGTGGAGCTTTGAACTCAACTCTTGTCCAGAGTTGTTGAGTTATACTTTGTGAAGGCTGTTGTATCCTGGAGGGGAAAAGTCAAAGAGGATTACTGCTGGACCGGTGAAAACATTTGCTGCAGTGGGCTTGAATCTCCTTAAAGAGAGCGAGATATCTGCGCCTCAGCCTGAAGAGATTACTTTCTTCATTTTATTTTCAATTGTAATCTTGCAATTTTATTATCTTGTAAGTTTTTTCACTAACATAACTACATACACGTGCACACCAAACAGATTTCAAAGCAACATCAGAACTTAAGGTCTAATTTGTATTGTCTATGCAATTTTGTCAAATTGAAAGTGTCATTAAATCTACACACTTTTTATGAGGTAAAAGTTAAAATGTAAAGAACATAAGTACATGACTAAAATGCTTAGTCTAGAAACATAAATTCATCTCAACCCATATAAACAGAAATTTAACTTAAAAAAAATGGTTTGATGGAGCCCTATAAGTTGTACGAATTTGTATTATTAATCATTCTACTTGACCTGTGTCAACTCAATCCTTAAAATTAATAAAACTCAATATATTAATATATTCTAATATTTTTGAAAAAATAACATAAGAAAATTTGAAAAATAATTTTTTTTACTTTGTTCTTCTTTTCCTTCCCCACCATCCGTATTTCTCTCTTCTTTCCCTTCCAAACCCTCTCCAACTTCTCTGTTCTCTTCTATTTTATTCTTTTTCATATTATCTTTCATTTTCAGAAAAAATAATGTATTTTTGATGTAGATCTATGTTTTCTTCTCATTGTTATGGTAATTTACAACCCATGAAAAGGTAAGAGAATTTCTCACTCCTATGCAGGAATCCCTAAGTGTATATGAGTATAGACTTAAGTTCACTCAACGGTCTCGCTATGCCCCAGATATATTTGTTGATATGAAGAGCTGGATAAGTTTGTTGTTTTTAGGCTGTCTCATATTTGAAGAAAAGCGGGTAAGGCATCGATGCTGATAGGAACATAACAAGACTTAAACCGGCGACAAGCAGTTCTCCATCAGGATACAAAGAGCTTGAACAAACAACTTTTTGTTTCTCCATTTCTTAAAAAGCAAATGTTTTTTTATTTGTTGCTCTTTTTACTAAGAAATAAAACTTTTGTTCCTCTCTTTCTAACATGACAAACATTTGGTTGTTGTTTTTCTCTACAATGATTGTAGCCTATAAATTTTGTGGTAAACCTGAAATCATATGTATGACATTCATCATTTCATTCAAATTTCATTTTTTTTTCAATCAACAACTTCATTAAATTGAGGTGAGTATGTGCAGTAATTTGATGGATGATTGCATTTTCTAAATATATTCTCCACATCTACCACTTCTAATCATGATATCTTTTATCTAACTGATTTTCAACTTCGATTTTCTATTGTCTATATGTTTCTATTGCTTCATCTATACCGTTCAAAAAATAGACATAATGTTATATAGTTCAATTATCAATAAAATTTATTGGACACTTCCACCACTACCACCCACCCCGCCCCCACCCAAAAAAAAAAGATGGTGTTGACTTTGTATCACAAATGTTAGTGTAAATCAAATTTAGATGATTAATTTCCTTTCAACAAATTTATAAGTATGTTTAAACAAACATAGATTCAACACATACTTGACATTTTTATTAATTGTACTTGACGTTAATTAGCCTTATTTTTTAAGATGATAAGTTTTTGCAAGGTTTTGTAATTGACATGTACGAATAATTCATGCCACAAAAAAACATGGTTCAAGTAAGAACAAACAAAAATAATGGGTTTGAAAAGACCTTTCGGGAGGTAACTTTTTCGTACAAATATTTTGTTCTTTATTTTAATATCTTTCTCAAATACAAGAATTGTTTTAGAATCAACACATTGCTAGATATCCTTTAAAGAAGGACCTTTCCGTATCATTCATTTTGTCATAGAATTACTCATGACCTTAGTCTCTTGGGTCCTATAAGTACAATATGACCCAAATACTTGTTTTACATATTAAATCATTTTTCACAAATGTGAGTCGATACAAATTGACATATATTTTCATTAAAAATTATAATATTTTAAGTGAAATTTTTTCATCAATGAATACAATTCTTTTGAACGAGTAATATCAAATTGATTTTTTATACTAATAATATAATATAGTAGTAAAGATAAACTCAAGGACCAATATATCAAATATACTCCAAGAATTTTGTGTGTGTAACATAATATCAAGATGACATAAAATTTCATATCTTGTACTTTCAAATTTAAATTCGATAGTAAGACTAATTTTAACTTTAAGAAAATTAAAAAACACCGCAACATTTTAAATATGTACTCAAAAATATTTTTTAGGGATTTAAAAATATTTTCACATATTCTTTTTCCAGCTTTCACATTGTATACAATCAAATAACACATTGGCAATACGAAGTTTTTTTTTTTGGAGATTTAAACTATAGATTCACCTATTTCAAGCTCAAAAATCACTAATTTTATGTTACTAGTGTTTTTTTTCTCTCATAAGTATACACACAACTTGGTATTTAGGATACCAACAATAAAGGTTTAATCTTTATACAAGTTGTTTCTAGTTCTTCTAATCGTTAACAGAATAAACGTTGAATTCTAATGAATTCTTTATATTCTTCGAATCAGTTTTACTTTAGTAGTAAAAAGAAGGATTTAATATCAAGAAACCTCAAATACCACATTGTTTCTAGCTGACGATGAAGATTTTATCTTTTTCAAGTCATTTATCCTTAATATTTTCGTGGTCGCCGAGGGTGACAACTTGCACAATGAGTGCTCGCTGTGCATCTCACAGCATTCCTTTTCTCATCTCGGGAAGCATTATGGATGAGCATTTTGTACTCTTGAATTCAAATATCTTCAAACCAACAGACAATATGATTTGTTCGTGATGTTCTTATATTTTCCAAATCAAAGGAGTAAAAAAATCAGAGAATTCTAAGTTGTCAAATTTCATACAAAATCAATTTTTACATGGAGTAGAAAATAACAAAAAGAAATTCTCATTTAAAGAGAATACATAGTGATAGTAACAAAGATATATTTTGAGGTCATCACATAATGATCATCTACCCTAACATTAATGAAATAAATCTCATAACAAATAAAAGATATAAAAAAATTATAATAATAAAGGTAGATAATTATATATCCTAATTTTTACTTTCATTGAATCATTCTTTGTATGTCAATAATGATTCCATAAAAGTTACTTTTCTAGCTAATTTCATCCTTTATTTCCTAGTTTCCTTCATATTGCAGTTTTCGTTAGAAGACATTGAATTTTAACATGAAACTAAAATCATGTTAAATAATTCTTAGGAGAAAAATTATTCATTTACTTCTTTTCAAGTTATAGAAAAAAAAATAATGTAGTAAAAAAAATCAAAGTGCACATCTTATCCTTAATGCAAAATGTAACTTTTCTCATTGAAATAAAAATTGAAAGGGTTGAATGCTAGAATACACTTAGGAAGAAAATATAATAATCTTGCCCATCTAAGAAAAACTTACAAGAAAGAATATACTTGAACAAACTAAAGTACTACTAATTAATCCCAAATATTTCTATCATATGATTGGCACCCACGCTAATTATTCCATAAAAGTTACTTTGCTTGCTACTTTCGTCCTTTATTTCCTACTAACACCTTTTGTCAGGACCCATATCATTGTGATTGGCACCAACACTAACTCTCCAGTGGGAGAATTATTGCTACAACCCAACTAAGAAATTTAATCAAATTGCTACAAAACTAGCCATCCTCTTTCATGAAAAGCTGCGACTTTTATGAAAAGTTGTCACTTTAATGAAAAGTTACGACTTTTATTAAAAGATGTCACTTCTATGAAAAGTATTGACTTCAATGAAGAGTTGCGATTTTTATCAAAATTTTGGACTACTATGAAAAGTTGTGCCTTTAACGAAGAGTTGTGACTTTACGAAAAGTTGTGACTTTTATGAAAGGTTGTGATCTTTCCGAAGGGTTGAAACTTTTTTAAATAGTTGTAACATTTATAATAAGGCACAATAAAAAAAATTTCACGCTACTCTTTATTATCTATAAATATAGGGTCTTCCTCTCATTTAAAACAACCAAAAATATTATCTTCTTTTTTGACTTCCTCAAAAATAAATATTCATGTACTGTTATCCTGTTCAGTAACTTGCGGACACAAATATTTATTGTATCAATATGTTGGTGAATAAAATCGTATCATCCTTAGAGGATGTAATTCTTTAAACATCTTGTATTGGAGGGGAATAGTTTTCTTAAGGGGACATTGTGCAGTTAGTGGACTCTATTTTTTTATATTTCATTTTTATTTTTACATATAATTGTATATATTTTTTTGCAATGATTAATTTATGTTTATGATATTAATTAATGTTTTTGAGTACATGGTTTACACTCGATTGTTTATGTGTCTGCGATGTTATCGTCTCTAGTTATATTGAACATATACTCACATAGTATGCATAATCATTGTTATGAATATAATTATTGTGTCATGTTCCAAGAATTCATGTTTTGATATTCTATAACTTAAAAGTACAACATATAATCTTATATATTATATATTATTAAATAAATATGAAATTACTCACTTTTCAATTGAAGAAGTTCACTATGCAAGTTCAAAAGTGATAATTTCTTATATGTTCAAGCGTACTTTCTTATTAGAATATGTTAACAAAATTTTAAATTTTTTTCTATGATATATATAACAATTGCTCAATCTATGCAACTTAAATGTTGCTTTTTATTACGAAATTCTATTCTATATATATTCTTATTTTCTTCGTTAATTTTATTTTAATGTTGATTAAAGAACAAATGAATTATCGTTTCGTAAATAATTTATTCATTAGAAGTTCTTGAGTTCTATGATAATAAAAAATAATTAAATTATTGTCGAAATATTGAAACCTTTTTAAGAACCCATTTTCATTAGTTTTTATGTACTGAATATTAGTAATAAATTACTTGCAAGATCAATGCAATTTTTACCGGAAAATTGCCTAGTTATATTATTAATAGGAGTTCCTATAAACTCCAGAGGTTTAAGAAAAAAACTAATTAACTATTGCGGAAGAAAAACCCCTACACAACATGAAAGTCATTGTATCAAAACTATAATAAAGACAAGTCTAAGAACATGGAATACAACCCCAAAACTAAACTTACACCTTAAACAAATACTCTGAGTCCGAAAAGACTTGACTTTAACGGGAGAGATGCACGAAATCCTGAAAGAACTAGTTCTCTCTTGAAATTTTTCTCGCTCAATAGTAACCTTTTTGAGGTCTATCGATAGCCGCGTGAAGATGTATTGTACAAAACAAAAATAAGAGCAAACACAGTATCAGTATACAACTATCGTGTACTGGTAGGATCACGTGGTTTTCCCATTAAGTTTAACAAAAGAAAGTCATTACAAAATCCAAACATGCACATTCCAAAAATATATTATATTGATTATCACATGCTCAAACAATATAAACTTATATGAATTCATTGGTCCTCTCATAAAAGAAAAATAAAAACTATTAGCATACCAAAACGTGGTACCAGATTCAATATTTATGCAGGAACATGGTTCTTGCAACTTTGGATTATCTATATTTAGTTTGAACTAATAAAGTCGTGGAAGTCAATAAATTACATGAATATGTTTCCATTTGTGTTTTACGTAGATCTTCCGGGATATCAAGACATCTTTTATAGACTATAACATTTTTCGGTTAAAGTTGTTTTAAATATTTTTTTGAAAAATCAGGTGATGTTTTGCATACTTTTTTTTGTCTTTACTTTAAGTGTTAACGAAGGTCGAATATGCAAAGAATCATAGCAATCAATTGAATTTTATTTTTCATTATACTAATGTGTTAAATGTGGATATACCTAATTGAGAAATATACAAATTGATGTTCTTTTATGTTGTATTAAAATCAGGAAGCCCGTGAAATTTTTATTTTTTATATTCTTGTTAAATTGTTACTTTCTTAAAATAATAGATGCCTGATTTTATTTTTTCGTCTTCCCTTCATCTTACTACGAACGAAACAAAAAATGATAGTTGATTATTTGAAAAGAATTTATTTTTCATTAAATTTATGTGTTGCATGTAAACTATTTACTTAGCAAGTCAAATATATAATTGTCATTGTGATTTAAGGATTACGAAGCACTACAATAATTTTAAATCGTGAAACATTTAGAAGAAAAGAAAATTAACTACAATGCAGTGTCGCACTAGTACATCAAACACCTTATATTAAAATTAGGCCACTTATTATTTTTGTCATGTAAGAACTATGCTTCTGCAGCACATCACTCTAGAATATTCTATATAAGACAAGAATCATCATCTTCTTTGCATGGCACGTAATATTTTGGATATTTATTATTCCTCTCTTTGGAGCGTAGTTTTTGCTAATGAAACAAACATATTCTATGTTTCCATTGTTCCAAGAATCCTTTTTCCTTTTGGATTGCAAAATGAATTATTCCCGAGATTTCATTATTATTACCACATATTTTATGAATGTATACCCATGATTTGCGGAAGTGAATTATTCATTTGATCTTATGACATTGCCACTGCGTCTTACCAATTTTCCAAAGTTAAATTTTCTTTCGCCTTCTCTTTCTTTTATTTTAAATTATATATTTATTGTGATCTTCACATAACTAGTTTAAGTGTTGATGACATAATAACGGGAAAAAATAGTATGTGTATTTCTTCTCACAAATTATGATCTTGAATTTAGGGTTTGTTGGCCCTTCAAGACCAAACTGAAAATGTCAATGCAGGAGTGAGTAGGGAATTCATTTTTTCACATATGAATCACATCATGTATCACTCAATAGAAAAATATATAAGTGATAACATACAAAACTAAAAAGTGTGTACTTCTCATTAGCTATTAAAAATTATTCATGTATGTTATTGGTGGAACAAAATTTGCTTAAATATGTCCTTCCTCTTCGACCCCATCCATTTATTGAGCACTGATATGGGGATGCAAGTTCATAATAACTCAAGTCTCGATAAACCATGTACCTATCATGGGTATTAATGGATCATACTTTTTAGATTATCACATAAGTTAAGCTTGTGAATCCAATATGTTAAGTAGTTCTGTGCGACGACAAAGTATAGAACAGTGCTAGCTGCGTGGGCTAGACGCTATATCACAACTTAGGCTCATAGTTGTGGTTGTTGGTTAGAGAAACTCCCACATAAACTATGTTATTTCATATATAACAAAAGTAAGTTTGTTATGGGAATGAACTAAGTGTTTTAACACTTATACAATATTTTATATATTGCATATGTCTCATTTCTTTATATTTAGTCTAGTTATTATGGAGTTTAGCAGAGCAAAGGTATGTTTTCTTCTTACTCTTTTTCATGCTTAAGTTGTTGTTTGCATTTCAACTCATTTACTTTTACGTTCAATGTACTAATGCAAGTTGACCTGCATCGTATCATGATGCAGACGATCATAACCATGATTAGCATCATACAACTCCTCATTGAGCCAACTGAGCAATCATAGTCAGTGGTGAGCCTCTTTGCATTCTAGAGGATACATTTATTCGCTTTTGGTATTTCTTTTTATAGGATGTTGTGGGGTCTATCCTAACATCCATGGTATTATTATAGAGGTTATGTAGACAGTTAGGCAGTTAGTTGAGTCTCTTATCTTTGTATTGAAAACTTTTTGCTATGAGACTTAAGTGTCATTTTGGCCAATTTATTTACTTTAATTTATTGAATGAGACTATTACATTGATTTAAGGCTTTCACTGAGTTAAACAAGTCATAACAAGATTCTTCTCGAGGACAACAATGATCATTGAGTGTCGGACACGTCAAGGGTGTAGGCTTGGGGTGTACAATTCTTGAACTCATTATTATCATGGATTTGGTAACTAGAGTTCCTGAAATTTGAGTTAAGCTTTTAAATGACTTAACAAGTTGTTGAACATTTTATTATGATAAATTATTTTCCTTGTTATTAAGTGAGTTCTCGTTTATCTTCAGTCATCCATGTAAACTATGGTTTAGATTGAAAAATAGAAGATTTTGGAGTTCTATTGAAATTAAGGATTTTTTTTTGTATGTTTCATCCTTAATACTTATTATATTACTAGTGGGGCATATTATTATAAAATTAATTAGCTATATTTTGTTGTAAATGGTTTTTGATGAATTTGAGTTTTGATTTATTAAAGAAATTTTACAAATTGATTTGGATTGAGGTTATTATGATACCGGTGATAATGCAAAATTTGGTTTGCCCATTACATGTTGTCATGGTGTATTTTGGAATATGGTAAACAAATGGCTGCTAGTTGTAAACTCTGCCATGTTGTGGATGTTGGTAAGTGGGGTGTTGATTATCTACTTAAAGCTTATCTTGAACCTTATGTTCTTTACAGAGAGAGATGTACTGTAGTTAATTTATTTATTTGTGATTTTTAAATGTTGTGTAATTGATTTTTTGTGTATAGTTGTATCATTGGTTATTTTAATGCATTCAGTAGTTGATTTTAGATCGATACATTAGTGTGTATTAGTTATTAAGTATCAAATACAATTTTAGTTTCCAAAACAATTAATATTTAGTAGTAATTTGTATTAATATAGTATGATCATAATGTATATCAAATACGTGTGATACACATTAGCCATTAATATATATCAGAATTGGTCGTCAATATGAAACTTTTACTTCTTTCAGAGGTAGTAGAAAATTACATCAATGTGTTGCAAAATATTTCTAAAAATTGAACTATAAGAATTAAAAAAATAATTATGATAATTTGATGTTATAGCCTTCATTAAGGTTAGTAAATAAATTGAAAAACAGAAAGGAGATGAAATAGATAAAAACACACTTTTAATCTGAGTCAAAAGAACATAATGTGTCTCCTTAAGAAATTTAATAACCTCACTGTACTCGAGGTTAGCGATTAATTTCTCCTAGTATAAAACGAATAACCTGTTAAATAAGTAGAGGTACCTCAAACTTCAATAACTTCAACGAATGAAAGAACAGAAACAAGCCACACACAGACTCAGTCGATTGACAATTTTATTTTATGAGAGAAAATATATGTAGAGAAGAAAAAGTTTTTAGAGTTTAAAGATGAAAAATGACTTCCTTTTTATAAAAATTTTCAGCATCTAACGTGTCTGTTAACACATATCTGTTCAGACCCATTTTTTCCAGAAGGTTGTGTCTTTTAAGGAAAATAACAACTTTTCAAAAAAAAAATGTGTCTTTTGGGGAAAATAAAGACTTTTTGGAAATCAGATCGTTATTACTGTTGTACGTGAATTTCAAATAAATTTCATTGAGCCAAAACTAATTATGCTATTTAACTAACATTCTGAATTAATTTATAAGAGACAATAAATTGGTTGACAGGATTTATTAGCTTATAAAAATTGACTAAATAAATTTTGTCCAAACAATTTATCAATCAAATCATTTGCCGAAGCCGAAGCTAAAACCGAGGCCGAGCAAGCAGCGACGACAACGCGAGGGACATCATCTTCTTACCCCTTTAAGAATTATAGGAATTGTTTCCTAATATAAGGAAAACAATTTTATTTTACCGATAGTTAGAAATGACTTTTTATTTGCACTTTGCAAATGACTTTTCATTTTCCCTCCAAATTTTTTCCCTCACTTTTTTCATTTTTTCTCTTCTCTTTTCCCATTGACAATTTCTTAAACCAAACATTTGATACATGATAAAGTCGACAACATTGTCAATTATGTATTATATACCGATTATTGGAGATGACACATAGCGCTCTAATTGTAGAACCCTAGGTAATTTTCCCGCGCATTGTGTGGTCATAAATATTAATAGCATTGAAATTGTAAATAATTTTTTACTAATATTCATACAATAAAAATAATGGAAAAGTAGGTTTATAAAAAATATTAGCAGTATTACAATATGAATTTGATTATTTGTAATCATCACATAACCCAAGAACCTCTAATGAATTAGTTATTTATAAAATAATAAATCATTGGTTCTTTAATTAACATTAAAAAGAAAATAACAAAGAAAATAAAAATATATATATACAAAGGCATTGCATGATAAAAAGAATCATTTAAGTTGCTCAAATTATACAGTTGTGATATATGTCTTATGACAAAATTCAAAAGTTTGTTAACATATTGAAAAATGAAATAACGCTTTACAGGAAAGCAATAATAATTTTTTAACTTGCATATTAAATTTCTTCAATCGATATGTGAGAAATTACATTTCTATGTATAAATAGATAATATGTAGGTTTATTGTATAGTACTTTAAGTTATAGGATTTAATATAGAATATCAAAACATGAATCATAAGAGCTGAGTGCAGTAATTAGTTTCTGCATAATGAATATACGTACTATAAGTGTATATGTTCAATATAATCGGAGAAAATAACTTTGCAGATATATTAACAGCAGAGTTTAAAACATATACTCAAAAACAACAATTTATATCTTATGCATAAATTTAGGAGTGTAGAAATTAACTCGAAAATATAAAATAAAATGCAATAGAAACTAAAAAATCGAGTCCACTTAATGCACAATATCCCCCTTAAGAAAACTATTCCCCTCTAAAATCATGACTTTAAAGACTTACATCCTCTCCTGATGGAACAATTTTATTCACCAACTTATTGATATAAAACCAGCAGTGTCAGTATGTAACTTAATTGGAGCAAATAAAATGAATATTAGATTTTGGGGACATAGAAGTAGAAAATCGGAAATTTTTTAAAATGAGAGACAATTCCTGTATATATAGACAACAAAGGTTAGTGTGAACAACTTTTTGTTGTGCCCTATCAGAAAGGTTACAACTATTTGAAAAAGTTACAACCTTCGGAAATTTCACAACTTTTCATAAAAGTCGCAACTTTTTATTAGAGTCGCAACTTTTGAAAGACGTCACAACTCTTCAATAATGTCAAAACTTTTCATAATAGTCAGAACTTTTGATAAAAGTCATAATTCTTCATGAAAGTCGCAACTATTCATAAGTCACATCTTTTCATGAAAAACGAAGGCTAGTTTTGAAAATAAATAAATTTAAAACGAAATTCTTGCTTGTGGTTGCACCACATAGGCATGCATAGGATTCTCTCTTATATAAATATATGATTAGTTCTCGACATGTGCTTTGCATGTGAGTTCCACGAATACACACATACACACACACACACACACAAACATATAATATATATATATATATATATATATATATATATATATGACTTTATTAAAATCATTATTATTTTCCTAACATCACTATTATGCATTTATTTAAATTACTTCTATTCAGACGAAAACATAGTTTGCACAAATTATTCAAGTATTATCAAACTCATCATGTATTAATAGAAGTTTTTTCAATTCAATAGCACTTAAAAAGAATAATAACACAAAAGCATATATCTTTTTTCATAACAATGCAAAATAATACATAATTACATGAACATATGAGTTGCATAAAAAATCCAATGGACAATCATATCTTAACTCCAAATGAAAAGAAAAACTTAAAATCATAATGTAACATATAAAACGATCTAAAGGAATATATAAGATATCTTCTAGGGTAAGTTTAATAATTGAATTATAATATAAGAAAACTTCTACTTTAATTTTAGAATGAAGGTATTTGTTCTTCTCCAAAGTTAGCTACTTGATGGCATATATTAATGTCATAATCTAGGAAAGAATAAAAAATAATAGTAGATGAATAGGATGATCTAGAAAAAAATTAACTGGTATTTATAGTGATATTTGATTGTCTTTTCACCTACAAAAATATTTTAATGGGGCACAATTAATTATCATCGATAAATTTTTTTTGGTTTCAAAATTAACAGAATCACAAAATTTGAAGAGTTTCATACATTATTGTTTTATAATATATATATATTTATGTTCATTTCAAAACTCAAAAAATTACAAAATTTTATGAGTTTCATATATTATTGTTTTCTACTCTAATTTAATTTTGATTAATTAATTATAATTATATTGTCGTGACTAAAAAATTAAAGTGTAATTGTTGGACTTCATATTGTACAATTATTTTATCATAGTATTAGTATTTAAGAAATTAATTAATCAATTTTGATTTAGTGGAGGGGAAAATGATAATATCACTTTGTAGGTTGGATCTTCCCACTTATAATAATATATGATGAGTGGTCTAAATTAGTAATTCAATTGAAACATTTTCTAAACTAGTAAATAATGATACTGATGGATCAAAGAGAACGCATAGCAATGTAGGTATTAACTACATAAATTCAAAACCACTCAACTAAAATAACTAATTTCATGTACTCCTTGTGTTTCAAAAAGAATGATTTGCTTTCCTTTTTAGTTTGTTAAAAAAGAATGACTTCTTTCTCTTTTGGTACGATCTTAATGACTACTAGAATAATCCTAATGCTATCGGTGTTTACTTGGTTAAAGTTATAGAGTATGATATTTTTTTATCGACCTAAGCTACGAAAGAATGAAAATTGCTTTGTATCAGAGACCAAAAAGATATGATGGCGTATTGTAGTCACTTAATGGGCCAAAATTTATGTGTGTAAATTTTTAGCGAGGGTATGATGTATTCTAGTGGTGGAATTAAGGACTTTCATGGTGTGGTACAATAGGTATATGAAAATGGATATGTTGATTATCAGGTAAGAATACTAGCTACTTAAGGAGTTACCAGTTGTATGACATAGTCAGATAATAAGATTCACTATTGCATTCACATTTGTGAAACCAACTAGTTTATTACTATGGATGCTTGGATTGAACATTATTTTTTAAGGAATATTTTAGTGGTAGATTTATGGTACAATATTGATACATTTAGGTTGTGAAATGCATCTTGAGGGTTCTGAATGAGGAGCGGTGATCTTATCTCAAGTTTCAATGGATAGGTTGATACTAGAATGACAAATTTATAGGGGAAAAAAGTCCTAGTGAGTATACTTTAGGTGGATCAAATTGAAGATTTTAGTAAGAAAGTGCATATATAATTTGTTATTCCCGTCATTTTGATTACTATATCTGAGTTTAAGGTGTCATGTCGAGGATTTTTTTTTACTTTGTGGTGACTAAAAGGAATTACAAGCATGATGGTAATAGGAGTAAGTGATTGATGGTACGGACATGCAAATTATAGAATACAAATTGTTTGTTAAATAAATTTTGTATGGTGATAAAAACTTGTGATTATCTAAGGTTTCGATTTCTACTATTTAGTGAGTAATGTGGTTGTATGACAAATTTTAGGAGATGTTAGGGCACCACTCGAATTGAATTTAAAGAAGCTAGAGTCATAATGAAAATAAAATAAAAATGGAATGTAGGGTAACCTTTAGAGAGAAGTGAGAGCAAAAATATAAAGGAGTTGAAAATTGAATTTGGTGACGCATGATTCCACCTGTTTTTCTCTGGTTATGATAATAGAGTCACTTGTTCATCATATTGGTCAAAAATGATTGGAAAAGACTTGAGAAACGAGTGCACATACATTCAACTTGAATGTGACAATAAGTTCTTCTGTGATTTTGAGTTTAGTAATGAGTACTATTGAGTTTTTAGCAAAGGATATGGTAAATTCTATGAATATCCAATCAATGATATATTAAGATACATGAATTCCTAAAAATCATCAAGGTATGAGCTAATGTTGATAGATAAAGGAATTTTGTTATATGGTGTAAATCACAGTTGAAGTTCCTTATTTTAAGTCGACATTCTTGGTAGTATTAGTCAAGATATGAATTATTAAGGTAATAAATGCTTAATCATGTGGTGTATTTGGTACTTGGAAGAATTTGTGCTTGTTTTGAGTCGTAAAGTTTGTTACTTTGATTGTGAAGATAAAGAAGAGTTTTCCTCGGAGTTTTAATTTAGAGTATGAAGTAAAACGTTATGATTTGTTGGTAAAAGAATGTAATCGGTAAGCGAGTTAGAGAGAAAAATGTTTGATATATTGAAGGGTCGGGATATTTGAAATTATGCACCATGAGAAGATTAGAGAAAAGTAAAAGGAATAAGACCTCTCTTATAAACCCTTGGGGTGAAGTTTAAGGTTGTACTAATTATATTTTTATTTTTATTTTCTATGTGTTTTGATATGACTATGAGGTGTGAAGTAGTTTAATAGAGAATTACTAGGAATTTGTCATCAACTTTTATGAAGATTGAATTTTGATTTGTGAGACAAACAGTGAGGTATAAAAAATTTAGAATTTTACGTGGGGTTACATTGTTTAAATTTAGATAGATGAGTTAAGAAAGATGCACAAGGTGAGATCTAATTCTACATGGTTATTAGAAATTCAGAGTTGAATTAATACTACTCTATTGATGGGACACATAGAAAGTTATGATGTGATATATACATATTTGATGGTGAATAGAGGTTATGAGCTTATAGTATACACAATATTTTGAATGATCAAAAATTTCCCAAGTGATGGCATGAGGTATGCGATGACATAAAATGGTATCTAAAGCATGATATGTGGATGTGGTGTGTAGTTGACTTTGAGTATGATTTAATAGTTTTATCTCGATGAAAAGGTACTATCAAGTTTGAAATTGGTGCTATTACCATGTTGAGCCACATATTTTTCATGAAATGCTTAAATAGAAAGAGAGATAGACATAGTTTGAACATGTATTTTATAAGAATACATTGATACTGATGATGGGTTTGATGATTGATGTGGTTATGATGTTTTGTTAGTATTAAAGTGTTGACTTTAGTGGATGTGTGGTTCGATAAATCAAGTGCGTGCACAATTATAAAAGGGACTAAATTGGTGATTGTGGGTATCTAGAAAATCAAAAAGGCAGAGTTAGTTGAATAAAAATATTTTATATGGACACTATGGAAGGAGTATTTAGAGTTATTCCACCTTGGTTATTTATCATATGACATATTTAGTGTTGTCCTGGTGGTTGTATCAAGGTGTAGTTGTAGAATTGATCAGTTGAAGAGTCCATTGTTTTAAACAGTTTTGTTGTTAGTTGAGTTTATATAAAACAACAATTATCACTAGAGTAGTGAGATACATCCATTTAAGGCATTGTATGTGCAGAGGTGCAAAGCTTCAATTGGTGTGTTTGATAATTTTGATATAAGACCTTGGGTACTAATATTTTGCATGAATTGTTCAGACAACTCTCCTATCTTACCATCACAATCCTTTAATCGTTCGAGGACGAACGATGGGTAAATTGGTATCTATTGTAACGACTCTTATGATCGGTTAAAGTACTAGAACTTTTATTTGATAACATACTTTTTGATAGATTCTAAATAGATATGTTTAACTATTCATAACTACAATGATAAAATTAATAGCGCAATTTTAATAATTTATTTAGTTGATGGTTAAGAAAAATAACATTAGAATTTATGGTGGACCACTTTTACTATTTTTATAATTAGTATTTTAATAATTAGGGTAGTACACATTTTGTAGAAAACAAGAAAACTAAAAGAGAGGCGCACAACGGGAGAACAAAACAAATCGAAAAGAAAAACGACGAATAGCATGTAAGCATTGATTGCCTCAATCATTGCATTTGTTTATATGAATATATGTCATATTATCATTAATTAATTATTATTTTTAATTAAATTGTATTGTAATGTTGACGGAATAGGAATCAGAAGTGCAAATTCAATTCGCACTTGCTTCTGCGGCCGTATTATTATTATTATTTAATTTAGGTGTCAAATTTTTTTATGTCTATTAATAGGTAATGTTGACAATTATCACCGTATGGTAACACAATAAGAATAATGTACATAATATATCATTATCTCTGCAATTTAAATTAGTACCACTTCATGATAAGTTATTTAGGTTTTAATTACTTTTGCTCTTCTTCGTATAGTTATTTTATTATGATTCAATCTTGATATATTAAGATAGATAATTAAATATTGAGTGTAGTATATTATCTGAAATACCATTAAAGTTATGTTATTTAGAAAATTAATGACTTAACCTTAGGCTTGAATATAGGAAATAGGAGGCTTGACATATTAATTGAACTCAGGATAAGAAACTTGAATATAGATTTGTATTTGATGACTATTGGGTTTAAACTATACTTAATAGAGTAATGTAAGTGCCTATATAATCGTTAACTTATAAATTATGAATATTGCATAGATTGGAAAGGTTCAGAGGCATTGAGGAAAGAAAAAGTATTGGAGAAGTAGCTTGCTTGACTTCGGCTCTTCAATTGAGGTAGGTTATGGCTTATGCTATTTGATAGTAAACTCTTAATAGTGATTGATATGTATTGAATGATGTTGAGAAGTTTTCTATGTACTCGATTTTGTGATTGTGTGCCTTTGTTATGTGTTTTGTGATTGGTCTAAAATCCTGAGATCGTGGAATTTATATTCTTGAACCCTCTTTATCGAAGTGATGTATTAAATAAAGAAAGCTCAATGAAATATTATTAACGAATGAAAAATTGGTGATACTAAATGATAAACTAATGATATTATAGGATCGAAGTGTAACGTTCAAACACAATATTCTTGGATCGGAGTGTAACGTTCCGACACGATAATATTAAAGGAAAAATATGTTGAGTTAATGGAAGATACTCAATCTCAATGAACTCAACTCCCAAGATGGTTTGGTTTGGAGGCATAAGTCCTCATGTGTGATCTTGATACTATTGACTTAATACGTGCTTACTTTATTGTTATTCACACTTGTTCATGTTGTTTGTTGCTTATCACATGTTAAGTGCTATAGTTGAGTTCATACTATTACTCTTTGCATATTAGTTACTATTTTGGATTGACCGGTGATACTTACTCAGTACATGTTGCCTCGTACTAAGCCTTACTTGTTTTCTTTTTTGTTTTCCTTTTATGAAATGCAAGGACTGTACCTATGACTTCTGATTTTCCTCAGCTCTAGCAAGCCTCCCGCATATCAAGTTCAGGGTGAGCTATCCATTCAAGCTCGTGTTGGATTCTCTCGGTCATGACATGATGTCCTATACTTTCGGACACATACTATTTTATTCTTTTATTTAAGTGTATTCGATATTCTTAGACTTAGCATTGGATATTGGATGTCCTTGATGTGATGACTATCAGATTTTGGGATGATAAGTATTAAACATTAGAAACTTCTTTAAATTGGTTTCTTAGTATCTTTTGGACCTTCCGCATTATTTATATTATTTATAGTTGAACTATTGGTATATGTTGGGGTTTAGATGTGTTGGTTCCCCCACCCAAGGAAGTAAGTGTTGGTGCCACTCACGACTCATTTTGGGTCGTGACAATAATAATTTGTATAGATGGTGAGTGAATAATAAAAACAATGATTTAAAAAATTGAAATATTAGATCATGTGTAAGGTATCCTCCAATTTAAAGAACACCAACTGTCAAATCAATGTTAATTATAAGATGAAGAGCTTTACTCTTTTGGCTCAAAGACAACAATTAAATCAATTATTTGATGCTCGACCAAAATATCACCTTCCAATTTCTTCTGTATCATTCTCACCCTGCAACTTAATCGCCAACTTCTACTCCTCCATGTATTTATCATGGGGTATTTATGAGTCAGAGTGTATAGTCTTATACATTAGTATTTATTTTTTAAATTATTGTTATTCTTTACAAAGATCTTTAGTGGCTCAAAGACATTTTATTTTCCCTAAGCATAATCATGTATGTAATCCTCTACATTCACATTGAAAACTTTATCAATTATCTCCACTATACTTGTTGTAAACGTAGTGTTGTTCACAAGTATAGAAGAAATAATTTATAAATTTAATAAATATAGAGAATCGTCAACGTGATCATGTTTAGGGAAAATCAAATGTCTTTGTGGCGTTGGGAGATATCCATAAATATTTCGAAGACAGGAATGAGATAGAAAACAAACAAATACTAATTTATAAGGTTATGAACCAAGTATCAGAAAGACCTCCAGAAACACACGGAGGAGCTAAAGCTGGAAATAAAGTTGCGATTGGGTGAAGTTCTAGAAGAAACAAAAAGGGCTATTTGATTGAGCATTTCAAGTTTAATTTAATTGATGCCTTGATATAAAAATGGAGGAGAGTTGATGAACTCATAATTATCATGGAGTTGGTAATTGTAGTTTTTAAAATTGGAGTTCTTCTTGGAAATGACTTAACCAGTGGTTGAAACATTTAATATAATCAATAATTTTCTTTTTTGTTAAGTTAATTAATTATCGTTAATCTTCAGTTATTCATTTATACGATGGTTTAGATCAGAACATAGAAGGTTTTGGAGTTCTTATTAAATTATTTAAATTTTATTGTTTGTTTCATCTTTAATATTTATGGTATTTTGAGTTTTCTAAATTAGTATATCAATTGATTCCTTATAAAAATAGAGAACGATTAAAGTGTTGGATCAACGAGAACACTAAGTATGTAGGTATTAACTACTTAATTGCAAAATCACTCCACCAAAATAAATAATCCATGCATAAAAATCCTTATAAATTAATGAGTTAATAATAAAAATAAAGATTGTCCAAATTAGAAGATTCTATCATTTGAAAGGTATCCAATGGTTTCAAGAACACCAACAACCAAATCAATGTTAATGTTAAGCAAAAGAGTTCTCCTCTTTTGACTCAAAGAAAAAAATTAGATCAAATTTAAGATGCTCGACCACCATAGAAGCTCACAATAGCATCTCCTAATTTCTTATTTATAATTCTCCACCATGAACTTAATGGCAAGCTTCTACTCCTCCGTGTATATATCATGAGGTGTTTATGAGCCAGGGTGTATGGTCTTATACATTACTTTTTGTTTTTGTCATTAAATCTTTGTAATTCTTTAGAACGATCTCTAGTGCCTCAAAGACATTTGATTTTCCCTGAGCTCACTCATGTAGGTGATCCTCTACTTTCACTTTGAAAAATTTATCTATTATCTCAACTATACTTGTGGAAAACCATGTGTTGTCCACATGTAGAGAAGAAAATTGATAAATTTTTCGAAAGGATAGAGAACCGTGAACGTGATTATGCTGAGGAGAATGAAATAACTTTCATTCATTGAAGGATTTTTATAGATTTTAAAAGCATTAATGATAAAGAAAATGAAAGAATACTAATTTATCAGGTTATGCACCCCGGATCAGAAATACCTCT
This sequence comes from Solanum lycopersicum, assembly GCF_036512215.1. Classification (NCBI taxonomy): domain Eukaryota; kingdom Viridiplantae; phylum Streptophyta; class Magnoliopsida; order Solanales; family Solanaceae; genus Solanum; species Solanum lycopersicum. The sequence goes on along the minus strand of NC_090800.1, from coordinate 33,229,769 downwards.
AGATAAACACATGGATGAGGTAAACCTGGAAATAAAGTTGCGGGAAGGGAAATTTTAGAAAAAACAAAAAAGTACTAATTTGATCGAGCATCTAAAGTTTGATTTTTATTGATGCCCAAGATATAAAAAACAAGTAGACTTCTTGAACTCCTTATTATGTTTGAGTTGGTAATTGGAGTAATGCTTTGAAATGACTGAACTAGTGGTCTTAACTTTTAATATGATCAATTATTTTCTTTTTTATTTAGGCCGTTAACGTCAATCTTCAGTAATCCATTTATATGATGGTTAAGATCACAAAATAAAAGGTTTTGGAGTTCTTATGAAATTATGTAAGTTTTATTGTTTGTTTCGTCTTTAATATTTATGATATTTTGAGTTGTGTAAATTAGTAAATCAATTTAACCCTTTTCCAAACGAGCGAACAATGAATGTGAAGATCAAAGAGAACACTTAGCGATGTAGGTATTAACTACATAAATGCAAAACCACTCCTCTAAAATAAATATTTCATGTATAAAAATTCATATAACTCGATGAGTTAATAATAAAGATAAATATCGACCAAACTAGACGATTTGATCATTGTAAAGGTATTCTCCAATTATAAGAATACCAAGTACAAAATCAATGTTTTTATAAGCTAGAGAGCTCTCCTCATCTGGTTCAAAGACAACAATGAAATAAAATTGTAGATGCTCGACAAAAGTAGCACCTCCGTATTTCTTGTTTATTATTCTCCACCTGCAACTTAAGGGCATGCTTCTACTCCTCCATGTATTCATCATAAGGTGTTTATGAGCCAGGGTGTATAATCTTACACATTAGCATTTGTGTTTGTCATTAAATGTTTATAGTTCTTTAGAAAGATCTTTAGTTCCTGAAAGCCATTTGATTTTCCCTATGTATAATCATGATAGTTATCTTGTACATTCACGTTGAAAAATTTATCAATTATCTCTACTATAATTGTGAAAGACCTTGTGTTATCCACAAGTATAGAAGAAATAATTGTTAAATTTTTCAAAAGGAATTTATAGAATCGTCAACGTGATTATGTTGAGACCAAATCAAATGTCTTTCGAGCATTGAATGATCTCCATATATATATTTATAAGAATTCAATGTGAAAGAAAACAAAAGAATACTAATTTATCAGGTTATGCACCCCGGATCATAAATACCTCTACATAAGCACATGGAGGAGTAAGAGATGGCAATAAATTTGGGGGTAGGGGAAGTTCTAGAAGATAAAAATTTAATACTTTGATCGAGTATTTGAAGTTGTAATTTTTCCGACTGATATTAAAAAGAACGAGAGTTCTTGAACTCATAATTATCATGCAGTTGGTTATTAGAGTCCTTGAAATTAGACTTATCCTTGGAAATTACTTAAACAACAGTAGAAACTTTTAATATGATCAATTCTTTTCTTTTTATTAAGTTAGTTGTCATTAATCTTCACTCACGATTTGTTAGATAAAAAATAGAACGTTTTGGAGTTTTTATGAAATTAAGTATATTATTTTTTATATTTATTTTTATCTTTAATTTTTTGATATTATGATTTATTTAAATTAATAAATCAATTGAAGACTTTTCTAAACTTGTGAACAATAAATTTGAAGGATCAAAGAGAACAATGATGCCTTCATTAAGCTTCATTCATGGTTCTAGCTCTAAAGGGATTGGTGCATATACATGTTACACCTGAGATAGCTATCTATCAGATGTGGAAATATTGTGTAATGAGAATATAACACATTTATTAAGTGTTAGTATTATTTTATGTTGATTAGAATGTGAGATATGAATTTGTGCATTACTTAAAATCTGATATGGAGATATCTATAGCTACACGATATGGAGAATTTTTTCAAGTATTAGTTAATATTCACTATTAAAAATTGATAAATTGTGAACTAAATTTGACATCAAACTACTAGAGTCCGAATCACTCAACCAAGATTAAATTAATTGACAAGTATAAAAAAGTTGAAACATGTTATTTTCAATTCTTCTACAAGAATGTTTCCCTAATCACTCTTGGTATTAATGATAATGTCAGTGCTAGCATGGAAATAATTCATAATTAAGAGGTCGGAGTTTATAGTATTGACAAAATGTAGGATGCAAACATAGTTGATGCAAGTAAATTTGATGTGAGAAAATTAGTAGTGAACTTTAATGGTAACCAAGAGCATCATAAGGAGAACATATGTATTGAGAAAGCTATAATTAGCAGCCCTAACAAAATAGATTCTATTAAAATTTTGGTATCCCCTCAAAGGCGACTCAAGCAATGGGGGTTGTAGAAAATTATTGTTCTCAAGAAAATCAAGAAATCTGCCCATTGAGGCAGATGTGTCGCCAAGATTGATTAAATCTTCCAAAACAAGGAAGAAGAAAAGAAATCAAGATTTACATCATCTACTTAGGAAACAGCCAAGAAGAAATAAATCTTTTAATTATTTATGAAAGCTCTAGTTTGTAATACTTGGTCTATAAAGTCCCAACAAGATTTCCTTAGAGTGCAAATGTTCCATAATTTTCATAAATTTTCTTTTATAGGCTTGGTGGAATCAACTACACATGTCAGATATATCAATAAATATGAAGAAGATTAATGTTGTCACAAGTAAAAGTAAATCACAATGGAAACGTTTGGTGTTTCATTAATTCAGAGTTCGATGTTACCGTGGTGATGGATCTGTGATGTTACGTGGTGATGGATACAAATAAAAAATTTACGCTGTGTTTTACCACAACAACGGTCTAATAGATTTCATGTCACTTTAATCTATGTTAAATATATTGTTTAGGATAGAGAAATACTATGGCAGGATATACATTAGATGACAACATCTATTGATAGCCCTTGGTTAATTGGTGGAGACTTTAATGAAGTCTTGAATGTTGATAAGATGGGTTGACACCCTATTCAAGATATTGATTATCAAGACTTCAATAAATGTATTTTTAGTTGCAAAATGATTGTATTTTTGAAAGATTGGATAAGATCCTCTCTTATCAGCACATGCAGAACTGGTTTAATATTCTTGAAATTAAACATCTTTGAAGAACATGATCAGATAATGCCTCTATATATTTTACCATGAAAGAGAGGATGAATACATATAGGAAACTATTGAGGTTTTTAATGTTTTGGACTGAGCATGATCAATTTATTAAGGCACTGAGGTAGAATTTATGTTAGATGAGTCCAAAAATCCATTTCTCCTTTTAAAGAAAACATTAAAAGGGTCAAATCTTCTTTGACCAAATGGATCAAGGAATTTTACGTTAATATTTTTTAACAAGTACTATCAGGGTAGATATTGTCAAAATCAAAGAAACTATTTGAGGAAGCTCATAATGTTTAAAATACAAAAGTATTGAATGTAGACCAGATTGAGTATAAAAAAAACTTGTATTTTAAGAGGTTCTTTGGCAACAGAAAGTTTGGTATGGCTTGTTTGAGGGTGGATATAGTAATAGTAGATCTTTTCGCAACTTTGTTAATGTTAGAAGGAATGTGAGGCAGTTGTTGAAGCTGTTAAATTCTATGAGGATCAGTTTCATAAGGACAGACCTTGTACACCTTTTTTTGTTGTTGCGACATAGTCCTACTGTTTTTACAAATGAGGAAAATATTGGTTTTTGTGAAGTAACGGAGTTGTTTTCAATATGAAAGGAGATAGTGCTGCAGGTCTTGATTGATCAAATGGTATTTTTTTTAATGTTGTTGGGATAGTGTAGGACAAGATATTATCAGCCCTATTTATTCTATCAGTTGGCGTTTTATCTAGGTCATTAAACTATTTATTTGAGGATGATCTATTTCGGGGTTGTGGGATGCCAAAATGTAGTACAAATATAAACAATGTTACTTATGCAGATAATACTAATATTTTTGCATCTCTAATAGATACTCAGTGGTAAAGTTTGTTGTTCATCTTGTATTTCGAACATACTAAGAACAAAAATTTGAACATCTTTGTATGACAACAAAGTTTAAGAACATTTTTACAACTAGAAAATTAAAACTAGTTGCGAAAAGGAAATCAGAAACAGATTTTAAAAAAATATACGAAATATTTTTCTTAAAGAAGAATTGTTTTTTTATATATGTCTAAAGAATATTACTGATTCCAACAAACTTTGCAGAAACATGAAGTTACCAAGTTTAATGAATCAGTGATGAACAAAAGAATAGAAGAACTAAAATTAATTCACAAATCTAAAATTTGTATAACACGTACCAGAATCTGGAAAAAAATTTATAGGAAAAAGATCAAGTCCACTGAACTCGTAGTGTCCCCTTAAGGAAATAATTTCCCTCTAGTATCGAAGGTTTGATTTGGAATATGGCCTCCCAGGGTAAAATATTCTCAATCATCAGAGTATAGATACCAAAAACTCCGATATAAGAAAACCACTCAACGGCAGTAAAGTACACTTAGAATACTAGATTTAGTAGTTGAAGAATAAATCCATGAATCCTATATTAAAATGTGAGTAAATCCCTCAATTTATAGAAAACAAAAGGTAGTGAGAAAAGGTTCTTATTGTGCCTTACCGGAAAGGTCACAAACCTTTGAAAAAGTTACAGTCTTTTAAAAAGGTCGTCACCTTTCATAAAAGTCACAACTTTACATAAAAGTCACAACTTTTCATAAAAGTCACAACTTTTCAAAAAGTTGCAACATTTCATAAAATCACAATTCTTCATAAAAGTCGCAATTCTTCATTTCCCATTCACACCTTTTTAAATCCCAATAATCCCCCGCATGAATGGGAAATGACTCGAAGACAAAGAAACGGAAAAGTATGTGTACTTTACAAGCAAGAATTAATTGCATCTGGATAAGTAGGTTTCCCCTTGGACTTTCCATAGTGAACATATATCAGATATACTCGGTCAATCGGTAGATGCGATATCTTTGAACCATCGAACTTAGGTGTATACCTAGACAACCAAATGTCACACAATTAACTCTTTACCATTTATGGTTCTTACGGTTGTGTTCGTTTTAGCCATTAACATCTCCTGGTTTCATGAGTGTATAGAGAGATGGGATTTTGAAAATAATCTTCTTTGAAGCGTCTTACACTTCACACTCACATAGGTGATTCCTAACCGTGTTATCGCGTAGATACACTATTTGGTAAACTTTGCTAAACATAGCAAATCATTAAAACCATTAAGCTTTATTAATTCATTAACAAGTCTTAATGTTGTATCCTTGTCCTGAGCATTGTCTTCATCATGAGAATGTATTGAGTTTGTTGACAATGCCGAACCCGTCATTCATAACATTGTTTCTCTCATTGAATCTAGATCTTGGAATATCCAGTCTGCTAGCTAGAGTTACCTCCATGATGACTTGTCCTAAGCCAAAAATTTATTCTCTTAGATGATCTTTTACCTTCCTCTCTAGTTATGTTTTTTTTGTAAGTGGATCCGACACATTATCCTTTGACTTTACATAGTCAATTTTGATAATTTCACTAGAGAATGTTTTCTAACGGTATCATGTATATGTCGTATATGACGAGACTTTCCGCTATACGTGATGCCCCATGCCCTACCTATTGCATCTTGACTGTGAAAGTGTCTGCACACTAATGCCAATGGTTTGGGCCAAAATAGAATATCTATCAAGAAATTCCGGAGTCTTTCAACTTATTCACCGACCTTATCTAGAGCATCTAGCTCAAAGATCATTGTAAAGCTGGCGATATATGTCTCTTTTGAAATATTTCTAAAAGACTGCTCCTCTACCAATAGTAAATACATATCCACTCGTGAATTTTACTTCATTCGTCCGTTGATTCAATTTGCATCACTATATCTTTCATTATTGTTGGATATTGTTATAATGCAAGACATAGTTTTAAGTATTAATTTAAATACTCCAAAAACTATATTTATTGTCATCAAATGAATTTATTTGGGATTACTTGTGACCCGACTCAATTTAAAATACCAAATGCTAAATCTGATCGCATAGTCTATATGATATGCACCATGCTTCCCAAAACTCCAGCACAATCAAATTGTGAGTCACTTTTGTTTTCACTCTTTTGAAATGCAAAGCTTACATTTATTGGACACTTGACAATATTGACATCCATATATTTGAACTAGTTAAGTACCTTTTCAATGCAATGAGATCGTGAAAATGCTAAACATTATGGAGCTGTACAAATTCTTATATCTAAGATCGCATTAGCAACTCCAATTATTCTCATTCCACTTGCTTTATAACATACGTTTAGTAGCATTTATGTCATTAGTGTCTTTATTGATGATCAACATATCACCAATATACAAACCAACAATGACCTTATGATTTTAATGTGAATATATTTATCACTTCCATCATTCTTAAATCCATTTGCCGACATGGTTTGATCAAATTGTGGAATTGTTTGGGTGCTTCCATAATGTGACTTAACAAGTTCACAGACTTTCTTTTATTTACCAGGAACCACAAAACCCTCGAGTTGTTCCATGTAAATTTCTCCCTCCAATTCTACATTTAAGAAAGTTCTTTTCACATTTAATTAATTAATTTTGAGGTAATATACCACATAAATAATTTTTGCATCCGAATGGATGTAATTATAATTAGTAATGAGTATATAAATATTGACAAGATCAAAATCTTGATTTTTCTTTTGTCTAAGGCCTTTGACACAAAGTCTTGTTTTATATTTTTCAACAGATCCATCAACTGTTATTTTCCTTCTAAAGTTTCACTTGGAACCCATAGGTTTATTTTCTTAAAAAAGATCAATTAACTTCCAATATTGTTTATTGACATCATATTTCCAAAGAATGAGGCTACAGAAGACACAGAAAATGTTACTAAATCATATTCGAAGGATGTAAATGTCCTTTAACATTTACTAAGCCTCTGAATCCCTTTATTAAGTACATTATCCTTTTCATTTCCTAGGCCTTTTAGACCCTTGTCTAGACTACTCAAATCTAATTTTACGGTCCACAGTCATAGGTCCTGTTTTAATTCTATTAGAAATAGGAACTTGGACTTTGACTAGATACTCCCACACTTTGAAATATTTCAAGTTGGATTTCCTTCCTTTCCATTTCTCATATGGAAAAGATTGTATTCTAATCAAAGAAAATCACTTTCTTTTTAAAAAGACAACTTTTATTTGTTCCCTTTTGCTGTAAGGATAGTTCCTCCACACAAGTTTTGTGTAAGCCCGAATTTATAAATAATGCATCCATCATTCCTTTCAACATTTGTTTTTTCATTAGATTGAGGTGAATATGGCAGTAGTTTTATGGTATTCCGTTTAAAGATTACCAGGTAACCTTCTTATTCAATTATCTAATAAGGAAAATAGTTTCTAAGAGTAATCATGTTTGATTTTTAGTTTTTTTATTATGTGTATCTTTGGAAAAAGATTTGCAAACCATATGTTTTGGAATGAATTTTACTTTGCAAATATTGTTGATTTAAAATTCTTTAGTTTGCAAAAATGAGAGATGCATATTATTGTTTGATAGAATAGTATGTCTAAATGTTATAGTTCGAAGACTATTTGATAAGAAAAATATTTCTATATGATAAAGAATATGTTTTATTCTGTTTGGAGAAAAAAAAGACTTTTGTAGTTTTGTATTCCATGAGAAATGTTAGTGTGTCTGATTTTTGTAGACTAAAAACATTTGTGGTTTTATACTCTGGATAAATTTGACTAGGCAATTGGTTTGAAAAATATGAAAACTTCACATAATAAGTCAGTGTTGTACTTTTGATTTTCTATAAACTTCAATGTAATATAGAAATAAATTGTACAATTTTTTTTTCTTATTGTTAGTATTTGAAATACCAAGTGGTATGTCTATTTATGATAGAGGAAAAATACCAGTGACTTAGAATTTGAGATTTTGTGCCTCTATTGAATGATCTTGGACATTGTGAAAACATTGCCTAAGAGAATTGCAGCACAACATTAAAATATCTGGAAAAACTTTTTTCATTACTTGAAAAATATTTTTGAGATCACATTTGAAAAATGGTTGTTATTTGCTAATGATTGGACTTGGTGTCTAATTTAACTTTGGGGCAAATGATATGAAATTCAATAATACTTTTGTATTATGTTATACCCACAAAATTCTTGGAGTATATATGGTATTGTGGCTTTTGAGTCTCTCTATTACTAGTATATAGTGTGACTAGTATGAAACATCTAAATTATACATATACTTGTTCAAAATAATTGTGTTCTTTTATTAAAAAAAATATCACTTAAAATGCTGTGATTTTTCATGAAAAGATATGTATATTATAATAAAAGTATTTGCATATACATGAATATTGGTGAACAGTGATTTGTTATGCTTTTGTAAAAATAATATTTGGACTATATTGCCTTTATTGAACCCGATGAGAGTTTGTTCATGGGTAGTTCTATAACAATTATATTGAAAGTTATGGAAATGTCCTTCTGAAAAGGACATTTGACAATCTAAACAATGTTTGTATCACACAAAATTTTAAGAAAGAGGAAAAAAATATTAGCGTGAAAAAGCTACCTCGCGAAGAGCTTTTCAAACTCAATGTTTTTGTTTGTTCTTACTTGCTCGAGTTAATGTTTGCGATATGAACACTTGGGGAATGTCAATTACAAAACCTTGTAAGAAAAACTAATCAACTTAGAAGTTTTTCCAAACTTTGAGTGCAATAAATAAAAATGTTAAGTTTTTGTGGAATCTTAGTATGTTGAGCATTCTTATAAATCTGTTGAAAGGAATTATAATCCCTTAGAATTGATTTACACTGACAATTATGATATGAAGTTAACACCATCTAATTGTGGGAAAAAGTAATTGTTACTTATATTGGGAATTGAATTAGAAATGACTGTCTATTTACTGAATTGTATGGATGAAGCAATAGAAATGTCTAGACGTTATATCGATGTTGAAGATCAATGTGAAAAAATATAAAAAGTTATAAGAATGGAGATTGTTTTTCATCTTGTATTTCAAACATACTTAGAACAAAACTCATGAACATCTTTGTAAGACAACAAAGTTTAAGAACATTTTTACAACTAGAAAATTAAAAATAGTAGCGAAACTAGAATCAGAAATAGATTTAAAAAAATAATATGGAATATTTTTCTTAAAGAAGAATTGTTGTTAATATATTTCTAAAGAATCTTATTGATTCGAACAAACTTTGCAGAAACACGAATGTAACGACTTGTTTAGTAGTTTTGAGCAGTAGAGTATTTCTGGTAATAATTGTCTGAGTCGACAGATCCCACGACGGACCGTCATAGGCACGATGGGCCGTCGAGGGTGTCTCGTTCCAAAACATTTATAATTCTAAAATTTGGGTACTGAGATCGACTCTCTAAACTTCGCGACGAAATGGAAGGATGGACCATCACAGGCATGACGGGCCGTCACGGACTCTTCAAGGAATTGAGTCTCTGAACTTTGTGACGGAAGCAGCAGGACGGACCGTCGTAGGCAGGACGGACCGTCGTAGGCACGACGGGCCGTCACAGGCTGCGTAACCCTGATTGGGTCGGATTTTTGTTTAATGTTTTAAGGGGCGTTTTGGACTATTCCTTCTTATTATTATAAAGTTAGTGGTTGAATGTTTATAATTCAATTACTTGGGGGTTAAAAGAGATAACCTTGAATTAATTAGTGGGTTACTTTTAGTATCTTTTATACTTAATTATATGGTAATTAGGGTAAAAGAAAAAGAGTTTGAATAAGGAAAAATCAGAAAAAGAGAAAGAACAGAGAGAGAGAGAAACGATCGATGAAGAGGAGAGGAACGAAGAGGGAAGCAAAGCTTTGGAGAAGTAGATTTCTTGATCACGATTCTTCGGTGGAGGTAGGTTATGGTTTTTATGCTATTTCATATTAAACTCTTAATAGCGAATGATATGTGTTGGGTAGTATTGTAAAGTCTTCTATATGCTTAATTGTGTGCTTGCATGATGTGATTATATAATTGTGATAAAATAAGCATGATGAGGCTGTTGAATCTTAAACCTTAAAACCTCTTTGTTAATTATGATGCCTTGGTATAAAAGCAGGCTTGATGAACTAAAAGAATGAGGTTAGTGGATCGGGTGTCACGTTCCGACACTATGATAGTAATAGAGGATCGGGTGTCACTTTCCGACACCAGGATTGTAATAGAGAATCGGGTGTCATGTTCCGACACCAGGATAGTATTAATGGATCGGGTGTCACGTTCCGACACCAGGATAGTAATAGTGGATCGGGTGTCACATTTCGACACTGGGATAGTATGATGAGGTTCAGAGTGTCACGTTCCGACACCAGGATAGTAAAGGGAATGAATCTTGAAATATGTTAATATACTCAATTTAATGGACCTATTTCCCAAATTAGTATGGTATGGAGGCTTGAGTCCCCATGGGTGTAATTGGCGTTATTTATCAATGATTCTCGTGCTTGTGTTGCTACCTGTTGAGTATTGTAGTTGATTTTATGATATTATCTGATATATACTATTTTCTATTTTGAGTTGGCCGATGATACCTACTTAGTAACTGTGTTTTGTACTGACCCTACTTGTATGTTTTCTTTTTATTATTCATGGAGTACAACAAATGTACCGTCGTCTTCAACTCAATCGCAACTCTAGCCAGTCTTCGTCACACCAGATTTCAGAATGAGCTAAAGCTTCTAGCTTGGACTGGATCTTCTTCTTCATGTCTAGATGCCTTGAAGTTCAGGCATAGACTAGCTGTTATTTATGTTTAGTTTCTTAGATACTCTTATCTTAGGAATTTGAGGATAGATGTTCTTATGATGATGACTTCCAGATTTTGGGGATAATGATAAGTTTGAGTTTTAGAAGTTGTTTATTGATTTAGTTAATGAGTTTTAAGTCTACCGCATTATTTTTTTATTTACTATGTTTGAAATGTTGGGGTTTAGATTGGTTGGTTCGCTCACATAGTAGGATAAGTGTGGGTGCCACTCGCGGCTCGTTTTGGATCGTGACAAACTTGGTATCAGAGTGTTAGGTTCGTTGGTCACATCACACAAGAACGATTCTAGTAGAGTCTTGAGGAATGGTAGGGGGACGCCTTTACTTTTCTTTGAGAAGCTATAAGACTTTAGGAAAAATTCCATTCTTTTCTTCTTTCGTGCTATTACTTGGATCCAATTGGTATCTAGGTGATACAAATTTGTATCTGACCATCTTCACTCTATTTCGCAGATGGTTAGAACTAGAGCAACAACCGCGCCAACACCAACACCAACACCGGCAAGACAAGATGCGTCTGAGCCAGCCACTGGGGCTGTAGCTCAAAGTGGGGTAGTGTCAAGAGGCCGTGGTAGAGGTCGCGGGAGGACGTCCTTTAGAGGAAGAGGACAAACGCCTGGCCCGTCTAGTACTAGGGTGGTGACTCCTCCACCGACTGAGGAAGTTGTAAGAGAGGGGGAGGAAGGGGAGAATGAGCAAGTGCAGAATGAGGAATTACCATCCTAACTTACCCCAGAGATGATTAATTAGGTTCTTTTTTTTATCTTAGCGGGTTATGTGATAAGGGCCAGACACCTCCAGTGTTTTCTGCACCAGCACCTCAGGTTCTGGGAGTACAACATGCAACTGCTGGGGCTCCCCGCATGGATGCCTCATTGGAAATAGGCACATTTTCTCATTTGAATACAGGGCCTATAATGACAAGTGATCAGCCTGAACTTTTCAGTAAGTTCTTGAAATTGAAACCTCTGGTCTTCAAGGGTGCTGAATCTAAGGATGCCTACGATTTTCTGGTTGACTGTCATGAGTTACTACACAAGATGGGTATAGTAGAACAATTTGGCGTCGAGTTTGTGACCTATTAATTTCAAGGAAACGCCAAAATGTGGTGGCGGTCACATGTGGAGTGTCAACCAACAGAGGCACCACCTATGACTTGGGCATCATTCTTTAGTTTATTTATGGAGAAGTATATACCCCGTACTTTGAGGGATAGGAGGAGAGATGAGTTTCTAGGCCTAGAGCAAGGCAGGATGTCAGTTACTGCTTATGAGGATAAGTTTTGTGCACTCTCCAGATATGCCACCCAGCTTTGCTTCAGTCCATAAGAGCAGATTCGCCGTTTTGTGAAGGGGTTGAGGTAAGATTTGCGGATCTCAGCCTTACATGTAGCTGCTACAACAAAATCTTTTCAAGAAGTGGTAGACTTTGTGATAGAGGATGAGGGAGTGAAGCCGGATGATTTTAACATGACATCAACTAATAAGAAGTTTCATAAGGCAGGTGAGTTTAGTGGTTCTTACTCCAGAGGACAGAGTTCTGGAGGTTATACAACCCGACCTATTCAGTCTTTACTGCAGGCTGTAGCTGGGGGTTCACCGCATACCGGTCAACATTTCTCTGAGTTTGGAGGTTATCCCCAGACTCCGTCGTTCTCACAGAGACCTATGCTTGAACCCAGAGAGTGTTATGGATGTGGGGAAATTGGACATATTAAGAGAGATTGTCTAAAACAGAGTTACAGACCCCCAATAGTCAGAGGTAGAGGTGGTCATGGAAGAGGCCGCTATGCTGGAGAATGTGCTGGCCGAGGTAATGGCGGTCACCAAATCAACCGAGGTGGCGGGCAAACTGGAGCCATTACAGCACAACATGGTAGGGGCAACAGGCAGACAGGCGTTAGGGCCCATTGTTACGCTTTCCTGGGGCGGTCTGAAGCGGAGACATCCGATGCTGTTATCACAGGTAATCATTTGGTTTGTGATTGCATGGCTTTCGTATTATTTGATCCTGGATCCACATTTTCATATGTATCTTCTTCATTTTCTACTGGTCTTAATTTACATTGTGAATTGCTTGACATGCCTATTCGTGTTTCTACTCCGGTGGGTGAGTCTATGATAGTTGAAAAGGTGTATCTGTCTTGTCTTGTAACGTTTGTGGGGAGCAATACTCATGCAGACCTGGTTATCTTAGAAATGGTTGATTTTGATGTAATTCTGGGTATGACTTGGCTTTCTCCAAACTTTGCAATCCTAGATTGTAATGCTAAAACTGTGACATTAGCTAATCCTGGGACAGATCCGTTAGTGTAGGAGGGTGACTACACTTGCAATCGGGTTCGTATCATCTCCTTTCTTCGTGCTAAGAAAATGGTTAGTAAGGGTTGTTTGGCGTTCTTGGCACACCTCAGGGATGATACTACCCAAGTACCTTCTATTGAGTCGGTTTTGATAGTCCGTGAGTTTCTGGATGTGTTTCCTGCAGACCTTCCTGGTATGCCACCGGATAGGGATATTGATTTCTGTATTGATCTGGAGCCGGGTACTCGCCCCATTTCCATACCCCCTTATAGGATGGCTCCTGCTGAGTTAAGAGAGTTAAAGGCCCAACTTCAGGGGTTGTTAAGCAAAGGTTTTATTAGACCAAGTGCATCACCTTGGGCGCTCCGGTTTTGTTTGTGAAGAAGAAGGATGGAAGTTTTCGGATGTGCATTGACTACAGACAACTGAATAAGGTAACTGTTAAGAACAAGTACCCTCTTCCTCGCATCGATGATTTGTTTGATCAGTTACAAGGTGCTTGTACCTTCTCAAAAATTGATTTGAGGTCTGGTTATCATCAATTGAAAATATGGGCCAGGGTTGTGCTCAAGACTGCTTTTCGGACTAGGTATGGACATTATGAGTTCTTAGTAATGTCTTTTGGGATTACTAATGCCCCTGCTGCTTTCATGCGTTTGATGAACGGGATTTTTAAGCCATATCTGGATCTCTTTGTCATCGTATTCATTGACGATATACTGGTATACTCAGAGAGCAAGAAAGAACATGAGGAACACTTGAGAATTGTATTGGAAATGTTGAGGGAGAAAAAACTTTATGCCAAATTCTCCAAGTGTGAGTTTTAGCTAGATTCATTGTCCTTCTTGGGGCATGTGGTTTCTAAGGATTGAGTGATGGTGGATCCTTCTAAGATTGAAGCAGTGAAGAGTTGGGCAAGACCTACTAATGTTACATAGGTAAGGAGCTTCGTTGGTTTAGCTAGCTACTACCGTCGATTTGTCAAGGGATTTTCTTTTGTTGCTTCCCAATTCACAAACTTGACTAAGTAGAGTGTTCCATTTGTATGGTCGGACGAGTGTGAAGAAAGCTTTAAGAAGCTCAAAACCTTGTTGACTACTGCGCCAATCCTTACCCTGGCAGTGGAAGGTAGGAATTTCATTGTTTATTGTGATGCATCCTATTCTTGTTTAGGTGCAGTCCTAATGCAAGAGAAGAATGTAATTGCTTATGCTTCGAGGCAATTAAAGGTACATGAACGTAATTATCCGACCCATGATTTGGAGTTGGCTGCGGTAGTGTTTGCATTAAAGAGATAGAGGCACTATCTATACGGGGTTAAGTGTGAAGTCTACACGGATCATCGTAGTTTACAGTATGTCTTTACTCAGAAAGATTTGAATTTGGGACAGAGGAGATGGATGGAACTACTGAAGGACTATGATATCACTATCTTGTATCATCCGGGAAAGGCTAATGTGGTGGCAGATGCCTTAAGTAGAAAGGCAGGGAGCATGGGAAGCCTAGCCCACTTGTAGGTTTCTAGACGCCCATTAGCTAGAGAGGATCACACTTTGGCTAATGACTTTATGAGGATAGAAGTAAATGAGAAGGGAGGATTTTTGGCTTGTGTGGAGGCAAGATCTTCTTTTTTTGACATGATTAAGGGAAAGCAATTTAATGATGAGAAACTTATTCGGATCCGAGATAAGGTGTTTCGGGGAGAGGCTAAAGAAGCAAAAATCGATGAGGAAGGTGTTTTGAGAATTAAGGAAAGGGTATGTGTACCCCGCGTCGATGATTTTATCCACACTATTCTTACAGAGGCTCATAGTTCAAGGTATTCTATACATCCTGGTGCAACTAAGATGTACCGTGACCTAAAGCAACATTTATGGAGGAGTAGAATGAAGCGAGACATTGTTGACTTTGTTGCTCAATGCCAAATTGTCAGCAAGTAAAGTATGAACGCCAGAGGCCAGGAGGGACACTTCAGAGAATGCCCATTCCTGAATGGAAGTGGGAGAGAAGTGAAATGGACTTCGTGGTTGGTCTTCCAAAGACAATGGGTAAGTATGACTCCATTTGGGTAATTGTTTATAGTTTAACTAAGTCTGCTTATTTCATTCCGGTCAAGGTGACTTATAATGCAGAGAAGTTAGCCAAAATTTACATCTCAGAAATTGTTCGATTGCATGGAGTTCCACTCTCCATCATATCAGATAGAGGTACGCAGTTTACTTCTAAGTTTTGGAAAACATTGCATGCTGAATTAGGTACTAGAGTGGAGCTTAGCAATGCATTCACCCTCAGACCGATGGTTAGTCTGAGCGAACGATTCAGGTTTTGGAGGATATGCTTCGTGTATGTGTGATAGAGTTTGGTGGTCATTGGGATAACTTCTTACCTTTAGCAGAGTTCTCATACAACAATAGCGATTACTCAAGTATTTATATGGCCCCATTTGAGGAATTGTATGGGAGAAGATATAGGTCTCTCATTGGGTTGTTCGATGCATTTGAGGTTAGACCTTGGGGAACTGACCTTCTGAGGGAATCGCTAGACAAAGTGAAATGCATTCAAGGGAAGCTTCTAGCGGCTCAAAGTAGACAGAAAGAGTATGCAGATCAAAAGGTTAGAGACTTGGAGTTTATGAAGGGCGAGCAAATTTTGCTGAAGGTTTCACCCATGAAAGGGGTGATGCGGTTTAGTAAGCAAGGTAAGCTTAGTCCGAGGTACATAGGTCCATTTGAAGTTCTAAAATGCGTAGGGGAGGTAGCTTATGAATTAGCCTTGCCCCCAGCACTCTCAGGGGTGCACCCAGTATTTCATGTGTCTATGTTGAAGAGATGCCATGGTGATGGAAACTACATCATTCATTGGCATTCAGTCCTTCTTGATGAGAATTTGTCTTATGAGTAGGAGCCTATTGCCATTTTTGGATAGAGAAGTCCGCAAGTTGAGATCAAGGGAGATTGCATACATCAAGGTTCAATGGAAGAATCGACCAATTGAAGAGTCCACTTGGGAGAAGGAGGCTGATATGCAAAAAAGATACCCACACCTGTTTACAAATTCAGGTACTCCTTTTCGCTCATGTTTTTCTTCTTGTGATCGTTCGGGGATGAACGATGGGTAAATTGGTATCTATTGTAACGACTTGTTTAGTAGTTTTGAGCAGTAGAGTATTTTTGGTAATAATTGCCTGAGTCGACGGATCCCACGACGGACCGTCATGGGCACGACAGGCCGTCGAGGGTGTCTCGTTCCAAAACACTTAGAATTCTGAAATTTGGGTACTGAGATCGACTCTCTCAACTTCGCGACGAAATGGAAGGACGGACCGTCACAGGCATGACGGGCCGTCACGGACTCTTCAAGGAATTGAGTCTATGAACTTTGTGACGGAAGCAGCAGGACGGACCGTCGTAGGCACGACGGGCCGTCATAGGCTGCATAACCCTGATTGGGTCGGATTTCTGTTAAATGTTTTAAGGGGCGTTTTGGACTATTCCTGCTTATAATTATAAAGTTAGTGGTTGAATGTTTATAATTCAATCACTTGGGGGTTAAAAGAGATAACCTTGAGTTAATTAGTGGGTTACTTTTAGCATCTTTTATACTTAATTATATGGTAATTAGGGTAAAAGAAAAAGAGTTTGAATAAGGAAAAATCAGAAAAAGAGAAAGAACACTGAGAGAGAGAAATGATCGATCAAGAGGAGAGGAACGAAGAGGGAAGCAAAGCTTTGGAGAAGTAGATTTCTTGATCACGATTCTTCGGTGGATGTAGGTTATGGTTTTTATGCTATTTCATAGTAAACTCTTAATAGCGAATGATATGTGTTGGGTAGTATTGAAAAGTCTTCTATATGCTTAATTGTGTGCTTGCATGATGTGATTATATAATTGTGATAAAATAAGCATGATGAGGCTATTGAATCTTAAACCTTAAAACCTCTTTTTTAATGATGATACCTTGGTGTAAAAGCAAGCTTGATGAACTAAAAGAATGAGGTTAGTGGATTGGGTGTCACGTTCCGACACCAAGATAGTAATAGAGGATTGAGTGTCACGTTCCGATTCCAGGATAGTAATAGAGGATCGGGTGTCACGTTTCGACACCAGGATAGTATTAATGGATCGGGTGTCATGTTCCGACACCAGGATAGTATGAATGGGATCGGGTGTCACGTTCCGATACCAGGATAGTAATACTGGATTGGGTGTCACGTTCCGTCACCAGGATATTATGATGAGGATCGGAGTGTCACGTTCCGACACTAGGATAGTAAAGAGAATGAATCTTGAAATATGTTAATATACTCAATTTAATAAACCTATTTTCGAAATGAGTATGGTATGGAGGCTTGAGTCCTCATAGGTGAACTTTGCGTTATTTATCAATGATTCTCGTGCTTGTGTTGCTACCTGTTGAGTATTGTAGTTGATTTTATGATATTATCTGATATATACTGTTTTCTATTTTGAGTTGGCCGATGATACCTACTCAGTACCTGTGTTTTGTACTGACCCCTACTTGTATGTTTACTTTTTATTATTCATGGAGTGCAGCAAACGTACCGTCGTCTTCAACTCAATTGCAGCTCTAGCCAGTCTTCGTCACACTAGATTTCAGGGTGAGCTAAAGCTTCTAGCTTGGACTGGATCTTCTTCTTCATGTCTGGATGCCTTGAAGTTCTGGCATAGACTAGCTATTATTTATGTTTAGTTTCTTAGATACTCTTAGCTTAGGAATTTGAGGATAGATGTTCTTGTGATGATGACTTCCAGATTTTGGGGATAATGATAAGTTTGAGTTTTAGAAGTTGATTATTGATTTCGTAATGAGTTTTATGTCTTTCGCATTATTTTTCTGTTTATTATGTTTGAAATGGTGGGGTTTAGAATGGTTGGTTCGCTCACATAGTAGGATAAGTGTGGGTGCCACTCGCGGCTCATTTTGGGTCGTGACAACTAAGTTACCAAGTTTAATGAATCATTGAAGAACAAAAGAATAGAAGAACTAAAATAAATTCACAAATCAAAGTTTGGAAAACACGTATCATAATATGGAAAATTTTTAATAGGAAAAAGATCAAGTCCACTGAACTCACAGTGTCCGCTTAAGGAAATTATTCCCCTCTAGTATCTAAGGTTTGATTTGGAATATGACCTCCCATTGTAAAATAATCTCAATCACCAGAGTATGTTTACTAAAAACTCCAGTATCAGCGAACCACTCAACGGCTGTAAAGTACACTTAGAATACTAGATTTAGTGGTTGAAAAAAAGTCCATGAATTCTATATTTAAATGTGAGGAAATCCCTCAATTTATAGAAAACAAAGGGTAGTGCGAAAAGGTTCTTATTGTGCCTTAACGGAAAGGTCACAATCCTTTGGAAAAGTCACAATCTTTCAGAAAGGTCGTCACCTTTCATAAAAGTCACACATTCCATAAAAGTCATAACTTTCCATAAAAGTCACAACTTTTCATAAAAGTCACAATTTTTCATAAAAGTCACAACTTTTCATAAAAGTCGCAACATTTCATAAAAGTCACCACTCTTCATAAAAGTCGCAACTCTTCTTTTTTCATTCACACCTTTTCAAAACGCAATAAAGTGCATGTCAATTTAAAAGAAGTATGAAATTCAGTCACGACAGGGAATTAGAAAGGATAATAATGCCTTCTATATGCATCAAAATGCAACAGCTGCTGGAATATTGCTGGTTGAGGAGTGCAAAGGTTTAAATAATGGCAAATTTCAACTCAAGTATTTGGAGTCTCCTAAATAACAACCAAGGAAGAGGAAGGAGCATTACTATGATCTTATTACAATGGTCAAATATAAACTACAAGCCTGGAAAAGAAATATGATATCCTATGGAGGTAAAGTAAAGAAGTTATGATCAATAATCTTTTTGCAATGTGTTCTCATTCATGTCTTGTCTTCTATTCTCCCCCTTATATGTGTCCTCCAAGAACTCCATAGAGTATTGGCTAATGCTTTTAGAGTAATGAAGTTACAAGAATGAGCAAGCACTAGGCTGCTTGGAATGAAATTTTCTTGCAAAAATAAGAGGGTTCTCTTTGTTTTATGTCTTTATTTTAGTTATCTCAAGCTTTATAAGCTAAAATCTATTGGAGGTTCAGAACTCAAAGATCTTTATGGGACAATATCATGTGGAATAAATATTATAAGAAGCAAATCCATAGTTCAGTACAATGGATGGGTGGATCGCAATTTTCAAAAAATACGTTGTTGAACAGTGATATGTTTGAACAAATTATTTGGTGGGAACATATAGGTGTCACATTTTAAATATGGTTTTATAACTTTACATGGTTAGATTCTCTATATTCACAACTAATAGAAGTGCAAACCTGCCTTAATTTTCCAGATATTAACACCTCCATCGGCAAAGATTGTTGGAATCATGAGAAAATGCAAATGCAGTTGCTAGAACATGTAGTGCATCATGTCAAATTTTCCATGGAAGACAATTAATTTTTATTCAAATGTTCTTGGAATACTATCAGAAAGAGAGAGGAGGAAACTTATTCTTATTAGATGATATTGGTACAAGGCTTCCCTTATAAGATATTTTTCTTAGCTTGGAATATGTGGGGAAAAATACAAGTTGGTACTTTAATGACACAATGCAATCCCAATAAGAAGCTGTTGCATGTAGAACAGGATTAGACAAAGCTCTAGTAGAAGAGGTTATGCTTCATCTTACCAGAATGGCTCCGCTTCCCTAAGCTTATCTTCAACGAATTCTTGAACAACGACACAAAGACGATGAAGAGGCTTAGATCAACCTGATTCACAAGCATCAAGCCTCATATTTTTATCTAGACTTGATTTCTTCTTAGTTCATTATTATGTTTAAGTTGTTTTTACTTTAGTAATTTGGGACCAGATCTCTGTTGGGCCTGTTCATTTTGGTGGCACCTTTTGTGTTCATAAAAAATGAGATCTTTCCAACCTTAAATCCAAAAAAGCAAAAGAAGTTAGCGCCTCATAAAATTCATCTGTAATTTTATAATGTTTAAGTTTAAAAACAATTTTAAGAAAATAAATATATAGTCCCAAGACAAAAAAGACCCTTGATTTAAAAAATAATCAATTATGACTATTTCAATAGCACTGTATTTTCCCGCCTACACCATGCCTTTATTTATGCCCCACTAAAATGAGATAGAAGTTTTAAAAAGTGAGAGAGTTTCAATAGAAATGCATCACGGAAAAAAGACTTTCATTTAGCGAAATAAAACACAGTCATTGAACGGAAGGAAGAGGAAGTCTTCTTCGGCTTAATAAAGAGATCCCATACCAGCTCTAAAAAGAATTAGAATGAACGGCGAAAGGAGATTAGTTCTAACTTCGAACTTTTGTATGTAAAAAGAGAATGCGGTGGTGATGTTAGAAAGCTATAGTTTTTGCACAGCAACTAGCTCAGTCATTTCCCTTCAATAGACCGACTCTATTTCGACTTATTAGGTTGTTTTGAGTACATGGTTTACACTCGATTGTTTATGTTTCTGCAATGTTATCGTCTCTGGTTATATTGAACATATACATAAATAGTATGTATATTAATAGTTCTGAATATAATTATTTTATCATGTTCCAATAATTCATATTTTTATATTTTATAACTTAAAAGTATTACATATAAGCTTATATATTATATAAATTAAATAAATATAGAATTACTCACTTATCAATTTAAGAAATTCACTATGCAAGTTCAAAAGTGATATTTTCTTTTATGTTCAAGCGTACTTTCTTCTTCGAATTTGTTAACAAAAGTTTGAATTTTTTCATAAGACATATATAACAAACGTTTAATCTATGCAACTTAAATGTTTCTTTTTATCACGAAATTATGTTATATATATATACATTCTTATTTTCTTCGTTACTTTTCTTTTAATGTTGATTAAACTACAAATGAATTATTATTTCTTGAATAATTCATTCATTACGTTTTTGAGTTCTATGATAATGAAAAATAATTAAATTAATGTTGAAATATTGGAACCTCTTTAAGAACCTATTTTTTATTAGTTTTTATTTACTGAATATTAGTAAATAAGTTACTTGCAAGTTCAATGCAATTATTATGGAAAAAGTACCTAGTTATATAATAAATTGCAGTCCCTATAAACACCAAAGGTTTGACAAAACACAAATTAACTATTGGGGAAGAATTAGTCCTACAACGTGAAAGTCATTAAATCAAAACTATATTAAAGTAAGTCTAAGAACAAGGGGTACAACCCTGAAACTAATCTTACACCTTAAAAAAATAGTCTGAGCGCGAAAAGACTTGACATTAACTGGATAGATACACGATATCCTGAAAGAACTTGTTCACCTTTGAATCTGGTCTCGCGTTAAATACACCTTGTTGAGGTCTATCAATAAGTGTCTGAAGATGTCTTGTACTAAAAAAATTTGAGCAAGCGCAGTGTCAGTACACAACTGTCATGTACAGATAGAATCACGCGGGTTTCCCATTAAGTGTAACATAAGCAAGTCAATAAAACATTCCAAACATGCACTTACCAAAAATATATAATATTGATTATCACTTGCTCAAACAATATTAATGTATAAGAATTCATTGGTCCTCTTATAAAATCCAAATAAAAACTATTAGCGTACCAATACGTGCTAGCCAATTCAATATTTATACCGGTACATGGTTCATGAAACTTCGGATTACCTATATTTAATTTGAACTACAAAATTTGTGGTAGTCAATAAATTACATGAAAATATTTACTTTTGTGTTTTATGTACATCTTCCGGGAAACCAAGATATCTTTTATAGATTTGAACATATTTTCGTTAAAGTTGTTTTTAACAGTTTTTTTAAAAATCATGTGATTACATGTCTTTTTATTGATTTTGCATACTTTTTTTTGTCTGTACATTAAGTGTTAACAAAGGCCGAATAAGGAGACAATCACTATAAAATCAATTAAATTTTCTTTTTTATTATACTAATTGAGCAATATACAAATCAATGTCCTTTTATGTTGTGTTGAACTGTTCCTTTTTAAAAATAATAGTTGTCTGCTTATTTTATTTTTATTGTCTTCCCTTCATCTTAGTATGAAAGAAATAAAAAATGATAGTTGATTATTTGAAAAGAATTTATTTTTTATTAAATTGATGTGTTGCATGTAAACTATTTGAATAGCAAATCAAATATATAATTGTCATTGCGATTTAAAGTTTATGAAGCACTACAATAATTTTAAGTCATTAAACATTTAGAAGAAAAGAAAATTAACTACAATGTAGCGTCGTACTAGTACATCAATCACCTTATATAAAAATGAGGCAACTTATTATTTTGGTCCTGTAAGAACTATGACTTATGCAACAATTTGCTCTAGAATATCTATTTAAGACCAAAATGTCATCTTATCGGTATGGTACCAATTATTTTGTATATTTATTATTCCTTTGATGGGAGCGTAGTTGTTGTGTTGGCTAATGGAACAAATACATTTTATGTATCCATTGTTCCTAGCAATACTTTCCTTTTGGATTTTACAAGGAATGATTCTCGAATTTTTATTTTTATTACCGCGTATTTTATGGAACTACACCCCATGATTGGCGGAAGTGAATCATGCATTTGATCGTATGACATTACCATTGAGTCTTATCAATTTTTCAAAGATAAATTTTCTTTTGCCTTCTTTTTCTTTTCTTTTCAATTATATATTTATTGTGTTCTTTACATAAAAATGTGTATTTCTTCATACGTATTATTATCTTGAATTTAGTGTTTGTTCTCCCTTCAAGACCAAAAAGAAAATGTCAATATATGATTGAGTAGGGAAGTCATTTTTGAACCTATGAATCACTTCATGTATCAGTCGACAGAAAGATCTATAACTATGTTCTTGGTGATACAAAAGTTGCTTAAACTAAAATGACATATCAACTCATCATTTGTAACTTTCTTTTTCATCACTATAAAAACTCACTAACATCAAATTCCTTGGGTGTGTTTGGTTTTCATGGAAAATACATTCTTCAAACGGAAGTGAATTGCTTCCTCAGTTTTCAAGAATGAAAGCGCCAATTTGTATAGATTTCACTTTGAAATGTCAAAGAACAAGATATTAGATATCTTTTTTTCCAAAAGAAAAAATTTAATCTATCAATGTTGGTATACTTTTTAATATAGAATTAGAAGGTAAACTTCGTTTGTGATCCTGAATGAATGGTCAAAATGAGGTACGTGATGTCTGTAATCAAATTAGAAGGAGAGCATAGGTGATTTGTAGGTGTCCACACTGCCTAAATGACTGTTAATGGTTGAAATTTGCACCAAATATACACCATTTCTCGATACGATGCATGTCCTTATAGTTTTTTATAATTTATAATAACAAACACATCGGCAGGTACACTTTGACAACAATGTTTTTTGCTCTCATGAGGTGTGAAATAACAATACTCGGAGTCTGCTTAAGTAGCATCTAAATTATCGGCACACAGTACACATATATTACATATCCATATCTTAATAAAGATTTGTAGTTACTAAGGAAAAACCAAATAGAGCACATCGGAGAATCACATTGTCTTTTGCTGCCAACCAACTTCCCCATAGACGTCTATAGCTACACGATAAGGAGAATTTTGTCTATTATTTTGTAATATTCGCTTTTATAATCTGATAGGCTTTGAACTAGATCTGACATAAAGTATCCTTCTAGTAGAGTCCCGATCACCTAATAAAGCTTAATATAGCCAACGAGTATAAAAGCAGTTTGAACTGAAAAATCATGTAATATTAAACATCATTCTCAGGTGGATACTACATGTTATTTTAAATTCTTCTGCTAGAAGTTTTCCCTAATCACTCTTTTAAATTATTGTATCCTAAAATACATCTCATGTTTTGATAATGGTAATGTTTAAAATGAATTTGTGTTTAATTCCATGTCCTCTACTACCCTTGGAATGTAATTTCTGAAATTCGACTTATGCCTTTCCTCGCTCCTATTTTGTGTACATTCAATTACTAAATTCGCAAGGTAGGTATTAACTACAAAAATGCAAAACCACTCTACTAAAATAAGTAATTTAAGTATAAAAGTTCATTTAAATGGATGATTTAATAATAAAAACAAAGACTGACCAAATTAGAAGATTCGATCATTGGTATGATATCCTCCAATTTCAAGAAAAATACTAACAAAATCAATGTTCATAATAATATTAAGAGTTATGCTATGCTATATCAAAGACAACAATTAAATCAAATATGAGATGCTCGACAAAAAGAGCACCTCATTATTTTTATCATTGCCGACCTACAACATAATGGTCAAACTTCTACTCCTCCGTGCATTTATCATGAGATGTTTAGAGTCAGGGTGTATAATTTTATATATTAATATATTTTTTCTCTCATTAAATATTTGTAATTCTTTACAAAGAGCTTTAGTTCCTCAAAGCTATTTGATTTATCCTAAGCATAATCATATTGGCGAACCTCTACTTTAACTTTCTCAAATTTATCAATTATCTCTACTATATTTGTAGAAACCCTTCTGTTTTCCATAATTATAAATGAAATAATTGATAAATTTTTCAAAAGGAAACTAGAGAATTGTCAACGTTATTATGTTGAGGGAAAATTAGTGGCTTTGAGGCATTGGATTATCTCCATAATGATTTTGATGTATTGAAGGAGAACGAAAACAAACAAATACTAGTTTATAATTTTATGCACCCCGGATAAAAAATACTTCCAGATAAACACATGGAGGAGCAAAACCGAAAAATAAAGTTGCGGGTAGGGTATGTTCTAGAAGAAACAAAAAGTGCTACTTTGATCAAGCCTTTAAAGTTATATTTAATTGTTTCCCCTGAGCTAGAAAAGGTGGAGAATCCTTGAACTCATAAGTATAATGGAATTGGTAATTGATTTTCTTGATATTTGAGTTAAGCATCGAAATGACTTATCCAATTGTCGAAAGTTCTAAGATGATAAACTTTTTTCATTGTTATTAAGTCAGTTCTCGTTTATCTCCAGTCATCTATTTATATAATGGTTTGGGTCACAAAATTATTGAAGGTTTTTTGAGTTCTTATTAAATTAATGAATTTTTTTTGTTTCATTTTTAATATTTATTATATCATGAATTGTCTAAATTAGTAAATGAATTGAAACCTTTTTTAAACTAGTGAACAATGAAGTTGATGAATCAAAGAGAAAACATAGCAATGTACGTTTGTATTAAGTATTTAAACGCCAAGCCGTTCAACTAAAATAACTAATTCAAGTGTTAATATTCGTCTAAAGGGATGAGTCGATAATAAGAAAAAAGATTTACCAGATTAGAACATTCGTTCATTCGTAAGGTATCCTCCAATGTCAAGAATACTAACTACCAAACCAAAGTAAATTATAATCTACAGAACTATCCTCTTCTGGCTCAAATACAACAATTACCTCAAATTTTCAATGCTCGACCAAAATAGGACCTCCTTATTTCTTCATTATTATTCTCCACCTGCAACTTAATGGCCAACTTCTACTCCTCCATGTATTTCTCATGAGGTGTTTATATATCAGGTCCATAATCTTATACATTATTATTTGTTTTTCTCATTAAATATTTGTAATTTTTTACAAAGATCTTTATAGCTTCAAAGCCATTCATTTACTCTAAGAATAATCATTTTGGAAATCCTCTATTTTCACATCAAATAAATTATTAATTATCTCTACGATACTTGTGGAAAACATTGTGTTGTCAAAAAGTATAGAAGAAATAATTGATAAATTTTTTAAAACAAATCTAGAGTATCCTCAACATGTGTATGTTGAGGAACTATCAAATGTCTTTGAGGAATTGGAAGATGTCTATAAATATTTAGAAGCATGCAATGAGAAAGAAAAAAAATAATACTAGTTCATAAGGTTATGTACCCCGGATAAGAATTAACTTCGAATAAACACATGGAGTTGGTAATTGGAGTTCTTGAAATTGGAGTTACGCTTGGAAATTACTTAACCAATGGTTGAAACTTTTAATGTCCAGTTATTTTTTCTTGTTATTAAGTCAGTTATCATTAATCTTCTGTCATCCATTTATATAATTTTAGATCACAAAATAGAATGTTTTGGAGTTTTTATAAAATTAAGTATGTTTTTTAGTTTGTTTGGTCTTTAATATTTATGATATTATGAGTTGTTTAGATTAGTAAATCAACAGAAGACTTTTCTAAACTAGTAAACAATGAAAGTGATACTCATGCACTACTTCAGTTCCAGTCATGGTTTTAACACTAGAAAGATTGGTGCATATACATGTTACAGTTGAGCTAGCTGTCTATGAGATGGTGAAATATTATTTAATTTTATTATAACACACCCATTAACGGTTAGTATTATTTTATGTTTATTAGAATGTGAGATAAGATTTTGTGTATTACCTAGATCCTTATATGGAGATATCTAGAGGAACACGATATGGAGAATTTTTTCAAGTATTTTTTATTGTTCTCTCTTAATGTCTGATAAGTTTTGAACTAGATTTTACATCAAATGTCCTACTATTGGAGTCCGGATCACCTAACCTAGCTTAATTTACCCCACCAGTATAAATAAAGTGAAACTGAACAATCATATAATATTCAACATCATTCTCATGTGGATACTACACGCTATTTTTAATTCTTCTGGAAGAATGTTTCCCTAATAACTCTTGGTATTAATTATTATGTCGGTGTGAGCATGATAATAATTTATGATGCACATGTCAGAGTTGATAGTATTGAGAAAATATAGGATGCAAAAAAAGTTGATGAGAGTAAATTTTAATTGAGCGAATATTTAAATTTAATGGTAACCAAGAGCATCATAAGGAGAATATTTATAATTTTTGTATCCCCTCATAGGGTTTTGCATGATATAATTACTCATAATTCTGAACACAAGGTTATTGGTAGAACAAAAGAGGATCAAGCAATATAGCTTCGGAAAATTATTTTTCTGAAGAAAATCTAGATAATATGCATATTGAAGAAGATGTGTCTCCAAAATTGATTAAATCATCCAAAACAGGAAAGAAGCAAAGAAATATAGATCTACATCATCCAATCAAGAAACAGATGATATCAAATAAATATGTTAATGAACATTCGTTCTTAAAGTTCCAAGAAGCTTTCCATAGACTACAAATACTTTATATTTTTCATAAATTTTCTTTTATTAGCTATGTGGAACCATTTCAACATGTCAAATACATCAACATATATAAAACAATGTTAAAGATGCCCCTAGTGAAAGAAAACTACAATGGAAACATTTGTTGTTTCACTAATTTAGAGTATGATGTTACCGTGGTGGTGGATACAAAGCAACAATTTACACCATGTTTAACACAAAACAACAATCTATTAGATTTCATGTCACATTAGTCTATGTTAAATGTAATGTTTAAGATAGAAAAATGCTATGGCTGGATATATGAGATGACAAAAATTGTTTATAGCTCTTGGTTAGTTTGTGGAGACTTTAATGTAGTCTTGGTTCAAGATATTGATTATGAAGACTTTAAGGCATGTATTTAGAGTTGTGATTTATCAGAGATTCAATTAAAAGGCAGCCCTTTCACTTGGTGGAATGGAAGAGTTGGAAATGATTGTTTTTTATGAAAGATTAGAAAAGTTGGATTCTCTCTTATCAGCATATTCAACACTGATTTAATTTTATGGAAATTGAACATCCAGCAAGAACAGGATCAGACCATTCCCCTCTGTTATTGAACCGGAAAGAGGGGATGAATTCATTAAGGAAACCATTTAGGATTGTTATGTTCTAGACTGACCACGATCAATACAGAAAGTAAGGGTTCGTGTATTTTCTTTTTGAAGAAAACATCAAAAAGGCAAATTCTTCTTTGACTAAATCTAGCAAGGAAGTTTATGGTGATATATTTAAGAAACTACTAATCAAGGAATATATCATCAAAATCAAAGAAAAACTAGTTGAGGAAGCTCGTAATGCTGAAAGCAAAAAAGTATTGCATAGAGTCCAGTCGAAGTATAAAAAGTACTTACATTTTGAAGATGTTTTCTGGCCTCAGTGAGTTGGTTATGACTGGTTTGATAGTGTAGATACTACTACTATATCTTTTCACAACTTTGTTAATTTTACAAGGAGAGAACTGCCATTAAATAGAATTCAAAATAGACAAGGGGAGTGGTTGGTGAAAGAAAGTGAGATAATTGTGGAAGTTGTTTAATTCTATGAGGATTAGTTTAACCAAGATAGAGATGCTACATTGTTTTCATTGTTTATACATATTCCACTGTTGTTACAAACGAAGAAAATATTGGTTTCGACAAGAGACTGATTAGTAGGAAGTAAAGAGGGTTGTTTTCAAGATATTATCATAATAGTTCACGAATTCGTTGCTGGTAATACTCTTTCTAATTCTATTATTCATACTAAGTTGTCTTATTACCAAAAAATTACAAAGTTAACATTTTTGCATACTTGAGATCAATCAATTTGAATAATTTTATCAACAAAATCTATCGAGAGTAGTTCATGAATGAATAGAAGGTATGTTCTCTTAACACAAAAGATCGTCATACAAATCAAGAAAGATGGTAAGACTTTTAATATTGTAATTAAGTTTAATATGACAAAGGCTCATGATAGAGTATTATGGTTCTTTATGATGGAAATGTTGATGAAGATGTGTTTTCATGAATATGAGGTCGATTTAAATTGCAGGTTGCTTGTAAACATTTGATATTCAGTTGTTATAAAATGGAAGTGACATGGGTTCTTTCACTCTACTAGAGTGGTGAAACTAGGTGATCCACCAGAAAATTAAAAATCATAAAAGTGCCTTCTTTATACATCAATATGCAGCAGCTGTTGTTGGTTCAATAGTGTAGAAGTTTTAATACAAGCATATTTCCACTAAAGTATTTGGGGTGTCCTATATCACATAAAAGGAAGAGGAAGGAGAATTACTTTGATGCAATTACAAGGGTCAAATCTGAACTACAAGCCTGTAATGGAAATATGACATCCTATGGAGGTAAAGAAGTTCTAATCAATAGTGCTTTGCAATGTGTTCCAATTCACGTCTTGTCTTCTAGGCTTCTTGAAAAATGATATTTGCTTGCCCAAAAAAGAGGTTTGTCTTTGTTTTAGGTCTTTATTTGATTAATCTGAAGAAAAATATGCTAAACTCCATTGTAGCTTCAGAATCAAAACTCTTTATTGGACAATATTATGTGGAATAAATATAGTGAGAAGAAATCCCTAGTTTTGTACAATGGAGGGGTGGATCTCGATTGTGGAAAAATACTCAATAACTGGAATATCTTTATACAATTTATTTGGCGGGAACCTAGAAGTTTAACATCTTCAATATTGTTTGATAATTGGTCAGACTTAGGTCCTTTATATTCATAACCAACAGAAGTGAAAACCTGTCACAATTTGACAGATATTAATTTATATTGTTTGGATTATGAGAAAATGCAAATGAGGTTGCCTCAACATGTACTGGATCATATCAAATCTTCAATGGATCAAATTAGACAGTAAGATTAAAGTGATAAACCATGGTGGACATTCCATTTCTGGACAATTTTTAGTTAAATGTTCTTGGAATAACATAAGAAACAGAGCGGAGGAAACTGACTCTTATTAGAAGATATGTGTACAAGGCATCCATCTTAACATATCTTTTTTAGCTTCTAAGGTGTGGAATTTTTTTTACAGTGGCTACTTAAATGACATAATGGTTGTTGCGAGGTTCCTGCTGATGAGACTGTGGATCACTCACTTAAAAAAGGAGAAGTTGAAGATTCTTTATGGAGATATTTTGTTGGTGCAGTTGGTCTTTTGGGACCATGGGTTCAAATGAAACCTGTTTTGATGAAATGGTGGGATGTTAAAGGTAAATCTAGGGAAAAGATGACATCTAATGCAATTCCAAATGCCATCTTATGGTTTTTTCGGAAAAAGAGAAATACTATTCTACCTGGTGCTTCTTACTCTACAAATAGAGCTATTTGGGATATTTCCAGCATTACAAAGAATTTTATGAAGTTTAAATTTAAATATCCCAATATTCCAAATAATTGACCTCATATAGGTGCTCTACTTTATAGTTTCAGGAAAAATTTTACATCTTGGTTGGTAAGGTGGAGTTACCACCTTTGTTGTAGTAGAAATGTCACGTTGATGGGGGATTAAGGGGTAATCTTTGCAATAGCATTTTTAAATTTTGTGTTATAGTTTCTTCTGGTGATCTTTTGGGAGCAAGGCGGGCTTAGGATCTAGCACTATTGAAACTTCACTCTATACCTATGAAGGTTCAGTGGTTGTTAATAAATTTATCTACTAGTTGGTCATGTACTCTTCACCTTGTCCTAATTACATTCTATTGGTTATGTATCATGGACTTGTAGAGAGCTTTGAGGTTTCTTTTATAGTTTATTGACCAGTTTACCTATGAATTTATTGTACATTCCAATTCCCAATTGTGCTGATCACATATGAGTATGGTGTTGGTGTTATATAGTTTTATGCTAAGATTCAATCTCTTACATTAGTAGTTTTTCTCATAGCTCCGAATCTAGATGGTATTATTAATCATATTTTGGTTCAATCAATCAAATATTTATTAAGGGGATAGATTACTACTATTAGCTTGGTGGATCGAGCCTCATTTTTCGATTTGTAGTTAGAAGGAATTGATAAATACCAGATAAGAAGCCCGTAAATAAGTTCGTCTTATTTTCATTAAATCTATGATTCAACTAGGGATATGATTCAACTCATTGCCTCGTCAAGGAGAGGTTGTTGCATAGAGAATCAGGGTTAGAGAAAGCTCTAGTAGAAGTGGGTTATGCTTGATCTTACCAGAATAGATCTGCTTACCTAATGTTATATCCAACGAACACTCGAAAGATGACTCAAACACGATGAAGAGACTTAGAGGAGCCTGCTCTAACAAGCATCAAGCCTCAAATTTTTGCCTACACTTAATTTCTTCTTAGTTTCTTTGTTAAGTTTAGGTTGTTTTTTTTTAGTAATTTGCTGGAACAGATCTCATTTGGGCCTGTTCTTTTTTTGGCTCCTTTTATATTAATAAAAATGGGCTCCTGCCACCTTAAACCCAAAAAAGAGGAAGTAAATTCCTCTTAAAATACATCTCGAATTCTGATAAAGGTTAAATTTAACAATATTTTCAAAAAAAGAAATATTTATTCACAAGAAAAGAAAGACCCTCAATTTTTATAAAAACAATTAGTTCCAGTTAACTACCAGTGTATTCTCGCGCCTACACTATGCCTTTATTTATGTCCCACTCAAATAGGATAGAAGTTTGATAAATTGAGAGAGTTTCAATGGAAACATAGAATGGAACAAAGACTATTAATTTAGTGAAATAAAGCACAATTATTAATAGGAAGGAAGAGGAAAGTCTACACGGGCTTAATAGAGAGATCTCACCATAGCTCAAGAAATTATTAGAATGAACGTCGCAAGGAGATTAGTTTTTTAACTTTGTCCTTTTAACTGAGAATGCATTGGCAATGTTAGAAAGCTATGGTTTTGGCATGACAAGTAGCTCAGTTTTTACCTTCCAAGAGAGACTCTGTAACGATCCATTAGGACCTTTTGAGTAATACAGTTTCTTATTTCATAAATGACTTCAGGTACATTCTAAATGAGTATTTTGGACTATTTGTATGTTCAATTATATAATTAATGGGGTCTTTTGAAGAATTAAATTAATTGGTTGTTAAAGAAAATAACTTTTAAATTAGTAGTGGACAACTTTCAGAACATTATAATTAATCATATATACTAATTATGGTGGTAAAAAATTTGTTTAAAAGAAAAGAGAAAAAAGGAAAAACTCAGTGATTGGGAGAGAAAAAGATAGAGAATTTATTAAATCAATACGCCCCTAGATATTTATTATGTTAGATATATGGGTTGGATAATATTAATATATAAGATAGAAGGAAATGTAATTGCCGATGTGAATTTTAATTGATGCACTACAATGTGTTACTTCTATGCATGTCTTTTACCAATATGTTTATGACTATCAGTTCAATTATGTTTGTCATTAGAGAATTCAGTCATTAGGATTGAGTTATGCAGTTTTCATTCATTGGATATAGTTTAGGTTTGATAGACTGTGTTTCTATAAGTAGGTGATTTTAATATTATTATTTTTGTTAACATATTATACTATAGTTTTGATACATTGAGATACATTATTTTATATTTAATGTATTGTATTATATGAATTCCATCAGAGTTATGTTACTTGGACGAATTGAGACTTAAGCATAACTTGAATATATAGGAATGAGCAAGACGTGATGTATTAGTTGGTATGAAAATTTAGGTTTTTAATAAATTGTATGGATGAGTTCAGTCTAGATATATAGTAATCTATATATCTATGGACTCATGTCCTTATGAATATTGTACACTTGATAGATTAGAAATGTTCTGAGGCATTAAGGTTAAAAAAATTTAGGGAATTAGCTTCTTTTACTTCGATGAAGGTTTGTTATGATTTATTTTCTGTGATATTGAGTCTCTTAATAGTTATTTATAATCATTAAGTAATTTTGAGAAATTTTCAATGTTCGTAATTGTTGTGATTTAGATGATTCATGTGTTGTTTGTGATAAGTGTATAATCCCAAAATTGCTAAATACGTAATCTTGAACTTATTTTGTTGAAGTGATGTCTTGAATAAAGAAGACTTTGTGAGAGTGTTAATGAAGTGTTTCTAATCTAATATATTAATATTAGAAAACCAAAAAACAATAAAAGAAGAAAAGAAAAAATAAAAAATTAATCCGAGTCCACAGAACATGTTGTGTGTCCTTAGGAAATTATACCCCTCAGGTAACCTAGGTGGCACATTAATTCCTCCCAATATAAAACTGATTAAACATTAAAGAAGTAGTGGAACCTAAAATTACGATAATTTCAACAAACACGGAATGACACCAACAAGTCACACACAGACACAATCGATCGATTTTATTTTGTTAAAAATATTGCATAAAAAGGGAAGAATTCAATGTAGTAAAATGAGAGAAATTCTCTTTATTTATAGCCTACAAAGGGTAAAGGTCACAACTCTTAGGAAAGAAGATAATCTTTCAGAAAAGTCACAACACTTCGGAAAAGGCACAACCTTTCAAACGGTCACAACCCTTTAGAAAGGACACAACCTTTTATAGAGGTCAAAACCGTTCGGTATAGTCACAATCTTTCAAGAAAGTAACACTACACAATTTCTTGTTCACAACTTTAAATCCCTACAATTCCGCACATGAATATGTAATGACTATTGTTAAAACATATTAATGAAATACTATGTGATTCGTAAATATGGATTGATTTCATATGAACAAGTGGGTTTCTCTTTTAATTTTCTATAGTGAACATAGCTCGGATATACTCGATCAATAGGTAGATTTGATATCATTGAACCGTCAAGCTTTGGAGTATAACTACTTATTATATGTAAAACAATAGACCCTTTACCTAATTTTGGTTCTCATTATTTTGTTCATTTTATACATGAGGCTTATAAGTGCGTAAAGAACTGGCCTTACTATATTCTTCTTGAAGCGTTTACGATTCACACTTACAAGGGGATTTGTAAATGTGTTATCCAGTGGATACACTATTTCAAATACCCTGTATAAATCTTAGAAATCATTAAAAAGTATTTAATGTATTTATTATTATTACTGAACATTTTATGGTCAAGATAATAAAAAAATATTTTGACAATGTTGAACCGTCATCAATGACTTTATTTGATCTCCTTAAGCCTAGACCTTAGGATCTCCGGTCTTCTTGGTAGAGTTACTGCTACAATGTGTTGTCCTTGGCCATAGTCTCATTCACTTTGATAATCTATCAACTCCATCTCAAGTCAAGCCTTTTTATAAGTGGATCGGACATATAATCCTTTGAGTTTACATAGCCAATTATGATAATTCATGTAGAGAGTAGTTCTTTAAAGATATTATTTCTACATTATATATGATGATAATTATCGTTATACATCATTCTCCGTGCCTTACCTATTAAAAATTAACTCTCATGTGTATGCATACTAGAGCTAAAAGTTTGGTTAAAAATCTTTCAAAAAATTTCGGAGTCATTAAACTTCTTAATCAACCTTATCTTGAAAGATAATCACCGACTTCATAATAGAGGGCATATAGCTTTTTGGAAGATATCCAAGATATTGATCCTCAATAAAGAGAAAATATATATCCACTTATGGATTTTACTTTATTTGACCTGGTGATTCACTTTATATCACTATATTATTCTAGTGCCTTAGAAAAATAGTTATAATGAAAAAAAATAGTTTGTAAGTATCTTTAAAACATTCCAAAACTCTTTTCGTTGTCATCCAATTAGTTTGACTGAGATTACTTGTGAATTGATTAAGCTTACCACTTACACATGATATATATTGTTGACACCGAATTTATACCCACATCGACAATAATTAATTTTCGAGCCTCTTTATTTCCGAACGAGTCTAAATAATTGATGTTATAAGATTCAAAGTTTTCTTTTAGTCATTCGTTAGAGTTGTTTTATTATTTTATAATCATTAATGTGATATAAAACTACACACACACACACACACATACATACATATATATATATATATATATATATATAACTGTCTTTTAATTCTTTTATGGGAAAATTGTATATAATAGCAAACTAATAACCTAAAATAAATGGAGTAGCTAGGGTTTGATTTAATTGTGTTCCAAAGAAAACGTTAGCTAAAGTTTTCCAGACGTCTCTCCCTCAAAAATCTTGCTCGCCACTCTCCATTCTCGCTCTCCTCTCTCGCTTTATACACAGAATTGTATAAATTAAGTTTCTGTTTTGTATAAAGCGAGAGAAAATTGTATAGACACATGAAAAAATATATATCTTCGTGTTATACACTTAATTATACAATTTACAAATATTTTACTTCAAATATTGTATATCAAAAGACCAACAAATTATACAATTGCGAATTATACAATTGCAGTAAAATACAATTTTCTCTAGTTTTATACAACAGAAGAGTGTATATTGTTTTTCTGTTTTTGTATAAAGTGAGAGAAAAACATATATCTTTTTGCTATACACTATAATTATGCAATATACATACATTTCAATTCGATTCAAATGTATGCAAAACAAATTTTATAAAAATATTGCTGCGAAATAGGCAGTGAATTATACAATTGTGCATTATACAATTGCAGTGAAATAGGATAGCGAATTAAACAATTACAGAGAAATAGTCCAGCGAATTATACAATTTAGGCCAACGAATTATACAATTGTATATGTATAGCGAATTATACAATTTAGGCCAACGAATTATACAATTGTATATGTATAGCGAATTATACAGTTTTATGTTTGCTATGGAGCGCAATTATGCAAACTTTTTTATAGCATACAAATATGAATTTTTTGTTTTCTATATGTGATAGTTTGCCTTCTTTTATTTCCAGAGTCATCTTGTTTTCTCCAGAAATTCCCGGCAGCCCATATCGCCCCACCTCAGGCCCCATCTTTTAAACCCTATTCTTGACCTAGCCCATTTTCTCCTAGTCCCGACCCATCCCCATTATCTTTCCCCAAAAAGAGGACTCAGCATGAACAGGAAAGCATGGCGACTTCATTGTGAGCGCGTACAGTAGTGTAGCAATGCAACCAAGACTATCCTTGCGCATCTCTCACTATCCTCACGCACAAACGACGCTCAAACGTCTCCAAGTCAGGAGACGCGTCCCACAACTCAGGCCTGTGGAATCTGTAACGACCTGTTTAGTCAGTTCGAGCAGTAAAACAATTTTTGATAAAAACTGACTGGGTCGACGGATCACACGACGGACCGTCATGGTCACGACGGATCGTGATGGACTCCGTCATCCCACACTTGTGTAAATTCTTCTGTTGCTCTCCTCATTGCCCTCGACGACAGGTAGGACGAACCGTCATATGCACAACGGTCCATCGAGAGTTTCCGTTCCAAAACACTTCAACTCGAAAATCTGGGTACTGGGATCAACTCTCTGAACTTCGCGACGATATTGCAGCACGGACCGTCGAAGATACGACAGACTGTCACAAACCTCTTTACTGAATTTGAGTCTCTGAACTTTGTGACGGACCTGCAGGACGGCCCACCACAGATACGATGGACCGTCACGAGTTGCATAATCCTGACTGGGTCGGATTTTTGCTAAAAGTTTTAAAGGGGTGTTTTGGACCATTCATGACAAACTTTATGAAATTAGTGGGGTAAGTTTAATAATTTATTTACTTGGGGGTTAGAGGAGATAACCTTGAAATAAATAATAGATTACTTTTGTCATAATGAATTATATGATAACTAGGGTAAAAGAAAAAGAATTTGGAGAGGAAAAATAAAAGAACAGAGAGAGGGAGAACGAGCGAGAAAAGGGAGAAGCGAAAAGGAAAGCAAAGACATTGGGAAGTAGCTTGTTTGATCACGATTCTTCGGTGGAGGTAGTTTATGGTTTGTTTCTATCTGATAGATAAACTCAAAATAGCGATCGATATGTGTTGGGTAGTATTGTAAAGTCTTCTATATGCTTGATTGTGTGTTTGTATGTTGTGATTGTGGAAATCTTTAATCTTAACCCTCTTCATTAAGATGATGCCTTGACATAAAGAAGGCTTGATAAACTAAAGTAATGAGATAAATGGATCGGGTGTCACGTTCCGACACGTACAATTAGGGGATCGTGTGTCACGTTCTGACACGTAGTATTAAGGGATCGGGTATCACGTTTCGAAACATAGTATTAAGGGATGAGGTGTCACGTTCCGACTCGTTGAATTAGGGGATCGGAGTGTCACGTTTCGACACGATAATAATAAAAAGAAGTAATTTTGAATTCTGTTAATATACTCAAATTCAAAGAACCTAATTCCCACATGAGTATGGTGTGGAGGCTTGAGTCCTCATAGGTGTGGTTGGTGTTGTTGTCAATGGTTCTTATACTTGTTCATTGTCACCTGTTAAGTACTATGGTTGATTTTATATTATTATTCAATATATATTGCTTTCTATTCTGAGTTGGCCGATGAAACCTACTCAGTACTTGTTCCTTGTACTGACCCCTACTTGTATTTTCTTCTTTGTTATTTTGTGGAGTGCAGCAAGTGCGCCATCGACTTCGACTCTCCCTCAACTGTAGCCTGTCTCAAGCATATCAGAATTCAGGGTGAGCTATTGTTGCTAGATCGTGCTAGATTCTCTCCTTTGCGTCTTGATGTCTTGAAGTTAGGAAATGGACCATCCTTTTGCTTATTTTATCTTCTTAATACTCTTAGATTTAGAAATTTGAGGATAGATGTTCTTAATGTGATGACTTCCAGATTTTTGGAATAATAAGTATTGAATTTTAGAAGTTATTTAATTGATTTTCGTTAATGAGTTTTGAGTCTTCCGCATTATATTTTGTTCACTATGGTTGAAGTATTGGTAAATGTTGGGGTTTAGATTTGTTGGTTCGCTCACATAGGAGGATAATTGTGGGTGCCACTAGCGGCTCATTTTGGGTCGTGACAAACTTGGTATCATAGCATTAGGTTCGTTGGTCTCATCACACAAGAACGAGTCTAGTAGAGTCTTGAGGAACGGTAGGGGGACGCCCTTACTTTTCTTTGAGAGGCTATAGGACTTTAGGAAAAATTCCATTCTTTCTTACTTTCGTGCTATTACTTGAATCCAATTGGTATCTAGGTGATACAAATTGGTATCTGACATCCTCACTCTATTTCGCAGATGACTAGAACTAGAGCAACAACTGTGCCAACACTAACAGCGGCAAGACAGGGTGCGTCTGAGCCAGCCACTGGGCTGTAGCTCGAAGAAGAGCAGTGGCAAGAGGCTGTGGTAGAGGTCGCGGGAGGATGTCCTCTAGATGTACCGGTCAAACGCCTGGTCGAGATAGTACTAGGGCGGTGACTCCTCCACCGACTGATGAGGTAGTAAGAGAGGGTGAGGAAGGGGAAAATGAGCAAGTGCAAGATGAGGAATTACCACTCCAACCTACCCCAGAGATGATAAACCAAGTTCTTACTTATCTTAGTGGGTTATCTGATCAGGGCCAGACACCTCCAGTGTTTTCTGCACTAGCACATCAGGTTCCGGGGGTACAACATGCAGCTGCTGTGGCTTCCTGCATGGATGCCTCATTGGAAGAAGGCACGTTTCCTCGGTTAAATACAGGGCCTATAATGACGAGTGATCAGCATGAAATTTTCACTAAATTCTTGAAGTTGAAACCTCCAGTCTTCAAGGGAGCTGAATTTGAGGATGCCTATGATTTTCTGGTTGATTGTCATGAGCTGCTACATAAAATGGACATAGTAGAATGGTTCGGGGTTGAGTTTGTGACCTATCAGTTTCAGGGAAATGCCAAAATGTGGTGTCGGTCGTATGTTGAGTGTCAACCAGCACAGGCACCACCTATGACTTGGCATCATTCTCTAGCTTATTTATGGAAAAGAATATACCCCGAAAGTTGAGGTATAGGAGGAGAGATGAGTTCCTGAGTTTAGAGCAAGGCAGGATGTCTGTTACTGCTTATGAGGCTAAATTTCGTGCACTATCCAGGTATGCCACCCAGCATTGCTCACTCCACAAGAGCGGATTCGCCGTTTTGTGAAAGGATTGAGGTAAGATTTGCAGATCCCAGCCTTACAGGTAGCTGCTACAGCAAAATCCTTTCAGGAAGTGGCTGACTTTGTGATAGAGGTGGAGGGGGTGAAGCCAAATAACTTCACCATGGCGTCGACCTATAAGAAGTTCCGCATGGGAGGTGAGTTTAGTATTTCTTACGCCAGAGGGCAGAGTTCAGAAGGTTACCCAGCCCGACCTATTCAGTCTTCACTACGGGCTGTAGCTGGGGGTCCATCGCAGACCATTCAACATTTCTCTGAGTTTGGAGGTTATCCCCAGACTTCGTCATTTTCACAGAGACCTATGCTAGACTCCAGAGATTGCTATGGATGTGGAGAGACTAGACATATTAGGAGAAATTGTCCAAAACAGAGGTACAGACCCCCAATAATTAGAGATAGAGGTGGTCATGGGAGAGGCCACCATTCTGGAGGACGTGTTGGTCAAGGTAATGGTGGTCACCAAATCAGCCGAGGTGGCCGGCAAGTTGGAACTACTGCAGCACAACATGGTAGGGGCAACGGACAGACAGGTGATAGGGCCCATCGTTATGCTTTCCCCGGGAGAACTAAAACAGAGACATGTGATGTTGTTATCACAGGTAATCTTTTGGTTTGTGATTGCAAGGCTTCTGTATTATTTGATCCTGGATCCACATTTTCATATGTATCTTCCTCATTTGCTACCGGTCTTGATTTACATTGTGATTTGCTTGACATACCTATTCGTGTCTCTACTCATGTGGGTGAGTCTGTGATAGTTGAGAAGGTGTACAGGTCTTGTCTTGTGACTTTTGTGGGGAGTAATTCTGGGTATGACTTGGCTTTCTCCAAATTTTGCAATCTTAGATTGTAATGCTAAAACTGTGACATTGTCCAAGCCTGGGACAGATCCGCTAGTGTGGGAGGGTGACTATACTTCCACCCCAGTTCGTATTATCTACTTTCTTCGTGCCAGGAGAATGGTTAGTAAAGGTTGTTTAGCTTTCTTGGCACATCTCAGGGATGATACTTCCCAAGTACCTTCGATTGAGTCTGTTTCGATAATCCGTGAGTGTCTGGATGTGTTTCCTGCAAACCTTCCTGGTATGCCACCAGATAGGGATACTGATTTTTGTATTGATCTGGAGACGCGTACTCGCCCCATTTTCAAACCCCCTCATAGGATCGCTCCAGCTGAGTTAA
Source organism: Solanum lycopersicum (assembly GCF_036512215.1). Taxonomy (NCBI): domain Eukaryota; kingdom Viridiplantae; phylum Streptophyta; class Magnoliopsida; order Solanales; family Solanaceae; genus Solanum; species Solanum lycopersicum. The sequence goes on along the minus strand of NC_090800.1, from coordinate 33,189,666 downwards.
GGGAGTTAAAGGCCCAACTTCAGGAGTTGTTAAGTAAAGGCTTTATTAGGCCATGTGCATCCCCTTGGGGTGCTCTGGTTTTATTTGTGAAGAAGAAGGATGGAAGTTTTCGGATGTGCATAGACTACAAGAAACTGAATAAGGTAACTATTAAGAACAAGTATCCTCTTCCTCGCATTGATGATTTGTTCGATCAGTTACAAGGTGCTTGTACCTTCTCAAAAACTTATTTGAGATTTGGTTAGCATCAATTGAAAATACGGGCAGCAGATGTGCCAAAGACTACTTTTCGAACAAGGTATGGGCATTATGAATTCTTAGTAATGTCTTTTGGGCTTACGAATGCCCCTGCTGCTTTCATGGGCCTGATGAATGGCATTTTTAAGCCATATCTGGTTCTCTTTGTTATCGTATTTATTGATGATATACTGATATTCTCAAAGAGCAGGAAAGAACCTGAGGAGCATTTGAAAATTGTATTGGAATTGTTGAGGGGGAAAAGTCTTAATGCCAAATTCTCCAAGTGTGAGTTTTTGCTAGATTCAGTGTCCTTCTTAGGGCACGTGGTTTCTAAGGATGTGGTGATGGTGGATCCTTCCAAGATTGAAGCAGTGAAGAGTTGGATAAGACCTACTAATGTTACTGGGGTAAGGAGCTTTGTTGGTTTAGCTAGCTACTACCGTCGATTTGTCAAGGGATTCTCTTCTGTTTGTTCCCAACTGACAAATTTGACTAAGCAAAATGTTCCATTTGTGTGGTCGGACGAATGTGAAGAAAGCTTCCAGAACCTCAAGACCTTGTTGACTACTGCACCAATTCTTACCTTGCCGATGGTAAGAATTTCATTGTTTACTGTGATGCATCTTACTCTGGTTTGGGTGCAGTGCTAATGCAGGAGAAGAATGTAATTGCTTATGCTTCGAGGCAACTAAAGGTGCATGAACGCAACTATCCAACCCATGATTTGGAGTTGGCTGCAGTAGTGTTTGCATCAAAGCAATGGAGACATTATCTATATGGGGTTAAGTGTGAAGTCTATACAGATCATCTTAGTTTATAGTATGTCTTTACTCAGAAAGATTGGAATTTGAGACAGAGGAGGTGGATGGAACTACTAAAGGACTATGATATTACTATCTTGTATCACCCAGGAAAAGCTAATGTTGTGGCAGACACTTTAAGTAGAAAGGCAGGGAGCATGGTAAGTCTAGCGCACTTGCAGGTTTCTAGACGCGCATTGTCTAGAGAGGTTCAGACTCTGGCTAATGACTTTATGAGGTTGGAAGTACTGGAGAAGGGAGGATTTTTGGCCTGTTTGGAGGCAAGATCTTCCTTTCTTGACAATATTAAGGGAAAACACTTTACTGATGAGAAACTTATCCGGATTTGAGATATGGTATTGCGAGGAGATTCTAAAGAAGCAAAAATTGATGAGGAAGGCATTTTGAGAATTAAGGGAAGGGTATGTGTGCCCAGCATCGATGATTTGATTCACACTATTCTTACAGAGTCACATGGTTCAAGGTATTCTATAGATCCTGGTGCAACCAAGATGTATCGTGACCTAAAGTAACATTTCTGGTGGAGTAGGATGTAGCATCACATTGTTGATTTTGTTGCCCAATGCCCGAATTGTAAGCAGGTAAAGTATGAACACCAGAGGCCTGGAGGGACACTTCAGAGAATGCCTATTCCTGAATGGAAGTGGGAGAGAATGCAATGGATTTTGTAGTTGGTCTTCCAAAGACCTTGGGTAAGTATGACTCCATTTGGGTAATTGTTGATAGGTTAACTAAGTCTGCTCACTTCATTCCGGTCAAGATGACTTACAATGCAGAGAAGTTAGCCAAACTCTATATCTCAGAAATCATTTGATTGCACGGAGTTCCACTTTCCATCATATCAGAAAGAGATACGCAGTTTACTTCTATGTTTTGGAGAACATTGCATGTTGAATTAGGTACTAGGTTGGATCTTAGTACTGCATTTCACCCTCAGACCGATGGTCAGTCTGAGCGAACGATTCAGGTGTTGGAAGATATGCTTCGTGCATGTGTGATAGAATTTGGTGGTCATTGGGATAACTTCTTACCCTTAGCAGAGTTCTCATACAATAATAGCTATCACTCAAGTATTGATATGGCCCCATTTTAGGCACCGTATGGGAGGAGATGTAGGTCTCCCATTGGTTGGTTTGATGCATTTGAGGTGAGACTATGGGGTATCGATCTTTTGAGGGAATCGTTAGATAAAGTAAAATTCATTTAGGAAAAGCTTCTAGCAGCTCAAAACAGGTAGAAAGAATATGCAGATCGAAGGGTTAGGGACTTGGATTTTATGGAGGGTGAACAAGTCTTGCTGAAGGTTTCACCCATGAAGGGTGTGATGCGGTTTGATAAGCGAGGTAAGCTTAGTCCGAGGTATATTGGTCCATTTGAAGTTCTGTAGCACGTGGAGGAGGTAGCTTATGAATTAGCCTTGCCTCCAGGACTGTTAGGAGTGCACCCGGTATTTCATGTGTCTATGCTGAAAAAATACCATGGGGATGGAAACTACATTATTCGCTGGGATTCAGTTCTCCTTTATGAGAATTTGTCTTATGAGGAGGAGCCTGTTGCTATTTTAGGTAGAGAGGTCCGCAAGTTGTGATCAAAGGAGATTGCATCTATCAAGGTTCGGTGGAAGAATCGGCCAATTGAAGAGTCCACTTGGGAGAATGAGGCTGATATGCAAGAAAGATATCCACATCTTTTTACAGATTCAGGTACTCTTTCTCGCCCTTGCTTTTCTTCTTGTGATCGTTCGAGGACGAACGATGGGTAAATTAGTATCTATTGTAACGAACTATTTAGTCAGTTCGAGCAGTAAAACTATTTTTGATAAAAAATGACTGGATCGACGGATCACACGATGGACCGTCATGGTCACGACGGACCGTGATGGACTCCGTCGTCCCACACTTGTGTAAATTCTTCTGTTGCTCTCCTCACTGCCCTTGACGACAGGTAGGACGAACCGTCTTATGCACAACGGTCCATCAAGAGTTTCCGTTCCAAAACACTTCAACTCAAAAATCTGGATACTTGGATCAACTCTCTGAACTTCGCGACGAAATTGCAGCACGGACCGTCGAAGATACGATGGACCGTCACAAACATCTTTCCTGAATTTGAGTCTCTGAATATTTTGACGGACCTGCAGGACGGCCCTTCATAGATACGACAGACTATCACGAGTTGCGTAACCCTGATTGGGTCAGATTTCTGCTAAAAGATTTAAAGGGGTGTTTTGGACCATTCATGACAAACTTTATGAAATTAGTGGAGTAAGTTTAATAATTTATTTACTTGGGGGTTAAAAGAGATAACCTTGAAATAAATAATGGGTTACTTTTGTCATAATGAATTATATGATAACTAGGGTAAAAGAAAAAGAATTTGGAGAGGAAAGATAAAAAGAACAGAGAGAGGGAGAACGAGCGAGAAAAGGGAGAAGCGAAGAGGAAAGCAAAAGCATTGGGAAGTAGGTTGTTTGATTATGATTCTTCGGTGGATGTAGGTTATGGTTTGTTTCTATCTGATAGATAAACTCAAAATAGCGATCAATATGTGTTGGGTAGTATTGTAAAGTCTTCTATATGCTTGATTGTGTGTTTGTATGTTGTGATTGTGGAAATCATTAATCTTAATCCTCTACATTAAGATGACGCCTTGACATAAAGAAGGCTTGATGAACTAAAGTAATGAGATAAATGGATCGGGTGTCACGTTCCGACACGTAGAATTAGGGGATCGGTGTGTCACGTTCCGACACATAGTATTAAGGGATCGTGTGTCACGTTCCGACACGTAGTATTAAGGGATTGGGTGTCATGTTCTGACACATAGAATTAGGGGATTGGAGTGTCACGTTCCGACACGATAATAATGAAGAGAAGTAATTTTGAATTATGTTAATATACTCATATTCAAAGAACCTAATTCCCAAATGAGTATGGTGTGGAGGCTTGAGTCCTCATTGGTGTGCTTGGTGTTGTTGTCAATGGTTCTTATACTTGTTGATTGTCACCTGTTAAGTACTATGGTTGATTTTATATTATTATTCAGTATATATTGCTTTCTATTCTTAGTTGGCCGATGATACCTACTTAGTACTTGTTCCTTGTACTGACCCCTACTTGTATTTTGTTCTTTGTTATTTTGTGGAGTGCAGCAAGTGCTCCATCGACTTCGACTCTCCCTTAACTCTAGCAAGTCTCCAGCATGTCAGAATTCAGGGTGAGCTATTGTTCCTAGCTCGTGCTGGATTCTCTCCTTCGCGTCTTGATGTCTTGAAGTTCGGACATGGACCATCCTTTTTACTTATTTTATCTTCTTAATACTCTTAGATTTAGAAATTTGAGGATAGATGTTCTTGATGTGATGACTTTCAGATTTTGGGAATAATAAGTATTGAGTTTTAGAAGTTATTTAATTGATTTTCGTTAATGAGTTTTGAGTCTTCCGCATTATATTTTGTTCACTATGGTTGAAATATTGGTAAATATTGGGGTTTAGATTTGTTGGTTCGCTCACATAGGAAGATAAGGGTAGGTGCCACTCGAGGCTCGTTTTGGGTCGACACAGAATCTTGTACACCTTTTCAGCGTAGCCACCTATACTTCAAGCCGCGACATGGTCCTTGCAATTGTAAGATTGCACCACATCTCGCCCCAAGGACAATGGAGTCATCCAAGCCATCAATCCACCCTTTCCCTTCTAAATAAGGTCAGAAGTCCCAGAAAAGTGGTTTCCCTTTTTTGGTGAAAGTTTTGTTTTGATTTTTGAAAAAAAATCGAATTAGGTCTAGTTTCTTAACCCGATTCTTCTCCATTTGAAGCCCTAATTTCTTAGCTATATATGCCTTCCTTGCTTAACTTTTGAAGGGGGGGGGGATTTTTTGAGTTGAAGATTTTTTTTGAATGTTTTTGTTGAAAGCATTGAGTAAAAAACCAAAAAATGGTTTGGAGAGGTTCTGAGATTTCTTTGTCGAAAAGTGTTTTAAGAAGTAAAAAAGAAAAAACAGAGGCTGGTTGTGTCTCAAAAGTTAGCATTAACATAACAACAAGGCAAATTAGCTACAGAGATTTTAGAAACACATTTAGAGAAAGAAAAAGGGGAACTAACTCTCGTCTAAGTTCTTTTCTTCTTGCTCACTATTCCACATTCTTCGAAGCTCATTAGAGTTTTAAATTCTAGTCAAGTTTTCTCCCTCGCTGATTCATATTTGCGTCTCGTTGGAAAGATTTTGTCACCTTTGCTTGTACCGTCCGGTTTCGCTGCATCATAAAGGGTAAACAACACTCATCCATTTATGTTTATGAGTTTTTTTTATTTTGCTTCATTTGTTATACTTTCTTTAGCCCTGGCTTATTGCGTTACTTGCAGCCTTGTTTCCTTTAAATATTTAAAGATACGAAGTATGCTCCTATCATGTGTTGAGAAAATATTGAAATGCCTTGGACCATTCCATCTTTGTTTTTTTTTTATTTCCTGCGGATATTAGTCTTATAGGATCTTGGTCTTTGAAAAACGTATCTATGGTTGTGTCCATGTCTATTCCTTCAATCATTTGTTATTTGAGGTTTCTAGAGCATGATTGATCATATTTCTCTCTAAAAAGGACTCGGGTTGTCTTATTAATGTTGTTTAAGCGGGTGGTTTACTTATTGTTGAAGCGTGTTTAACCCTATCCGCACCCTCCGTGCCGGAGTTGTGAGAAAGCATTTGAAGTCATTTCCTCATTGTTGAAATCCTACATTTTGATTTGTTCAGATGATTTGTGCATATATAAATTTCTTCCTCCTCAGTTTTCTTTTGACTATTTTCAAATTGGGTTGTATGAGTCTACATATTTATTCTTAGCAACAGTCAATTATTAAAAAACTCTTATTGTTTCGTAGTAGCTTTTCGCAATCTTAAAGGCCATGAGTAAGTTAGCCAGTGTTCTTTAGTTGCTATATGTTTCATTTAATGTTGTGTGTTATTCGCAAGTTTGAAATATATTTAGTTGACATATAGCAATGTTTCTTTTTCTTCTTGGAGGGGAATAGTTTACTTAAGGGGGATATTGTGCATTCAGTGGAATCGATCATTTATTTTCTATTGCATTATATTTTTATATACCCTGGTATATTTTTTACACTCATAAATTTATGCATAACATATTAATTATTATTTTGAGTATATGTTTTAAACTCCGTTGTTAATATTTCTTCAAAGTTATTGTCTCTGATTATATTGAACATACACACTTATATTACATACATTCATTGTGCAGAAAATAATTATTGTACTCAACTCCAATGATTCATGTTTTTATTTTCTGTATTAAACTATATAACTTAAAACTACTATATATATACTTACATTATATCTATTTTTCCATTGGTGTGTTATATTCACTTATCAACTGAAGAAATTCATTATGCAAGTTAAAAAGTTATAATTGCTTTCCTATTCAAGCGTAACTTCTTTTTTGAATATGTTAACAAACTTTTGAATTTTCTCCTAAGAAATGTATCACAATTGTATAATCTAAGAACCTTAAATTATTCTTTTTATCATGAAATTCCCTTTGTGTATATATTGTTATTTTCTTCGTTATTTTCCTTTTAATGTTAATTAAAGAATCAATGATATATCATTTCATGAATAACTCATTCATTTGAGGTTCTTGGGCTATGTGATAATGACAAATAATAAAATTCATGTAGTAATATTACTAATGTTTTTTTATAAATCAATTTTTTTATTATTTTAAATGTATGGATGTAAGTAAGAAATTATTTACAATTTCAATGCAATTATAATTTATGACCACATGACGCATAGGAAAACTAGGTAGGGTTCTATAATTAGAGCTCTATGTATCATTTCCAATAATCGGTGTATGAGACATAATAGTGACAATGTTGATGACTTTATCATGTATCAAATGTTGGGTTTAACAAAATGTGAATAAGAAAAGAGAAGATAAAAATAGAAAAAGTCAACGAACAAATTTGGAGGAAAAATGAAAGTCATCTGCAAAGTGCAAATGAAAAGTCTTTTCTACAATATGGGTAAAAGAAAGGAAATTGTTGTCCTTATGTTAAGAAATACTCTCTATACTTCTTAAAGGGTTAAGAAGAAGATGCACCCTCGCGTTGTCTTCATCTCTTGCTCGGCTTCGTCAAATGATTTGATTTATATATTTTTTGGACAAAATTTATTTAGTCAATTTTATTAAACGAATATATCCTATTAATCGATTTCTTGTCTCTTATAAATTAGTTCATAATAATAGTTATATAAAATAATTAATTTTGGCGCAACCAAATTTATTTGAGATTCACGTACGACGGAAATGATAATCTGATTTTTTAAAAGACATTATTTTTTCAAAAAGACACGTCTTTCTGAAAAGTTGTTATTTTTCCAACAAGACACAACCTTCTGAAAATAATGGGTCTGAACAGATGTGTTCGAACAGACACGTTGATGATGAAAATTGTAATAAAAATGAAGTAATTTATTTTTAAACACTAAAAAAATTTACTTCTCTACATACATTTTCTCTCATAAAATAAATTTCCAATCGACTGAGTCTGTGTGTGGCTTGTTAATGTTCTTACGTTAGTTAAAGTTATTGAAGTTTGAGGTACCGCTAGTTCTTTAACAAGTTATTCCTCTTACCTTTGGAGAAATTAAACTGTAACCTTGGGTACAATGATGTATTAAATTTCTTAAGGAGACGCAATAATTTCTACGGACTCAGATTAAAAAAAAATTTCTATCTATTTCATCTTCTTTCTGTTTCGGTATTTTTTTACTAACCTTAATACAGGTTGTAACATCAAATTATCATATTTCTTTTTTACTTCTTATATTCCAATTTTTAGATTCATTGTGCAACACATTGATGTAATTTTCTACTACCGCCGGAAGAAGTAAAAACTTCAGATTGGCGACCAATTCTCATATATATTAATGGCTGATATGTATTATACCTATTTGATATACTTTATGATCCTACTATATTAATACAAATTACTACTAAATATCAATTGTTTTTGCAACTAATATTTTACTTGATGCTTAATAACTAAAACACACTAATGTATCAATCTAAAATTAACTACCGAATACATTACAATAACCAATGAAACAACTATACACAAAAAACCTATTACAGAATTCAACATTTCAAAATCACAAATCAAAAAATCAACTACATTACTTCTCCATGTAAATAACATAAGGTTCAAGATGAGCTTTGAGTAGATAATCAACGCCCCACTTACAAAAATCCATGACATGGCTAAGTTCACCACTAGCAGTCATCTGTTTGTCATATTCCAAAATAGACCATGACAACATGTAATGGTCAAACAAAATTATCCATTATCACTTACATCATAATAACCCAAATAAAATCAATCTGTAAAATTTCTCTAAGAAATCAGAACTCAAATTCACCACAAACAATTTACAACAAAAATACAGCTAATTAATTTAATAATAACATGCCCCACTAGTGATATAATAAATATTAAGAATGAAACAAACAAAAAACATCCTTAATTTCATAAGAAATCCAAAACCTTCTATTGTATGATCTAAACCATAGTTTACATTGATGATTGAAGATAATTGAGAACTTACATAATAACAAGAAAAATATTTTATCATATTAAAAGGTTCAGCAACAAGTTATGTCATTTCAAAGCTTAACTCGAATTTCAAGAATTTTAATTACCAATGCAATAATAATAATAATGACTTCAAGAACTGTCACACACCCAGCCTAAACCCTTGACTTGGCCGATACAAGGTGACCATTGTTTTTGTCACGACCCAAAAATGGGTGTGATGGCACTCGTCTTATCCCACCAAGACAAGTCAGCCTAAAACCAAATATCTAACAAAGTGCGGAAGTAATGACAATTCAACAACAATTTCTATTATGAAACCAAGTCATATTAATTCAATTACCAAAACCAGGTTGTCATGTGCACAAGCCTCTAATGTAAATATTAGAATTGAAATAAAATAGGAGTCAAAAATGAAGTTGTCTTTCAAGTAAAAACAAAATCATAAGCTGGAGTAGGAAAGTTCGCTGAGATGACAAGCAGCTACCTCACAACCCTCCATAAGATGCCTCGAAAACGAAAAGAATGACAGGTATCAAGAATATCCAGGCTCGTAACCTACAAAAGTTTGTACAAGCAAGGGGTAAGTACCAATCCACGCGGTACCCAACAAGCAAACCTCTAAACACAAGTTAAGTGAACAAAATACGGGTACTTCTTACACGCTATCTAAACCTCCATGCTACAGCCTAACAGTTTACAGTTTACCAAACACATAACTCAATAATCACACTCTATCAGTTCACACATTCTCAATAACAACTCAATATTCCACAGTCACAAGCTTCACAGAGAAACAATCACAAGATCAGCAAAACACGTGTTCAAGTTCATTAACAATAAAATGTGCAATGTCATGAGATGCAATGTCAAGTATAATGATGCATGTCTTTATTAACGATACACACCCGCTGTCTCTCAGTCTGGGACCCAGGGGGGACATATCTGTCCATGCATCTGTCGCGGCGCACGACACGACCCTCGATAATAGTAACCTTCACGGCGCACGATACGTCCCTCAAAATATAATATCTATCACGGCGCGCGATACGACCCTCGAAAATAGTACATCCTCTTACCACAACCATGTCTCAGATACAATGCAAATGATATGCTCAAATGAAAAGGAGGAGATAACTATTTGATAACAAAGCACAATTTGCAACAAGAAATACAACACTAACAAATAAGCAACAAGTCTCCAAATCATTCTCAACATCACACAAGGAAATACACGAAATTCGTACGCTTAACAAGAGTTCAGAAATCCACTTGCCTTAGCCAATCGAATAATTACTCTTGGACTTGAGCCTTCCCTTTCCGTTGAGCTTCTGAACCAATGAAATCTATTAAAGTATATATTCACAATAAGATTTTCAGAACTAACAACACTCACACTTTTATGTGTTTAACCTTAACCCAAAAATACACCCCAACTTTATAATCAAATTTGTAATTATTGATACCAATTCACATGCCAACTCTTTGTATCTCCTCAAATTTCAAGTCTAGGGTTATATCATAATTTCTCCCAAATATTATAACTTTAATAGTATACTATAATACACCCAATATTTAATCACCTATATTGATATATCAATTTTTTGATCATAATGAGATAATAAAATAACAATTTCTAAATATAGAAACCAGTGGTGGAAATCCTATAAAATAAAAACGCCAACACTTCACATATATATAATATTATAGTTATACCAAGTATGCCATACCATTACTGCCAATAGAGGGGGTAACTCGTTTCCTTACTTAGATTATTTTATCAATTGGCCAATTAAACCACACATTAAACAATATAAAAAAAACTATATTCAATTATATATGACCCACTTGATCGGCTATCCCCCAACTCAATTCCCTTTCTCTTACCATACAATACTCAACAATAATAATGACAACCCCCTTTGTCCTTTTCTTAAAGTTTTAAACAATACCACCCTAATAAATTTATACATATGAGATTTTAACACTTACTTGATTCACGCAAGGTTTTTCCTTGTGTTTTTTTTTCCAGCCGCAACGAGTTCTTCTGCTTGTTCTTCTCCTCTCTTGTTGTGTTCAGGTAAGGTTTTCGCCACTCCTTCTTTTCTAAATTTATTATTTATTAAACTGATCAAAACCACTAACTTATTTTATTTTTTTATATATATACATGACCCTAATAGTATAAAATCTTAAATAACTGATCACTTTAGCCCACTAACTATCTATTAATTTTTTTTCTACAATTACTCATAAATAAATTAACTCAAGTTATACGAATAATTTAAATTTTCTAAAAATAACCTCACGGGTCATTACATTATCCACCACTAAAAATCATGTTCGTCCTCGAACATTAGGTAAAATAAAGTACCTGAAGCTTCAAAAAGTTGAGGATATCTGGCACGCATGTCAGACTCAGTCTCCCAAGTTGCCTCTCCCACTGATCGGTGCTTCCATTGCACCTTCACTGAAGCAATTTCTTTGGTCTTAAGCTTTCGAACTTGCCTATCCAAAATAGCTATAGGCTTCTCCTCAAATGTCAAGTCTGGACCCAACTCCAGAGAGTCAAGTGAAAGCACATGAGATTCGTCCGAAATATACTTCCGAAGCATAGAGACATGGAAAACAGGATGAACTGCTGACAAACTAGGTGGCAACGCTAACTTATAGGCCACCTCTCCCACTCAGCTCAAAATCTCAAAAGGTCCAATAAACCTAGGGCTAAGCTTGGCCTTCTTTCCAAACCTCATCACACCCTTCATGGGTGATACTCGGAGCCCAACATGATCACCTTCCATAAACACCAAAGCTCTAACTCTCCGGTCTGCATAACTCTTCTGTCGGCTCTGAGCTGTCAATAATCTATACTGAATCATACGGACTTGCTCCATAGCATCTCTAAAAAAGTCTGTATCCAGAGAGTCCATCTCCACCGAATCAAACCAACCAATAGTAGATCTACACCGTCTACCATACAATGCCTCAAATGGGGCCATTTGGATACTAGAGTAATAACTGTTATTATAGGTGAACTCCGCTAAGGGTAAATATTGATCCAATCTTGCACCAAAATCGATCACACACGCTCGAAGCATATCTTCTAATACCTGAATGGTCCGCTCTGGTTGACCATCTGTTTGAGGGTGAAATGTCATACTCATATCTAACTGAGTACCCATACCATGTTGTAATGCCTTCCAAAATGAGAAGTAAATAGTGAACCTCGATCTGATATGAGAGAAATAGGAACTCCATGTAGTCGAACAATCTGACTGATATATAGCTCGACTAACTTCTCTGTCGTATACTTCACTCGAACCAGAATAAAGTGGGCAGACTTGGTCAGCCTATCAACAATAACCCAAATGGAGTCATAACCACTCGTTGTGGTAGGCAAACCCACAACAAAGTCCATAGTAATCCACTCCCACTTCCAAGTAGGAATAGGCATCCTCTGAGATACACCCCCGGGCCGCTGGTGCTCACATTTGACCTGCTGGCAAGTCAAACACCTGGAAACAAAGTCTGAAATATCTCTCTTCATCCCACACCACCAGTAATGCTGACTTAGATCATGATACATCTTCGCCGCTCCCGGATGGATGGAATACCGAGTACATGGGCCTCCTCAAGAATCAATCTAATCAAATCGCCTGTCCTGGGCACACAAATTCTACCTCCGATCCGCAAGACACCATCAGAATCAAGGACAACCTCCTTAGCTTCCCCTCTCAATACTTTGTCTCGAATGAGACATAATTTTTCATCATCAAATTGGTGTGCACGAATTTGCTCGACTAAAGAAGACCGAGCCTCAATAAAAGCAATCATCCCATCACTCTCTTCTGAAATCTACAAGCGGACAAGACTATTAGCTAATATCTGCACATCTCTAGCCAATGGTCTCTCCATAATACTAAGCGCTGCAAGACTCCCCATGCTAGGAGTCTTCCTACTCAGAGCATCGGCCACAACATTGGCCTTTCCTGGATGATACAGAATGGTCACATCATAGTCCTTCAGCAACTCAAGCCATCTCCGTTGCCTAAAGTTCAAATCCCTCTGGCTAAAGATATATTGAAGACTCCGATGATCAGTGAACATCTCACAATGCACCCCATACAAATAATGACGCCATAACTTAAGTACAAATACCACAGCCGCCAACTCCAAATCATGAGTAGGGTAGTTTTTCTCATGGGATTTCAATTGCCTAGAAGCATAAGCAATCACTTTCCTCTTCTGCATCAACACACCACCCAAACCAACTCCTGAAGCATCACAATACACAGTAAAGTCTACACCTTCCTCAGGTAGAGTCAACACAGGAGCAAAAGTCAACAAAGTCTTGAGCTTTTGAAAGCTCTCCTCACACTCATCAGACCACTGAAAGCTCACATCCTGTCGAGTCAATCTAGTCAATGGAGCTGCAATAGTAGAGAAACTCTGAACAAATCGTTGATAATAGCCTGCCAATCCCACAAAACTCCTAATCTCAGTAGGTGAAGTAGGTCGCGTCCAGCCCCTAACTGCCTCAATCTTGGCCGGATCTACTCTAATACCCTCCTTGGACACCACGTGTCCCAAGAATGTCACAGAAGTAAGCCAAAACTCACACTTTCAGAACTTGACATACAACTTCTCTTCTCTCAACCTCTGAAGTACAATCCTCGGGTGTCGGACATGGTCCTTCTCAGTCTTAGAGTAAACCAAGATGTCATCAATGAAAACAATCACAAAAGAATCAAGGTATGGTCGAAACACCCCATTCATCAACTCCATGAATGTTGCAGGGGCATTAGTCAATCCGAAGGACATCACTAGGAATTCGTAATGCCCATACTGAGTCCAAAAAGTTGTCTTAGGGATATCTGATGCCCTAATCTTCAACTGGTGATACCCAGACCTCAAATTAATCTTAGAGAACAATGATGCTCCCTGTAACTGATCAAATAAGTCATCAATACGCGGAAGAGGATACTTATTCTTAACTGTTACCTTGTTCAACTGTTTATAATCAATTACTATTCTCATAGTCCCATCCTTCTTCTTTACAAACAATACAGGGGCACCACAAGGTGACACACTAGGGCGAATAAAACCCTTACTCAATAAATCCTGCAACTGATCCTTCAATTCTTTCAACTCTGCTAGAGCCATACGGTATGGAGGGATAGAAATAGGCTTAGTGCCCGGCTCCAAATCAATAGCAAAATTGATATCCCTATCGGGAGGAACACCTGGAAGATCAGAAGGAAATACATCAAGAAACTCCTGAACCACGGGAACAGAGTCCATGGGAGGTGGTTCAACACTAGTATCCCGAATAAACGCTAAGTAAGACAAACACCCCCTCTCCACCATTTTCTGAGCACGAATAAAAGAGATAACCTTGCTAGGATAAGAGCCACTAACACTCCCTCTCCACTAGTATCCCGAATAAATGCTAAGTAAGACAAACACCCCCTCTCCACCATTTTCTGAGCACGAATAAAAGAGATAACCTTGCTAGGATAAGAGCCACTAACACTCTTCCACTCAACCCTCGAAACACCAGGCATTGCTAAAGTCACAGTCTTAGCATTATAATCAAGGACAACATGATAAGGAGAAAGCCAATCCATACCCAAGATAACATCAAAGTCCACCATTCCCAGAATGATTAAGTCTACCCAAGTGTCATACCCAGCCAAAGAAACAAGACAGGATCGATACACTCGATCCACCACTAAGGGCTTACCCACGGGTATAGAAACACGAATAGGTACAGTCATGCTATCACATATCATATCAAATTTAGTAGCAAAATACGTAAACACATAAGAGAATGTAGAACCTGGATCAAACAACACAGACGCAGGTCGATGGCATACTGGGATGATACCTGTAATAACAGCATCGGAGGTCTCCGCCTCAGGTCTCCCGGGGAAAGCATAGCAGTGGGCTCTTCATCCACCTCCAACCTGGGTGGTACCTTTACCCCCACTCTGCTGAGCTGCAACACCACTGTTAGAAAATCTGTCACCTCTACCTGACTGAACCCTGCCACGACCTCTACCCTGTGGAGCTGGTGGTCTAGTCTGGAATGAAGAATTAGGTCGAGGACCACCACGACCCCTTTGAGAAGTACACTGCCGCATTAGATGATCGGGATCTCCACAAATGAAACAAAATCTCTGACCTGCGAACTGCTGTGTGGACCCTGAAAACCCACTATAATTGCCTCGCCCTGTAGGTCGTTGCTGTGAACTATACGAGCCCTGAACCGGTTCATAACAACCCCTAGATGTCTGGCCAGCCTCAAATGTCGGCATAGATACATGAATAGGTCCCCGCTGCTGAAAAGAACCACTTACTCTCTGTGATCCCCTACCTCCGATGAGGCACCCTGAAACTGACATGATATACGAGCTCTTTTAGGGTCCCCAAACTCCTCTCTCTCCATCAATTCCGCCTCTCTGGCGGCGCTCACAATGGACTGGAAAGAAGTCCCCTCCCTAAATGTCCGAAACACAGCTGACCTGATAGAGAAAGTCAATCCCCTCACAAATATGCGGATCCTCTCTGTCTCATTTGGAATAATGGCCAACTCATGCCTAGACAACTGGCAAAACCGCGCCTCATACTCTCTAACCGATAAACCATCCTGTCTCAGACTCTCAAACCTCAAGCGGCTCTCCTCTCTCACGCTCCATGGGATAAAACGATCTTGGAATGCACTAGTAAACTTCTCCCAAGTCACTGGAGAAGATCCAACTAGCAAACATCCCGAATAAGTCCTCCACCAGTCTCTCGCTGGTCCACGAAGTTGGAGTGTAGCATATCGAACCCCATGTGACTCAGCTAATCCAACCACCTCTAGTAACTCTCGGCAGGTAGTTAGAAACTCATGAGCATCCTCACTCTTCTCACCCTGAAACAGAGGTGGGTCCATCTTTCAAAATCTCTCATACCTATGCTGCTCATCCTCTGTCAGAACAACCATCGATGCAACTTGACCCCCAACTGCTGGTGCAACATCATTCTGAACCACGGGATCTACTGGTAGTTGCCCCACCGCATCCTGAACAATTGGAGCTTGTTGTTGCTCTAGGGTCTGAGCCCCCTCTCTAGTACGAGAGTCAAGTGGTGTGGTAGTCGCACCACCACCCTGAGAAAATCCCTCTAGCACACTTAACACCCTCAATAGTGTATCTTGAAGCAAAGGTGTGACTACAGGATCTGAAGGAACCTGGTCCTCCCTACCATCAATCTGAGTTTCTGTAGAGACCTCTCTAGCACGACCTCTCACTGGTGATGCTCCACGTCCACGACCTCTTGCTACTGTCGTACTGCTAGCACGACCTCTAGCTCGAGATCTACCCCTACCCCTAGCTGGGGCCTCAACAACTGCCTCGGGAAGTGCCTCCCCTCTACCACCAGTAACATTAGCTCTAGTCCTCGTTATCTGTCAAAAGAGTATACAACAACTCAGTACTAACGAAGGTAATTACGCACGATGAGAAAGAATGAACAAAAGGAAGTTTCCTAGTAATCTTTATAGCCTCTCAGAGATGAGTACAGACATCTCCGTACTGATCCTTGAGACTCTACGAAGACTCGGCTTGTATACACGTGAAACCTATGAACCTGGGGCTTTGATACCATTTTGTCATGACCCAAAAATAGGTGTGATGGCACTCGTCTTATCCCACCAAGACAAGTAAGCCTAAAACAAAATATCTAACAAAGTGCGAAAGTAATGACAATTCAACAACAATTTCTATTATGAAACCAAGTCATATAAATTCAATTCCCAAAACCAGGTTGTCACGTGCACAAGCCTCTAATGTAAATATTAGAATTGAAATAAAATAGGAGTCAAAAATGAAGTTGTCTTTCAAGTAAAAATAAAATCATAAACTGGAGTAGGAAAGTTCGCTGGGATGACAAGCAGCTACCTCACAACCCTCCACAAGATGCCTCGAAAACGAAAAGAATGACAGGTATCAAGAAGATCCAGGCTCGTAACCTACAAAAGTTTGTAGAAGCAAGGGGTGAGTACCAAACCACGCGGTACCCAACAAGCAAACCTCTAAACACAAGTTAAGTGAACAAAATACGGGTACTTCTTACACCCTATCTAAACCTCCACGCTACAGCCTAACAGTTTACAGTTTATCAAACACATAACTCAATAATCATACTCTATCAGTTTACACATTCTCAATAACAACTCAATATTCCACAGTCACAAGCTTCACAGAGAAACAATCACAAGATCAGCAAAACATGTGTTCAAGTTCATTAACAATAAAATGTGCAATGTCATGAGATGCAATGTCAAGTATAATGATGCATGTCTTTCTTAACGATACACACCCGCTGTCTCTCAGTCCGGGACCCATGGGGGACATATCTGTCCATGCATCTGTCGTGGCACATGACAGGACCCTCGATAATAGTAACCTTCGCGGCGCGCGATCCGTCTCTCGAAATATAATATCCATCGTGGAGCACGATACGACCCTCAAAAATAGTACATCCTCTTACCGCAACCATGTCTCAGATACAATGCAAATGATATGCTCAAATGAAAAGGAGGAGATAACTATTTGATAACAAAGCACAATTTGCAACAAGAAATACAACACTAACAAATAAGCAACAAGCCTCCAAATCAATCTCAACATCACACAAGGAAATACACGAATTTCGTACGCTTAACAAGAGTTCAGAAATCCACTTGCCTTAGCCAATCGAATAATTACTCTTGGACTTGAGCCTTCCCTTTCCATTGAGCTTCTGAACCAATAGAATCTATTAAAGTATATATTCACAATAAGGTTTTCAGAACTAACAACACTCACACTTTTATGTATTTAACCTTTACTCAAAAATACACCCAAACTTTATAATCAAATTTGTAATTATTGATACCAATTCACATGCCAACTCTTTGTATCTCCTCAAATTTCAAGTCTAGGGTTATATCATAATTTCTCCCAAACATTATAACTTTAATAGTATACTATAATAAACCCAATATTTAATCACCTATATTGATATATCAAATTTTTGATCATAATGAGATAATAAAATAACAATTTCTAAATATAGAAACTACTGGTCATGAAACCAGTGGTGGAAATCCTATAAAATAAAAACGCCAACACTTCACATATATATAATATTATAGTTATACCAAGTATGCCATACCATTACTGCCAATAGAGGGGGTAACTCGTTTCCTTACTTAGATTATTTTATCAATTGTCCAATTAAACCACACATTAAACAATATAAAAAAAACTATATTCAATTATATATGACCCACTTGATCGGCTATCCCCCAACTCAATTCCCTTTCTCTTACCGTACAATACTCAACAATAATAATGACAACCCCCTTTGTCCTTTTCTTAATGTTTCAAACAATACCACCCTAATAAATTTATACATATGAGATTTTAACACTTACTTGATTCACGCAAGGTTTTTCCTTGTGTTTTTTTTCCAGCCGCAACGAGTTCTTCTGCTCGTTCTTCTCCTCTCTTGTTGTGTTCAGGTAAGGTTTTCGCCTCTCCTTCTTTTCTAAATTAATTATTTATTAAACTGATCAAAACCACTAACTTATTTTATTTTTTTATATATAGACATGACCCTAATAGTATAAAATCTTAAATAACTGATCACTTTAGCCCACTAACTATCTATGAATTTTTTTTCTACAATTACTCATAAATAAATTAACTCAAATTATACGAATAATTTAAATTTTCCAAAAATAACCTCACGGGTCATTACAGTTGTCCTCTAGCTGGCTCTTTGTCTGGCTTGCTTAACTCAGCAAAAGTCTTAAATCAATGCAATAGTTTAATTCAATAACTTAAAGTAAATAAATTGATCAAAATGGCACTTAAGTCTCATAGCAAAAAGTCTTCAATACAAAGATAAGAGATTCAACACTAACTGCCTATCTGTCTATGTTGCCTCTATAACACTAAGATGGATGTTAAGACAGACCCCACAACATCCTTTAAAAAGAAAGAGTGAAAAACGAATAAATGCATCATCTAGAATACAAAGAGGCTAACCACTAACTATAATGGCTAAGTTTGATCAATGAGGAGCTGCATGATGCTGATATTGGTTACCACCGTCTCCATCATGATACGATTTAGGTCACCAGACATCAGTATATTGAACGTAAAAGTATGTGAATTGGAACACAAACAATAAATTAATCTTGAAAACGAGTAAGAAGAAAACATACCTTCGCGCTGGTCAACTCCTGAATAACTAGACTAAATATAAAGAAATGAGACATATGCAATATATAAAAAATTGTAAAAGTGTTAAAACACATAGTTTATTAAATAAATACAATAACAAACTTACTTTTGTTAAATATGAAATATCATTGTTTTTGTGGGAGTTTCTCTAACCAACAACACCAACTATTAGCCTAAGTCGTGATATATCGTCTTGTCAATGCTGCTAGCACTTTCCTATACCTTACCGTCGCACAAAACTACTTAACTTATTGAATACACTAGCTTAAATTATGTGATAATCTAAAAATATGACTCATTAATACCCATGATGGATACATGGTTTATCGAGACTTGAGTTATTATGAACTTACACCCCTATATTGGTGCTCAATAAATGGATGGGGTTAAAGCGGAAGGACATATTCAAGCCTCTTTTGTACCACCAAGAACATACATGAATAACTTTTAATAGATAATGAGAAGTACACCCTTTTTAGTTTTGTATGTAGTCACTTATAGATCTTTCTGTTGACTGATACATGAGATGATTCATATGTGCAAAAATGAATTCCCTACTCACTCCTTCATTGACATTTTCAGTCTTGTCTTGAAGCGCCAATAAACACTAAATTCAAGATCATAATTTGTGAGAATAAATATGCATACTATTTTTTCCTTTATTATGTCATAAAACTTATAATTAAACTAGTTATATGATGATCACAATAAGTATATAAATTAAAAGAAAAGAAGAGAAGGCGAACGAAAAATTAACTTTGTAAAATTGGTAAGGCGTAGTCGTAATGTCATAAGATCAAATGAATAATTCACTTCCGCAAATCATGGGGTGTACATTCATAAAAGACGTGATAATAATAATGAAAAGTTGGGAATCAGTCCTTATGGAATCCAAAAGTAAAATTGAATTCTTGAAACAATGGAAACATCGAATATATTTTTCCATTAGCCAAAACAACAATTAGGCTCCCATATGAGGAATAATAAATTCCCAAAATATGATATACCATACAAATAAGATTATGATTCTTGTCTTATATAGAATATTCTAGAGCGATGTGCTGCAAAAGTCATAGTTCTTACAGGACAAAAAAAATAAGTTTTCACGATCGGAATCTAGACCCCAGACGAGACCAACGTCGTTGACCTCTCAGAGGTTGCAAAAAAGCCTACTTACATCATTCTTACTTTACATAGATTAATTTTAGCGGAAAATTTGAAAATTTTGATTTCCTTAATCATACTTGTTAAACATTCTTTATATTTCGTAATCGTTCATCATCAACCATCTAACATTTAAGAGATAAGCAACTTAAAGAAATAATTCATTAAATATTTATTGTATATCGGTCAAAATAGCACCAATACAAAGTCTGAACAGAAACAGGAAAGAAACGTTAATGGAACATACTCCACTAGCTCAACTCTAAAACTACACTAGAATGTAAAACAGTAGCATCCTCGAAAGCATGAGGACATACCAAACTCCGGATGAATGCTGACGTCCAGATAGCTGCAACAACAAACCTGTAGCTCTACCGTCCACTTGTGCCTGTACCTAAAAGTAGATATTTGTATGGAATTAGTACACACTTGTACTAAGTATGGGTATATGCAAGCACACACCAGGGACATGCATGAGAAAGAATAGCTCTTTCCTAACAACATGATTTTTGGAAGTCAAGTCAGTGGACTTGCCAAATTGAGATTGGGAAAGTTATGCCATGAGAGTGACATGCATCATTATAATTATCGTATGGCACACAACACATAACATATTCATATAGAAGATAACATATAACACATACTCTCTTTCATATTATTCATTCATATACCATGAGACCTTATTATCATAGACTTAACTTTAGGACTTTCCAAAATGAGGGCTCAACATATGGGACCTCAAATAGGGAGCATTCCTTAGCAAACACAGAGTCTGCTTCATTCATTCATACATATTTCATTTCAATTCATTCATAGGCCAGTGCAAACACCAGCTATACCTAGGATGTAGTTTAAGACTTTCATCGAGATTGCTGTGCAATGATCAAGAATAACCTAATGTCATTACCTGAATCTAGCTCACCTCTTGATTATCCTATCCTAACACCTTTTGTATCATTCATTTCTTTATATGATTCATTTGAGGCTGACCTCATTCATTCATTGGGAACTTTAACTTTAACCTACATAGATCATGTGAGCATCATAAAATCCAGTGTCTTCCCCACACCGAAAAGAGATGGAATCACTGGCCAAAGTGATTCAATAACATGCTAGCGTATATGGGAATTTAACCCCGCCAGATCCCTATAGTGGCAATATAGGTTCAAAGACTAGGAGATGTATGAAGACCCATACCCGACAAGCCGGACAGTCTCATCTCATTAGAGTTACGTCAACCTCCGCCCTCCCGAAAGAAGGCATCACCGCTCATAGCTAGCCTATCAGTGCTCGGTATAAAGTTCCATTACATTCAACTCATACATCATGGAAGTTGGCTTCTAGTATGAGGAAATCATAGCTCAATAGATGATTTCTCATCTCATCATTAGTATTAAGTGTTCTAAACTCAATATTTTCATTAGAGTGTTCATAGAGACTGATCTCTTCATTATCTTACACTCTCATTGGTGAGTACGTATTGGAACATTCACTTAGGCTCATGTGAGATTGCTCTCATCAAATACATTAACCTCACATCATGATTGTCACCACATTCATCATTATTAGCACCTTTATTTTTCACAGTCACTCACCTCTTATTATGTAAATGTTCATTTCTTCATTCCATTACGTGTATCTTAGGTTCACTTATTTTTGAACGTATGTTAACCTTATGTGCCTATACATACAAGCCATGGGGCTTCACTTATAGTTCGTTAAGTAATTCTTACTTTCCTAAGATTATGTATTACATGACTTATGTATCTTGTATATATACAAAGATCTTGATTTTTGATCAAAGTAGATGACATTATTCTTGAATATTTTACTCACGTATGACTTATGTATCAATACGGAGGTTTGAGCACGTCAACCTAACTCTTGAATCATTTGGATATCATTTTTATTTTCATTGACTTTATTTCTAATATTCATAACGTTAGAACTTTAAATTAAATCTCAATATTTTCATAAAATAATTAATTTTCTATTTTAATTAGAATTCTAAATTAAATCTCAATATTTACATGAAGGAATAAATTTTCTATTTTTAATTAGAATTGTAAATTAAATCTCAATATTTACATGAAAGAATTAATCTTTTATTTTAATTAGAATTCTAAATTAAATCTCCATATTTAAATGAAAGAATTAATTTTCTATTTTAATTAGACTTCTAAATTAAAATCTCCACATTTACATAAATAAATTTTCAATTTTTTTTTCAGCATCTTTTCATCAAGTTACACCTTTTTAGGCTGGTACACAACACATATTTAGAGTATATTCTCTTATATAAAAAGGCATAGTTGAACAACTTCAACCGTCTGTTTCAAGGCCCTTATTTTATTTGTTTGTATAGCAAGTTCATGTATTTACTTCTAACCTTTGTTATGAATTCAAAGGAGGTTGATTACATATGATATTTTAATAATTAAATATAATGACTTCAAAGCATGTAGTTTCACACGTTACATTAGACCAAAAAGGAAGAAGCAGAGAAACTCCATGTTTAAAATGTCTAAATCAGTAAATCGGATAAGCCGACTAAAACAGCAGACTAGCCTTGTGGTCCTACCATAATTAATCTCCTTTGAAATTTATTAAACAGATGGCAATAAATACAATTCTCTACTATTTGTTAAATGTTGAATGATCGTTTAGCCGAGACATTATTCCTCAAATTAGTCACGTTTCAACTCATATGAACATCACATTTATATCAATATGTGTACATGAAATATAAAGAACTATCATGTCATTTCAAGTCCTAAACCATGAATAATAGTCACGATAATAGACACATACACACGTAGTTACATTTTCGGAAACATCAACATAAATCACATAATTCCAAATATACATATAAGCACATAAGCATCATGAAACACATTTTATCCCTAGTTCTCTACCAGCACACATAACCAACCTATGATTCAATGGGAGCTAGTGAAAGAGACATGCAACGGGGAACAATCCTAGTTTTCGAAATGAATATTCTGAACCTTAAGGGGTCTCTTGGGAAAGGGACCAAGAGAGAAGAGAACCCATACCTTTAATCGATTTTCAAACTTTGATGTTGCTGCCCGGAAAACTCCTCCAAACCACTCCCAATTCACTTCAACGTACACCTCACTCGACGAACCTCTCTTAGCCTTAATATATTTTTTTTGATTGCTTTGTTTTTCTTAAAATTTTATGTGAGTTCTTCAAGCATGAAGAACTATTGGTATTTGACAAAAATAACATGAGAAAGATGGAGAACGTGAGAGAGAGAGTTAAGAAGCGTGAAAAAAGAGAAAACTATTAGGATTAGGAGACTAATTAAAGAATTAGTCAAATAACATTTAAAATAAATAAATACAAATCTGTTTTTGATTTATTTATTTATTTATTCATTTAAAATTTGAAAGGACAATTATGCCCTTAAATACCTATTTATTCTTATTTATATAATTTTTTCTGAATCGTTACATAAGTGGCCTCGTTTTGATATGAGATGTGTGATGTACTAGTACGACACAACATTGTAGGTAATTTTCTTTTCTTCTCAATATTTCACGATATAAAATTATTGTAGTGCTTCCTAATCTTGAAATCACATTGATATAATTATGCCAATTGTATATCTGATATGCTGTGTAAATAGTTTACATGAAATACACCAATTTATTAAAAAATATATTCTTTTCAAATAATCAACTATCGTTTTTTGTTTTTTTTATACTAATTTTAAGGAGAGAAAAAATAAAATAAGTAGACAATTATTTTCTAAAAAAAGGAAAGTTCAATAAGAATATAAAAAATAAAACTTTCATATGCTCTATGATTTCAACACAACATACAAGGATATCGATTTGTATATTGCTAAATTAGGTATATATTTAATGCAACATTTAAAACATTAGTATAATGAAAAAAATATTTCAAGTCAATACTACTGATTCTTTCATTTCTCGGCCCTCATTAACACATGAAGTAAAGACCTAAAAAAAGGCAAAACTAATAAGAAGACATACAATTACATGCTTTTTTAAAAAAAAAAATATCTTTAACGAAAATATGTTGAACTCTATAAAAGTGTCTTGATTTCTCGGAAGATATACGGAAAACACAGAAGGAAATAGATTCATGTAATTTATTTATAAACAAGACTTGTGAAGTTTAAATATTGATTATCGGAAGTTGAAAGAATGATTTTCTGATATTAAAATTGGATCGGGTACCGCATTTCATTATGCTAATAGTTTTTGTTTATCTCTTATGATAGAACCGATGACCTTTATAAATGAATATTTTTTGAGCATGTGATAATAAATTTTTTATATGTTCGGTATTTTGCATGTTTATAATGTTTTATTGCATTGCTTATGGTACACCTAACGGGATAGAAGTGTGATCCTACCAGTACACGGTGGTTATGTACTGATACTGTGCTTGCTCTTAATTTTGTTGAGTACAACTCATCTTCAGTCAGCTATTGATCGACTTCAACTAGGCGACTATTGAGCTTGACAAGATTCAAGGGTGAGTAAGTTCAGTCAGGATGTCATGTATCTCTCCCGTTTTGATACACTGATTTTTAGGTTCTACGAGTTATTCCTCTGCAAGAGTTAATTAATGTTTTTGTTAGACCTTTGGAGTTTATGGGGACTCTGTTTTAATTATATATGTAGGTAATTTACCCCCGCTTCGCACAATGATAAATAATAATTGCATTGAACTTCAAATAATTTTTTTACAAATATTAATACAATAAAATAAGGAAAATAGGTTCTTGAAAAATATACCAATATTCAAACATTAATTTCATTATAAGTCATTATCATAGAAATGAAGAACGTCAAATGAATGAATAATTCATGAAACAATAGTTCAGTTGTTCTTTAATCAACAATTAAAGGAAAATAAAGAAGAAAATAAGAATATACAAAGGAACTTCATAATAAAAAGAAACATTTATGTTGCATAGATTAAACAAATGTGAAATAGATCTTAGGACAAAAATCAAAATTTTGTTAACATTTTCGATAAAGAAAGTACGGTTGAAAATGAAAGAAATTATCACTTATAAACTTGCATATTAAATTTCTTCAATAAATAGGTGAGTAATTTCATATCTATGTAAAAATAGATAATATCTAAGCTTATATATAATACTTTTAAGTTATAGAATATCAAAATATGAATTCATGGAAATGAGTACAATAATTATTTTCTGCACAATGAATATAAGTACTATATATATATATATATATATATATATATATATATATATATATATATATATATATATATATTCAATATAACTAAAGATATTAACTTTGTAGAAACATAAACAACAGAGTTCAAAATTGTACTAAAAATAACAATTCATATCATAAACATAAATTGATGAGTGTAAAAAATAAACCATGATATGTAAAAATAGAACAAAATAGGAACAAAAAAAATTAAATTCACTAAATGAACAATGTCCCCTTTAGAAAATTATTCCCCTCCAATACATGAGCTTTAAATAATTATATCATCTTAGGGTGAACGATTTTATTCAGAAACCTGTTGATGCAAATATATTGGTGTCAGTAAGTCAGTCAACAGGAGCAATGTACATGAATGTTTAATTTTGTAGAAGTAGAAGTAGAAGATGATGATTTTTGTCCTTCTAAATGAGAGGAAAACCCCCAATTTGTAGACAACAGAGAGTAGTGTGAACAAATATTTATTGTGCCTTATTAGAAAGGTTACAACTATATGTAAAAGTAGCAACCATTTAAAAATTTCACAACATTTCATAAAAATCACAATTTTTCATGAAATAACAACTCTTCATTAAAGTCACAACTTTTTATAAGAGTCAAAACTTTTGATAAAAATCACAACTCTTCATTAAAGTCAATAGTTTCCATAAAAGTGACAACTTTTTATAAAATTCGCAACTTTTCATTAAAGTCGCAACTTTTCATAGAAGTAACATTTTCATGTAAGGGCAATGGTAGTGTTGCTAACAAATAAATTTAAAAGGAAATTTTTCTTGTGGTTGATCAACATAGGCAGGCCAAAGGTTATCTTTTATATGAATAAATTATATGATATGATATGATATAATTTCTTCATTTCAACTGTCTTCCATATCTTTAAATGTGTAGAACTTTGATTAAATTTCATAGTTGGGTTGTAGCAATGGTGTGTGTGCCAATCATGACGGTATGGATTGTGACAAAAAGTGTAAGTAGGAAATGAATTTTTTTGAGTCTCTTGAAGAGATAGAGAGATTTTAAATGCATTACTACTACTTCAGTTTGTTCCAATATATTTTTTGAGGTATGTTTTTCATAGATGAAAAAGATTATTTTTATTTTAATAAGAAAAGTTATTTTTACATTAATGATAAGATGTGCACTTTGATTATTTTTCCTATATTCATGGTTTTATTTAACTATGAGAAAAACTAAATAAACATAAGTTTTCTCCTAACACATTTGAACATGAGTTTATTTTCTTGTTGAAATTAAATGTATTTTAAGGAAAATTCGAATATGATGGAAACTGCGAAGGAAAGGAAAAAATTAGCAAGAAAAGTAACTTGCATGGAATCATTGTTCACAAATAAAATTTTAATGATTGTAAAAATCAAGTAATATCTTTATCTCCCTTGATTATTTTTAATATTTCTATCCTTTATATGTTATGAGATTTATTTATTAAATGTTAGAATAGATGATCATTATGTGATGATCTAATAATATATCTTTATTGCTATTAGTATGTATTCTATTTAGAGGAGAATTTTTTTGTGTGTAATTTTCTACTATATTTGAAATTTGATTGTATCTTAAATTTGGAAACTTTCCATCCTCTCATTTTTTACTCATTTGGCTTAAAGAATATAAGAACATCACGAACAAATAAGATTCAACATTGATTTGAAGTATATAAAAATTTCACCAATTTGTTAAATACATTGTTTCAATGAATATGTTGACTTCAAGAATACAAAATCTTCATCGAGAATCTTAAGGCTAAATGACTTGGAAAATATAAAATCCTTTTCGGTTTACTAGCAATGTGAAACTAATATGAATAATGTAAAAGTGTCATAATAGTTCACGTTTATCCTGTTAATGATTAGAAGAACTAGAAACAAGTATTTAAAGATTGAATCTTTATTATTATTATTCCTAATACTAAGTGGTGTTTCTAGTTGTGATAGAAAGGGAAAAAACTACTAACATAAAATTATTGATTTTTGAGCCTACAATAGTTGAATCATTGGATTAAATATCCAACAGAAGGCTTGGTGTTGCCAATTTATAGTTTGATGGTAAACAATTTGAAAGCATGAAAAAAGAATATGTGGAAATTTCAAACACTTAAAATATTTTTGAGAACATATTTAATATGTGTGTGTGTATGGGCGGGGGGGTTCTTTACTTGTGTTAAAGAGAAATTTAGTATTACTATCTAATTTAAATTTGAAAGTACTAGATAAGAAATTTAATGGCATTCACTTCTTTTATTAAACCCAGCAACATCTTGGAGTATATTTTTTATTTTAGTCGTTGAGTGTTTTTTTACTAGTATATGTTATGATTAGTATAAAACCATATAATGATATTACTCTTTCAGAAGAATTTTATTCTTTGATGAAAAAGTGTCAGTTGAAATTGTGTGATTTTTCATGAAAAGATATGTCTATTTGTATAGATATGAAAATTGGTGAAATGTGACTTGATATGTTTGTTTTGTAAAACAAACATATGGGTCATATTGTCCTTATTTGACCCAAGAGACTATGGTCATGGTTAATTATATGATAAATTGAATTTTATGAAAAGGTCCTTCATCAAAGAATATCTGGCAAGGTGCTGACTCTAAAAAAATGTCTGTTTTTATAAAATTATAAAATGTAAGGAACAATATATTTGTACGAAAAAGTTATCTCGCGGACAATCTTTTCAAACCAATTATTATTGTTTCTTCTTACTTGAATAAATTTTTCTGTTACATGAATGCTTAGAACATGTTAATTCCAAAAGCTTGCAAAAAATGATCAGCTTATATTTTCATAAATTTTATTGACAATTGCATTATATAATTGCACTAGCTTTTCAGAAATTTCATTAGACAATTGCACTAGATAATGTTATGTCTATTTATTGAATGGTAAGGATGAAGCAATAGAAACATATAGACAATATAAAAGTGAAGTTGAAAATCAGTTGGATAAAAGATTGTCATAATTAGAAGTGGTAGATGTGGAGAATATGAATCTTCTATTGCATAAATATAATTGGAAAATAGAATCATCTATCAAATTACTGCACATACTCTCCTTAACTTAATGAAATTGTTGACAGAAAAAAAAATCAAATTTTAAAGGAAATGTTGAACGTCATACTTATAGGTTTAGGTTTACCACAAATATTTTGGGATCCTATCATTATAGATAAACAAAACAACCAATGTTTATCTAGTTAGAAAGAGAGGAACAAAAGTTTTATTTTTTAGTAAAGGTACCAACAAATAAAAAGAACTTTTATTTTTTAAGAAATGGAGAAATAAAAAATAACTCTTGAATGTTAGTGATCTAACAATTTCCAATATAATCTATTCCACATGAGAAAAGTAAATGAGGGAGCTATTCCAAAACGGGTAAAAACAGGACCTAACACTCTGAATCTTATGTTCACTTGATATACTACAAATAGTAAATCATATTAATTTATTTTTCGTATTTCCAAACCGTCGTATAGTTAGGTAAAGTGTCTAGACGACCTTGGAATGAACCAACATTGAAAGTATTTAATAAAGTTATCGAGAGGCGTAGTAAAAATTTAGTTTCTTAGAGTTTGATTTTTTAACATTTCTTCTTGAAAATGAGTCTCATATATTTGAACAAGCTATGAAATCTTTGGACTCATTCTTTTTGGAAAGAAGCACTCAATAGCAAGATATATTGAATCTTGAGCAATCATACTGGAAATTTGGTTGATCTTCCCCTAGGAAATAACCTTTCCGGTTTAAAGTGGATCTACAAAAGAAAAAGAAAGTTGATAGAATTTTTAACAAATACAAATAAAGATTTCTTTTCATTGGCTTTAGACAATAAGAAGGCATATCTTCTTATTACATAATCACTTGCTAGGAGTACATCAATTCATATATTAGTTGCTCAAGTTATGGTATATGACCTTCAAATTTTTCAAAATGGACGCGAAAATATACTTTTTTAAAAAGTGGATAATTGGAGGAAGAAATTTTCATAGAGCAACACGAGTGATTTATGGTTCTTGGTAAAAAAAAAAGTTTTTAAACTTATTGAATAACTTTATGGACTAAAAAATGGCAAACAAATAATAACATGCATTGCTTGACCAAACTGTGTAGAAAAAGGAATTATAGATTAATGATGTTTTTACATTAAACAAATTTTAAAATCAGAAGGTCATTGTTTGTTTTTATGTTGATGACATATTGATTATCAAAATAGTAATTTCTAACATAAATGCTATTAAGCATATGGCAGAAAGTAACTTGGATATGATAGTCATTGAAGTTATTAATTTGATTGAAAAGGTACTTGACAAGTTCAAGCATTTGGATTTTAATATGGTGAACACTCCAATAAATGTAAGCTTTGTACTTTAAAAGAATCAAGGCAAAGAAACTCAGAATTTGATTATTCTATAGTATTGAGAAGTATAATATATTTAATGAAATGTCCACACTAATATATGTTTTATACGAATATTTTGGAAATCATTATTTTTATAAGATTTTGAGAGTCGCCACTTAATTTTTACAGGAAAAATCAAGAAGAGACTATGTTTTCAAAAGGCTTAAAAAGAAAAATCGTTTTGAAAACTTTAAAGGGATTCGGAGATTCCTATTTATACTTTAGGAAGGTTGTTACGACACCTAAAATATGTGCTAATGTGCAATTATCTGACAAACTAATTTACTTCTATAGAAATGATAATTATAACTTGATTTTAATATGATAGTCGCTTTGAGAATTTTTTGAAACAAAATAATGGATTCTCTACATAAGTGAGAATTTGTTTGCAAATTTATTCGTTCTGTTAAAATCCGTTTGGTATCAATTTTATGTCGATAAAAAATTTACGGCGTTTGTAGGATTTTGAATTCTCATAACTTTAAAACTACCGAAAAATAGAAGAAGATAAACAAACGAAAATAAAAGAGAGTGAGAGAGAGATTGGGTCCAAACCTGGGTTCTATCCGTCAGGACCAACATTTGAACCCTTTTATTTTGGGCTTTTGGCCCACATTATCTGTATCTTCATAAAATAATCTTCAAATAATAAATACAAAAAAGTGGTTTCAGTAAGTTAATCAACTTATTGATACAAAAATAGCGGTGTCACTAAGTTATTCAACTGGAGCAAGTAAAACAAATATTTCATTTTGTGGAAGTAGAAGAAGAAGATCGGAATTTTTTTAAAATAAGAAAAAGTCCCTCTATATATAAACAACAAAGGTTAGTGTGAATAGATGTCTGTTCTGCCTCATCAGAAATGTTACAACTAAAGACATCACAACTCTTAATTAAAGTCACAACTTTTGATAAAAGTCATAATTATTCATTAAAGTCGCAACTATTCATAAAAAGTCACATCATTATATGAAAAATGAAGGCTAGTTTAGGGAATAAATAAATTTAAAATGAAATTCTTGCTTGTGGTTGTGCCAGATAGGTAGGCCTAGGGTTCTATTTTATATAAATATATGATTAAAACGAAATTCTTGCTTATGGTTGCGCCACATACGTAGTTGTAGGATTCTCTTTAACATATATATATATATATATATATATATATATATATATATATATATATATATATATATATATATATATAGTATGACTTTTATTAAAATCATTGTTATTTCTCCTAATATCACTATTATGTATTTATTTAAATTACTTCTATTTCTCAAATGGACAATCATACCTCAACTCCAAAATGAAAAAGAAATTAGTATAATAATCTAATATAAAAAAAGATCTAAAGGAATATATAAGATATATCTTCTACGGTTAAGTTTAACAGTTGAAATATATTATAAGAATGCTTCTCTTTTAATTTGAGAATGAAACTATTTGTTCTTCTCCCCAGTTAGCTTCTTGACGACATATATTCATATCATAATCTAGGAAAGAAGAAACACCAACAGGAGATGATAAGATGACCTAGAAAGAAATTAACTAGTATTTATAGTGATATTTGATTGTCTTTTCACCTACCAAAATGTTTTAATGGGTCACATTAAATGATGATAGATAAATTTCTTTTGGTTTCAAAGTTAAAAGAATCACAAAATTTGAAAAGTTTCATACTTTATTATTTCATAATAGATATATTAATGTTAATTTAAAAATTCAAAAATTCAAAAAAATTGAAGAGTTTCAAACGTTATTCATTTCGACTCTGATTTAATTTGACTTAATTAATTATAATTATAATGTCACAAATAAAATATTAATCTGTAGTTTTTGGACTTCATATTCTACAATTATGTAATCATACTTTTAGTATTGAAGAAATTAATTAATTAATTTTTATTATTGGAGGTGGGAAAATGATAATCCAACTTTGAAGGTTGGAGCTTCCCACTTTTAATAATATATGATGAGTTGTCTAAAATACTAATTCTGTTGAAACTTTTTCTAAACTGGTGAATAATGAAAGTGATGGATCAAAGAGAACACATAGCTATTTAGGTATTAGCTACATAAATTCAAAACCACTAAATTTAAATAACTAATTCATGTACTCCCCCTGATTCTAAAAGGATGACCTCCTTTTCTTTTTTAGTGTGTTTCAAAAAGAATAATCTCTTTCTTTTTTTTGGTAAGATTTTAATTTCAACTCTCCATGCGGCATGTTTAAGTCCCCAAGATTGAAGGACAGTTTTGTACATTTCACCTAACCATAATTTAGGATAACCTGATTCAAAAAAGTCTTCTATATACTCTTTAACACTGTGTCAAGTCAAACCTGGTCATTCTTTATGAAATGGAGGGAGTATATAATTTATATAAATGGATGAGTTAATAGTAAAAATAATGATTTAAAAAATTAGAAGATAATATCATTTGTAAGGTATCCTCCAATATCAAGAACACCAACTACCAAATCAATGTTAATTATAAGATTATGAACTCTCCTCTTCCGTTGCAAAGACAAAAATTAAATCAAATTTTCGATTCTCGACCAAAATAGCGCCTCCGTATTTCTTCTTTATCATTCTCCACCTAAAACTTAATAGCCAACTTCTACTTCTCCATGTATTTATCATGGGGCATTTATGAGTCAAAGTGCATAGTCTTATACATTAGTATTTATTTGTTAAATGATTGCTATTCTTTACAAAGATCTTTGGTGGCTCAAAGACATTTTATTTTCCCTAAGCATGATCATGTTGGCAATCTTCTAATTTCACTTTGAAAAAATTATCTATTATCTCCACTACACTTAAGTAAAACGTTATGTTGTCCATAAGTATAGAAGAAATAATTGATAAATTTAAAGAAATATAGAGAATCGTTAATGTGATCATGTTGAGGGAAAATAAAATTGTTTTGAGGCATTGGGAGGTCTCCATAAATATTTAGAAGCCTGGAATACGAAAGAAAACAAAAGAATACTAATTTATAAGGTTATGCAACAAGGATACAAAATACCTCCAGATAAACAGATGGAGGAGCTAAAGCTGGCAATAAAGTTGCGGTTAGGGGAAGTTCTAGAAGAAACAAAAAGTGTTACTTGATCGCGCATTTCAAGTTTGATTAATTAATTCCCTTGATATAGAAATGGGGGAGAGTTGATGAACTCATAATTGTCGTGGAGTTGGTAACTAGAGTTCATGAAATTGGACTTATGCTTTGTAACGACTTAACAAGTGGTTGAAAGTTTTACTATCACTAATTATTTTCTTTTTTATTAAGGTAATTAGTTTTCGTTTATCTTCAGTTATCCATTTTTACGATGGTTTAGATCATAAAATAGAATGTTTTGGAGTTCTTATGAAATTTACTGTTTGTTTCATCTTTAAAATTTATGATATTGTGTGATTTCTAAATTAGTAAATCAATTGATGCTTTTTCAAAAGTAGTGAACAATTAAAGACATAGATCAAAGAGAACACTAAGATATGTAGATATTAACTACTTCAATGAAAAATCACTACACCAAAATAAATAATTCATGTATAAAAATCCATACAAATTGATGAGCTAATAATAAAAATAAAGATTGACCAAATTAGAAGATTCCATCATTTGAAAGGTATCCCTTGGCTTCAAGAACACCAACTACCAAATCAATGTTAATTTTAAGCTGAAGAGCTCTCCTCTTTTGGCTCAAAGACAAAAATTAGATCAAATTTTAGATGCTCGACCAAAATAGCAGCTCCTTATTTCTTCTTTATATTTCTCTACCATTAACATAATGGAAAGCTTCTACTCCTCCATGTATTTGTCATGAGGTGTTTATGAACCAGGGTGTATAATATTATGCATTAGTATTTGTTTTTGTCATTAAATGTTTTTCATTCTTTAGAAAGATTTCTAGTGCCTTAAAGACATTTGATTTTCCCTAAGCTTAATCATGTTGGTGATCCTCTACTTTCACTTCAAAAAAATTATCTATTATCTCAACTGTACTTGTGGAAAACCTTGTGTTACCCAAAAGTATAGAAGAAATATTTGATAAAATTTTCAAAAGGAATGTAGAGAATCGTCAACACAATTATGTTGAGGAAAACTCAAATATCCTTCATTCATTGAAGGATCTCTATAGAGATTTAAAAGCAATGAGAAAGAAAACAAAAGAAGGGAAAAGGGTCTGATATACCCCTCAACTTTGTCATTTGGAGCTAATATACCCCCGTTATAAAAGTGGCTCATATATGCCCTTACCGTTATACAAAACGCTCACATATACCTCTCCCATTACAAAATGGCTCATTTATACCCTTCATTTAACGGAAGTTAAAAAATTAATTTTAAATTGATATTTATTACTTGTAATTTTTTTTGAAAAATTATTTAGGGATAGCTATGATTCTTCTATCAAAGTTCAAGGTATATTTTAATTTTTTCCATATATAAATTATTTTTTGACTTTTTTTATTATAATTATTTGAGTTTCTTATTTTTATGTTTTTTCTTTCATTTCTTAGTTTAAAGAGAGAGAAATTAAACTATTTTTTGTGTGTGTATTGTAATTTAATTTCGTATTTGAAGAAAAAAATTGGTCATCTACAATAAGTTTTACAAGAATATTAGTGAAACATAAATAAATTTGATTATCAAAATATTATTATAAATTAGTCATTGAAACAAAAAAAGGTCAAAAAAATATGTTTGACGAGGATTAAATTTATTCATATGGGATTATATTTTATAGAAAAAATAATAAAAATTTAGATTTAAATTATTATTTTTTCCATTTCCGTTAGAGGAAAAGGGTATATGTGAGCCATTTGTTTACAATTAGGGGTATATATGAGTCACTTTCATAACAAGGGGTATATCAGCTCTAAATGAAAAAGTTGAGAGGTATATCAGACCCTTTTCCCACAAAAGAATACTAATTTATCAGGTTATGCACCCCGGATCAGAAATACCTCTAGATAAACACAGGATGGAGGTAAACCTGGCAATAAAGTTGCGGATAGGGGAAGTTCTAGAAAACTCATAAAATTCTCATTTGATCTAGCATATAAATTTTGATTTAATAGATGTCCCAGATATAAAAAACGAGTAGAGTTCTTGAACGCATTATTATGTTGGAGTTAGTAATTTGAGTAATGCTTGGAAATGACTTAAATAGTGGTTGAAACATTTAAAATGATCAATTATTTTCTTTTTTATTAAGGCATTTATCGTTAATCTTTCGTCATCTATTTATATGATGGTTTAGATTTCAAAATAAAAGGTTTTGGAGTTCTTATGAAATTATGTAAGTTTTATCGTTTGTTTCATATTTAACATTTATGAAATTTTGAGTTGTCTAAATTAGTAAATCAATTGAATACTTTTACAAAGTGAACAATGAAAGTGTAAATCAAAGAGAACACTAAGGAATGTAGGCGTTAGCTACATAAAATGCAAAACCATTCCTCTAAAATAAATTTTTGATGAATAAAAATCCGTATAAATCGTGAGTTAATAATAAATATAAATATTGATGAAGTCAATGTTAATTATAAGTTGAGATATCTCCTCATCTGGCTCGAAGACAACAATTGAATCAAATTTTAGATGCTCGACA
Organism: Solanum lycopersicum; assembly: GCF_036512215.1. NCBI lineage: Eukaryota > Viridiplantae > Streptophyta > Magnoliopsida > Solanales > Solanaceae > Solanum > Solanum lycopersicum. The sequence goes on along the minus strand of NC_090800.1, from coordinate 33,154,249 downwards.
ATAATAGCAGCTCCTTATTTCTTCTTTATAATTATCCACATGCAACTTAAGGGCAAGCTTCTACTACTCCATGTATTTATCATGAGGTGTTTATTAGCCAGAGTGTATAATCTTACACATTAGCATTTGTTTTTGTCATTCTTTAGAAAGATCTTTAGTGCATCAAAGCTATTTGATTTTCCCCAAATATAATCATGTTAGTGATCTTGTACTTTCACTTTGAAAAAATTATCAATTATCTCTATTATACTTGTGGAAGACCTTCTGTTGTCCACAAGTATAAAAGAAATAATTGATAAATTTCTCAAAAGGAATCTATAGAATTGTCAACGTGATTATGTTGAGGACAAATAAAATGGCTTTTGGGAATTGAAAGATCTCCATTGATATTCTGAAAATTCAATGAGAATGAAAAAAAAAGAATAGTAATTTATCAGGTTATGGACCCTGGATCAGAAATACATCCCGGTAAGCACATGGAGGAGAAAAAGTTGGCACTAAAGTTTCGGGTAGGGGATGTTTTAGAAGAAAAAATAATAATTCTTTCATCGAGCATTTCATGTTTTATTTAATTGTTCCACCTGATATTAAAAAGAAGGAGAGTTCTTGAACTCATATTTATCATGAAGTTGGTAATTTGAGTTCTTAAAATTGGGGTTATGCTTGGAATTTACTTAAACAACCGTCTAAAGTTTTAATATGACGAATTCTTTTCTTTTTATTGAGTTAGTTATCGTTAATCTTCACTCATCCATTCATACGATTGTTTAGATCATAAAATAGAAGGTTTTGGAGTTTTTATGAAATTATGCATATTATTTGTTAGTTTTGTTTTTATCTTTAATATTTAAGATATTATGGGTTGTTTAAATTAGTAAATCAATTGTAGCCTTTTATAAACTTGTGAACAATAAAAGTGATAGATCAAAGAGAACAGTGATGCCTTCGTTAAGGTTCATTCATGGTTCTATTTCTAAACATATTGGTGCATATATATGTTACACCTGAGCTAGATGTCTATAAGATGTTGAAATCTTGTGTAATGACAACAAAAAACATCCATTAACGGTTAGTATTATTTCATGTTGATTAGAATTTGAGATATGAATTTGTGCATTACTTAAAATCTAATATGGAGATATCTATAGATACACTATATGAAGAATTTTTTAGAGTATTATTTAATATTCTATCTTAAAATATGATAAATTTTGAACTAGATTTGACATCAAATATCAAACTACTAGAGTCTGAATCACTCAACCAAGCTTAATTTACCTGACAATTATAAAAAAGTTTAAACTACATGATATTTTCAATTCTTTTGCACGAATGTTTTACTACACACTCTTGGTAAAAATGATGATATTGGTGCTATCATGGAAACAATTCATAATTAAAGAGGTCGAAGTTTATAGTAAAAATATAGGATGCAAACATAGTTGATGCAAGTAAATTTGATGTGAGAAAAGTAGTAGTTAACTTAAATGGTAACGAGGATCATCATAAGGAGAATATATGTAATGAGCAAGATATCATTATCATCCCTAACCAAGTAGATTTTATTCAAAAAAAATTATCCCCTCAAAGGCGACTAAAGCAATAGGGGTTCCAGAAAACTATCGTTCTCGAGAAAATCTAGATAATCTGCCTATTGAGGCAGAAGTGTCTCCAAGATTGATTAAATCTTCCAAAACAAGGAAGAAGCAAAGAAATCAAGATTTAACTCATCTACTCTGGAAACAGTAGAGAAGAAATAAATTTTTTAATAATTTATGAAAACTCTAATTTGTAATACTCGGTCTGTAAAGTCCCAACAAGATTTCCGTAGAGTGCAATTGTTGCATAATTTTTAATATATTTTGTTTATTATCTTTGTGGAACCAATTCAACATGTCAGATATAACAACAAATATGAATATGATTAAAGTTGTCACTAGTAAAAGCAAATTACAATGAAAAAATTTGGTGTTTCATTAATTCAGAGTTGGATGTTACCATGGTGATGGATCAGTGATGTTACCCTGGTGATGGATACATATCAACAATTGACACTGTTTTTACCACAAAAACGTCGTAATAGATTTCATGTCACTTTAATCCATGTTAAATGTAATGTTTAGGATAGAGAAATTCTATGGGAGGATATATATTAGATGAGAACATTTATTGATAGCCCTTTGTTAATTGTTGAGACTTTAATGTAGTCTTGAATGTTGATGAAAATATTGATGGACAGCTTATTAAAGATATTGATTATCAAGACTTCAAGAAATGTATTTAGAGTTGGAAATGATTGAATTTAAAAAAGATTAGACAGGATTCTTTCTTATCAGCACATTCAGCGCTAGTTTATTTTTATGGAAATTAAACTTCTTTGGAGACCATAATCATATAATGCCCCTATGATTTTTATCATGAAAGAGGGGATGAATACATATAGGAAACCATTCAGGTATCAAAAGTTCTGGACTGACCATGATTAGTTTATTGAGGTAGTGAGTTAGAATTTGTGTGAAGATGTGTCCTAAAGTCCATTTTTGTTTTTAAAGAAAACATTAAAAGGTTCAAATCTTATTTGACCTAATGGATCAGAGAATTTTATGATATTCTATAACAATTACTAATCAGGGAAGATATTACCCAAATCAAACAAAACTACTTGAGGAAGCTCGTAATGTTGAAAATAGAAAAGTATTGCATATAGCTCAGACTGAGTATAAAAAAATACTTGCATTTTTAGTAGATGTTTTGGCAACCGAAAGTTTGGTATGACTTGTTTAATAGTGGATATAGTGATAGTAGATCTTTTCACAACATTGTTTATGTTAGAAAGAAAGTGAGATAATTGTTGAAGCTGTTAAATTCTATGAGGATCAGTGTCATAAGGATCGAGTTTCTACATCTTTTTGTTGTTGATTCATATTCCTATTGTTGTTACAAACGATGAAAATATTTGTTTCTATGAAACAAAGGGAGTTGTTTTCAATTTTTAAAGAGATAGTGCTGCAGATTATTATGGAATAAATGGTATTTTTCTTTCAACTTTATATTTGAGGATGATGTATTTCAGTTTTGTGGGATGCCAAAATGGAGTATCAATATAAACAATCTTGCTTATGCAGATAATACTATTATTTTTGCATCTACTAATAGCTACTCACTGGTAAAGATCTTGTCTATTTCAAAGAATTAAGAAATTCAGTTAGGACAGAAAATTAACAAGGATAAAACTGTCTTCTTAGTGCATCAAAATGCAGCAGCTCCTAGAATATTGCTGGTTCAGGAGTGTAGAGGTTTAAATAACGGCAAATTTGAACTAAAATATTTGGAGTTTCAATAATCACAATCAAGGAAGATAAAGGAGTATTACTATGATCTTATTACAAGGGTAAAATATAAACTACAAGCCTGGAAAAGAAATAAGTTATCCTATGGAGGTAAAGAAGTTCTCATCAATAGTCTTTTGCAATGTGTTCCCATTCAGGAAAGATCAAGCAGTAGGCTATTTGGAATGAATTTTGCTTGCCAAATAAGAGGGTTATCTTTGTTTTATGTCTTTATTTGAGTTATGTCAATATTTACATGCTAAACTCCATTGGAGTTTCAGAACTCAAAACTCTTTATGGGACAATATCATGTGGAATAAATATTGTAAGAATCAAATCTCTAGTTTTGTAAAATGGATGGGAGGATCGCAATTTTTAAAAAATACATTGATAAACAGGGATATCTTTGAAAAACTTATTTGGTGGGAACCTATAAGTTTAACATTTTAAACATTGTTTGATGACTGGAAAGGGTTAGGTTCTCTATATTATCAACCAACAGAATGAAAATCTGCCACACTTGACAAATATTTACACAGATATTTATGAAGATTGTTGGAATTATGAGAAAATGTAAATGCAGTTGCCAGAACATGTAGCGGATCGTGTGATATCTTCCATGGATCTGATTATACAGTAAGATTTAAGTGATACACCATGGTGGACAGATAATTTGTAGACAATTTTCCGTCACAAGTGCTTGGAATACTATCAGAGAAAGAGAGACGAGGACAATGATTCTTATTAGAAGATATGGGTACATGTATCCCTTTAAGATATCTTCTTTATATTGGAATGTGTGGGGAAAATATACCATTTGTTACTTCAATGATACAATGGAATCCTAATGTTTCTCATTTATGTGGTTGCTGTGAGGGTTTAGCTGATAAGATTGTGGATCACTCACTACAAAAAGAAGAAGTGAGAGATTCTTTATGGAGATATTTTGCTGGTGCAGCTGGTCTTTTGGGACCATGGGTTCACGAGAAACATTTTTTGATGAAAAGGTGGAATGCTAAAGGTACTTCTAGACAAAGATAACATTCAATGCAATATCATACTGTTTCTTTGGAAAAGGAGAAATACCATTTTACATGGTCCTTCTTACTATAATAACAGAGTTATTTGGGATGTTTCCAACACTACACATATTTCCATTAAGTCGAAGTTTATTTATCTCAATATTCCGAATAATTGGTCTCAGATGGTTGCTCTAATGGATAGTTTCAGGCATAGTTTTACATATAGAGTGGTAAGGTGGATTTACCTCCTTTGGGATGGTTGAAATGTAACACTGGGGCATCATGAGGTAATCCTGGCGCTATCACTATTGAATTTTTTGTCAGGGATTCTTCTTGCGATTTGGTGGGAGTAGGGGGGCTTAGGATCTAAGAAACAACGAACCTAGTAGAGTTAGCTATGGCTTTGAAGGAAGGACTTAAATATTGTTTGGTAAATGTTTTTCACTGGTTAAAATGGAATCAGATTCTTTATCAATGATTTATATGTGGAATAGGGATCTGATTGTTCCTTGGAAGTGACTTTGGAAGTAAATTCATTGATGACAACAAGAATACTACACACCTTAAGGGAGGGAAATACTCTTGCTAATTACTTCACTAATTTAACTTCTAATTTTTAAGGTACTTTTGAATGTAAACATTTTCAAGATATACAAGTTTCAAGTAGAAGAATCATCAATACAAATAAATATGGCATTCCTCATCTTAGGGTAGGATAATCTATATCTCTGAAGGTTCAGTGGTTGTTAATAACTTATTCTAGTAGTTGGTTATGTACTCATCACCTTATCTGAATTAGATTCTATTTGTTATATATCATTCACCTAGTGAGATATTTGATGTGTCTTTTATGATTAAAAACCATGATGAGTGAATTTGTATTTTCTTTTCTGATAGATGTTTATTGACCAGTTCACTTACGAGTGTAGTTGGACATTCTGACTACCAATTGTGCTGATCTCATATGAGTATGGTGTAGATCCTATACAGTTTTAGGCTCAAATTCAATCTCTTTCATTAGTATCTATTCTCATAGATCCAAATCTTGATGGTGGAATTCATCCTATGTATGTCTCAATCCATCAGATTGGGATTGAAGTACAGGGATTACTAATATTATCTAGGATGATCGAGTCCAATTTTTCTGTTTGTAGGAAAGAAGAAATTGATAATTACTAGATAAGACATTCATAAAGAAGTTTGTCTAATTTACTTACCTTTATGAATCAACTAGGCATACACATTAGCTCATTGGCTCATTAAGGAGAGGCAGTTGCATAGTGATAAAGAATAGACAAAGCTATAGTTGAAGTGGTTTATGCTTAATCTTAGCAGAATGGATCCTCTTAGCTAAGCTTATCTTCAATGAACTCTTGAAAGAAGATACAAAGACGATGATAAGTCTTAGATCAACCTTATCTGACAAGCATCAAGCCTCATAATTTTACCTAAACTTGCTTCTGTTCATAAAAACTGGGCTCTTGCCCAACTTAAACCCAAAAAAATGTTAACGCCTCTTAAAATACATCTCTAATTTTAGTAATGGTTAAATTTTTTTTTTAAAAATATATTCACAAAAAAACACCCTTGTTTTTTTTTAAAAAAAACCATTAGTTCTATTTAACTACCGTGTATTTTCCCACCTACACCATGCCTTTATTGATGCCCCACTAGAATTAGATAGAGGTTTAATAAAGTAAGAGAGTTTCAATGGAACAACAACACGGAAAAAAGACTTTTAGTTTAGTGAAATAGAACACAATCATTGAAAGGAAGGAAGAGGAAAGTCTACTTCAATTTAATAGAGAGATCTCGTACTAGTTTAAAAAGAATTAGAATGAATTGAGAAAGGAGATTAGTTCTTTTTTTGAACTTTTTTCTACAAAAAGAAAATGTGGTGGTGATGTTAGAAAGCTATCTTCTTTTTTGAACAACAACTAGCTCAGTCATTTCCCTCTAATAGTCCGAGTTTATTTCGACCAATTAGGTCGTTTTTAGTACATGGTTTACACTCGATTATTTATGTTTCTGCGATGTTATCGTCTCTGGTTATATTGAACATATACACATATAGAATATATATTCATTGTTCTGAATATAATTATTGTTTCCTTTTCAAAGAATTCATATTTTAATATTCTATAACTTAAAAGTACTACATATAAGCTTAGATATTATATATTTTTAAACAGATATGAAATTACTCACTTATCAATTGAAGAAATTCACTATACAAGTTCAAAAGTGTTAATTTCTTTTATGTTCAAGTGTACTTTCTTATTCTAATATGCTAACAAAATTTTGAATTTATCCCTAAGACATATATAACAATTCTTTAATCTATGCAACTTAAATATTTCTTTTTATTACGAAATTCTTCTGTATATATATTATTATTTTCTTGATTACTTTCCTTTTAATGTTTATTAAAGAATAAATGAATTATTATTTCATGAATAATTCATTCATTCGACGTTCTTGAGTTCTATGATAATGAATAATCAAATTAATGTTGGAATATTGAAACGTTTAAGAACCTATTTTTTAGTAGTTTTGATGTACTGAATATTAGTAAATAAGTTACTTACAAGTTCAATGCAATTATTAGGGGATAATTAGCTAGTTATATAGTTAATAGTATCTATAAACTTCGAAGGTTAAGCAAAACACTAATTAATTATTGTAGAAGAAAAACCCTACAACTTGAAAGTCATTATATCAAAACTATGTTAATAACAACTCTAAGAAGAAGAGATACAACCCCAAAACTAAACTTACACCTTAAACAAATAGTCTGAGTCCGAAAAGAGATGACTTTAACAAGAGAGATGCACAACATCCTGAGAGAACTTGTTAACCCTTGAATCTGGTCTCGCTCAATAGTCACCTTGTTGAGATCTATCAATAGCTGCCTGAAGATGATTTGTACTCAACAAAATTAAGATCAAGTGCATAGTATCGTGTACAGGTAGGATCACACGGGTTTTCCATTTAGTTTAACATAAGTAAGTCAGTATAACATTCCAAACATGCACATACAAAAAATATATAATAGTGATTATCACATGCTCAAACACTATTAATTTATATTCATTGGTCCTCTCATAAAAGTCAAATAAAAACTATTAGCATACCAAAATGTGGTACCTGATTCAATATTTACCGGAACATGGTTCTTGAAACTTTGGATTTTCTATATTTAATTCGATCTACAGAAGTCGTGGTAGTCAATAAAATACATGAATATATTTCCTTTTGTTTTTTCCGTAGATCTTACGGGAAATTAAGACATCTTTTATAGAGTTGAACATATTTTGTTTAGAGTTATTTTAAATATATTTTTGAAAAAAAACATGTCATTGTATGTATTCTTATTGGTTTCACATACGTTTTATTGTTTGTACTTCAAGTATTAACGAAGGCTGAATAATGAAAGAACCACTAGTAATCAATTGAATTTTTTTTCCATTATACTAATGTGTTAAATGTGGATATACCTAATTGAGAAATATACAAATTAATATCCTTTTATGTTGTGTTGAAATCACGAAGCCATGAAAGTTTTATTTTTATATTCTCAATGAACTGTTCTTTATTAAAAATAACAGTTGTTTGTTTGTTATTTTTTTGTCTTTCCTTCATCTTAATATGAAAGAAACAAAAAATGATAGTTGATTATTTGAAATTTTTTATTTTTCATTAAATTGATGTGTTCCATGTAAACTATTTACATATCAAATCAAATATATAATTGTCATAGTTATTTCAAGTTTATTAAGCACTACAATAATTTTAAATCATGAACATTTAGAGGAAAATAAAATTAACAACAATGCAGTGTCGTACTAGTACATCAAACAAGTTATGTAAAAATGAGGCCACTTATGATTTTGGCCATGAAAGAACTATAACTTATGAAACAGACTGCTCTAGAATATTCTATATAAGACCAAAATCTCATCTTATTGGTATGGTACAGAATATTATGGATAGTAATTATTTCTTTGATGGGAGCGTCGTTGTTGTTTTCGCGAATGGAACAAATATATTCTATGTATCCATTGTTTCAAGCAATACTTTTTCCTTTTAGACTTAACTAGGAATGTTTACCGAGTTTTTATTATTATTAACAAGTATTTTATAGAACTACACCCTATGATTGGCGGAAGTGAATCATGCATATGATTTCATGACATTATCTCCGAGTCTTACCAATTTTATAAAGTTAAATTTTCTTTCCCCTTCTCTTTCTTTTCTTTTCAATTATAAATTTTATGCAATCTTCACATATCTAGTTTATGTTTAAGTTTTATGATATATTAATGGACAAAAAATAGTATGTGTATTTCTTCTCAAAAATTATGATATTGAATTTAGGATTTGTTCTCCCTTCACGATCAAACTGAAAATGTCAATACAAGATTGAGTAGGGAAGTCATTTTTGAAGGTATGAATCACATCATGTATCTGTCAACAGAAAGATCTATAAGTATGTTCTTGGTGATACAAAAGATATTTCAGCTAAAATGACATGTCAACTTATCAGACCAACTTTTTTTCATCACTATCAAAACTCACTGACACACAATTCCTAGGGTGTGTTTGGTTTTCATGGAAAATTCTTTCTTCTAAAGGAAGTGAATTGTGGTCTCAGTTTTCAAGAATGACGGAGCAAATTTGTATTGGTTCCACTTTCAAAATTTCAAAGAACAAGATGTTAGATATCTTTTTTTTAAAAGGGAAACGAATTAAGCTATCAATCTTGGTATACTTTTCAATCTAGAATTATAGGGTAAACTTAGTATGCGATTGTAACGACCTGTTTAGTCGTTTTGAGCAGCAGATTTTATTTCTGGAAATACAGTCTTGGTCGACGGATCCCACGAAGGACCGTCATGGGCACGACGTACCGTCGAGGGGGTCTCGTTCCAAAACTCTTAGAATTCTGAAATTTGGATACTGAAATCGACTCTCTGAACTTCGTGACGACATGGCAGGACGGACTGTCGTGGGCACGACGGACCGTCACAAACTCTTTAAGGAATTGAGTCTCTGAACTCTGTGACGGAAGCAGCAGGACGGACCATCGCAGGCACGACGGCCCGTCACAGGCTTTGTAATCCCAGGTTGGGTCAGATTTCTTTAAATGTTTTAAGGGACGTTTTGGACTATTCCTGCTATGATTATAAATTTAGTGGGTTAATGTTAATAATTTAACTACTTGAGAGTTAAAGGAGATAACCTTGAATTAATTAATCGGTTAATTCATATGCTTAATTATATGCTAATTAGGGTAAAAGAAAGAGGGTTTGAATAAGAAAAAACAGAAAGAACTAGGAGAGGGAAAGAGAACGATCGAGAGAAGAGGGAAACGAAGAGGAAACAAATCTTTGGGAAATTGCTTGCTTGATCACGAATCTTCGGTGGAGGTAGGTTATGGTTTTTATGCTATTCATAGTAGACTCTTAATAGTGAATGATATGTGTTGGCCAGTATTATAAAACCTTCTATATGCTTAATTGTGTGCTTACATGATGTGATTATATAATTGTGATGAATAAGCATGATGAGTCTATCGAATCTCTAATCCTAAATTTACTTTTTTAATGATGATGCCTTGGTATAAGAGAAGGCTTGATGAACTAAAGTAATGAGATTGATGATTCCTTGGTATAAGAGAAGTCTTGATGAACTAAAGTAATGAGATAGATGATGCCCTGGTATAAAAGAAGGCTTGATGAATGAATAGAATGAGATTTGTGGAGCGGGTGTCACGAATCGACACGTAGAATTAGGGGATCGAGTGTCACGAACCGACATGTAGAATTAAGGGATCGGGTGTCACGAATTGACATGTAGAATTAGGGATCGGATGTCACGAACCGACACGTTGAATTAGGGGATCAGGTGTCACGAACCGACACGTAGCCTTAGGGGATCGGAGTGTCACGTTCCGGCACATAGTAGTAGGGGACGGGGTGTCACGTACCGACACAAGAGGAATAAAGATAATGAATCTTGAATGATGTGAATATACTCAATTTAATGAACCTAATTCGCAAATGAGTATGATGGGGAGGCCTGAGTCCTCATTGATGTGCTTGGTGTTGTGACCAAGGGTTATGGTAATTGTAAATGCCGCATGTTGAGTATTGTAGTTGATTTTATGATATTATCTGATATATACTGTTTTCTATTTTGAGTTGGCCGATGATATCTACTCAGTACTTGTGTTTGTACTGACCCCTACTTGTATGTTTCTTTCTTTGTTATTTATGGAGTACAACGAACGTACCGTCGTCCTCAATTCAACCGCAATTCTAGCAAGTATTCATTACACCGGATTTCAGGGTGAGCTAACGCTTCTAGCTTGGACTGGATTTTCTTCTTCATTTCTTGATGCCTTGAAGTACCGGCATGAACTAGCTTTTTAGTTATTCTAGCTTTCTAGATACTCTTAGAATTAGTAATTTGAGGATAGATGTTCTTGTGATGATGACTTCAAGATTTTGGGGATAATGATAAGTTTGGAGATTTAGAAGTTGATTATTGATTTTGTTAATGAGTTTTAAGTGTTCCACATTGTTTCCTATTTATTATGTTTGACACGTTGGGGTTTAGATTGATTGGTTCACTCACATAGGAGGATAAATGTGGGTGCCACTCACGACGCTTTTTGGGTCGTGATAAACTTGGTATCAGAGCATTAGGTTTGTTGGTCTCATCACACACGAATGAGTCTAGTATAGTCTTAAGGAACGGTAGGGGGGACGCCTTTACTTTTCTTGGAGAGGCTATAAGACTTTAGGAAAATTCCATTCTTTCTTTCTTTCGTGCTATTATTTGGATCCAATTGGTATCTAGGTGATACATATTGGTATCTAACCATCTTCACTCTATTTCGCAGATGGTTAGAACTAGAGCAACGACTGCGCCAAAACCAACATCGGCAAGACAAGAAGCGTCTGAGCCAGCCACTGGGGCTGTAGCTCGAAGAGGAGTAGTGACAAGAGGCCGTGGAAGAGGTCGTGGGAGGACGCCCTCTAGAGGAAGAGGACGAGCACCTAACCCATCTGGTAGTAGGGCGGTGACTCCTCCACCAACTGAGGAAGTGGTAAGAGAGGGTGAGGATGGGGAGAATAAACAAGTGCATAATGAGGAATTGCCACCCCAACTACCCCTGAGATGATCAATTAGGTTCTTTCTGATCTTAGCGGGTTATCTGATCAGGGTCAGACACCTCCAGTGTTTTCTGCACCAACACCTCCGGTTCCGGAGGTACAACATGCAGCTACTATGGCTCCCCGCATGGATGCCTCGTTGGAAATAGGCACGTTTCCTCGTCTGACTATAGGGCCTATAATGACAAATGATCAACATGAACTTTTAAATAAGTTCTTGAAATTGAAACCTCCAGTCCTCAAGGGTGCTGAATCTGAGGATGCCTACGATTTTCTCGTTGATTGTCATGAGCTGCTACATAAGATGGGTATAGTGGAACGATTCGGTGTTGAGTTTGTAACCTATCAATTTCAGGGAAATGCCAAAATGTTGTGGCGGTCACATGTTGAGTGTCAACCAACAGAGGCACAACCTATGAGAATTTGTCTTTTGCTGCCAACCGATCTCCCCATAGACGTCTATAGCTACACGATAAGGAGAATTTTGTCTAGTATTTTGTAATATTCGATCATATAATCTGATAGGCTTTAAACTAGATTTGACATAAAATATCTTGCTACTAGAGTCCCAATCACCTAATAAAGCTTAATATACCCAACAAGTATAAAAGAAGTTTGAACTGAAAAATCATGTAATATTAAACATCATTCTAACGTGGATACTACATGTTATTTTAAATTTTTCTGCTAGAAGTTTTCCTTAATCACTCTTTTAAGTTATTGTCTCCTAAAATAAATCTCTTGTTTTTATAATGGTAATGTTTAAAATGAATTTGTGTTTAATTCCATGTCCTCTACTACCCTTGGAATGTACTTTTTCAAATTCAGACTTATTCCTTTCCTTGCTCCTATTTTGTGTGCATTCAATTACAAAATTAGAAAGGTAGGTATTAACTACAAAAATGCAAAACCACTCCACTAAAATAAGTAATTCAAGTATAAAAGTTCATTTAAATGAATGATTTAATAATAAAAACAAAGACTGGCCAAATTAGAATATTTGATCATTGGTAAGGTATCCTCCAATTTCAAGAACAATAACTACGAGATCAATGTTAATAATAAGCTTAAGAGCTATGCTATGCTATCTCAAAGACAACAATTAAATCAAATATGAGATGCTCAACAAAAAGAGCACCTCATTATTTTTATCATTCCCGACCTACAACATAATGACGAACTTCTACTCTTCTGTGCATTTATCATGAGATGTTTAGAGTCAGGGTCTATAATTTTATATATTAATATATATTTTTTCTTATTAAATATTTGTAATTCTTTACAAATAGCCTTAGTTCCTCAAAGCTATTTGATTTACCATAAGCATAATCATGTTGGCGAACCTCTACTTTAACCTTCACAAATTTATCAATTATATCTACTATATTTGTTGAAACACTTGTATTTTCCACAATTATAGAAGAAATAATTGATAAATTTTCAAAAGGAAACTAGAAAGTCGTCAACATTATTATGTTGAGGGAAAATTAATGGCTTTGAGGCATTGGAAGATCTCCATAATGATTTTGAAGTATTGAAGGAGAACAAAAACAAACAAATACTAGTTTATAAGTTTATGCACCCCGAATCAAAAATACTTCCAGATAAATACATGGAGGAGCAAAACATAAAAATAAAGTTGCGGGTAGGGTATGTTCTAGAAGAAACAAAAAGTGCTACTTTGATTAAGCATTTAAAGTTATATTGAATTGTTTCCCCTGAGCTAGAAAAGGTGGAGAGTCCTTGTACTCATAAGTATAATGGAATTAGTAATTGATGTTCTTGATATTTGAGTTAAGCATCGAAATGACTTATCCAATTGTCGAATGTTTTAAGATGATAAACTCTTTTTATTGTTATTAAGTCAGTTCTTGTTTATCTCAAGTCATCCATTTATACAATGGTTTAGATCACAAAATTATTGAAGGTTTTTGGAGTTCTTATTAAATTAATGATGTTTTTTTTTGTTTCATTTTAAATATTTATTATATCATTAATTGTCTAAATTAGTAAATCAATTGAAACTTTTTCTAAACTAGTGAACAATGAAAGTGATGAATCAAAGAGAAAACATAGTAATCTATGTTTGTACCAAACCATTCCATTAAAATAACTAATTCACGTGTAAAAATTCGTCTAAAGGGATTAGTCGATAATAAAAATAAAGATTTACCAGATTAGAACATTCGTTCATTCGTAAGGTATCCTCTAATTTCAAGAATACCAACTACCAAACCAAAGTAAATTATAATATACAAAACTCTCCTCTTCTTTCTCAAACACAACAATAAACTCAAATTTTCAATGCTCGACAAAAATAGGACCTCCTTATTTCATCTTTATTATTCTCCACCTGCAACTTAATGGCCAGCTTCTACTCCTACATGTATTTCTCATTAGTTGTTTATGTATCAAGGTGTATAATCTTATACGTTATTATTTGTTTTTCTCTTTAAATATTTATAATTTTTTACAACGATATTTATAGCCTCAAAGCCATTTATTTACTCTAAGAATAATCATTTTGGCAACCCTCTACTTTCACTTCAAAAAAATAATCAATTATCTTTACGATACTTGTGGAAAAATTTGTGTTGTCAAAAAGTATAGAAGAAATAATTGATAAATTTTCTAAAACAAATCTAGAGTATCATCAACATGTGTATGTTGAGGAACTATCAAATGTCTTTGAGGAATTGGAAGATGTCTATAAATATTTAGAAGCATGCAAGGAGAAAGAAAATAAAATAATACTAGTTCATAAGGTTATGTACCCCATATAAGAAATAACTTCAAATAAACACATGGTGGAGCAAAAGCTTGGAATAAAGTCGCGGGTTGGGGAAGTTCTAGAAAAAACAGAAAGTTCTACTCTTATCGAGCATTTCAAGTTTGAATTAATTGTTCTATTTGAGATTAAAACGGAGGAGAGTTGTTGAACTCATAATTATCATGGAGTTGGTAATTGGAGTTCTTGAAATTGGAGTTATGCTTGGAAATTACTTAACCAGTTAAGTAATACTTGTCGGTTTGTGACACCCGATCCCCTATTACTACGTGTCGGTTCGTGACACCCGATTCCCTATAACTATGTGTCGGTTCGTGACACTCGATCCCCTATTACTACGTGTCGGTCCGTGACACCCGATCCCCTATTATTACGTGTCGGTTCGTGCCACCCGATTCCCTAATTCTACATGTCGGTTCGTCACACCCGATCCCCTAATTCTACGTGTCGGTTCTTGACACCCGCTCCACTAATCTCATTCTATTAATTCATCAAGCCTTCTTTTATACCAAGGCATCATCAACCTCGTTACTTTAGTTCATCAAGCCTTCTTTTATACCAAGGCATCATCGACCTCATTACTTTAGTTCATCATGCCTTTTCTTATACCAAGGCATCATCATTAACAAAGTAAATTTAGGATTAGAGATTCAATATACTCGTCATGCTAATTAATCACAATAATATAATCACATCATGTAAGCACACAATTAAGCAAAGATTATCTCCTTTAACCCTCAAGTAGTTAAATTATTAACATTAACCCACTAAATTTATAATTATAGCAGCAATAGTCCAAAACGTCCCTTAAAACATTTAAAGAAATCTGACCCAGCCTGGGATTACGAAACCTGTGACGGCTAGTCGTGCCTGCGACAGTCCGTCCTGTTTCTTCCGTCACAGAGTTCAGAGACTCAATTTCTTGAAGAGTCTGTGACAGTCCGTCGTGCCCACGACAGTCCATCCTGCCATGTCGTCAAGAAGTTCAGAGAGTCGATTTCAGTACCCAATTTTCAGAATTCTAAGTGTTTTGGAACGAGACCCCCTTGACGGTCCGTCGTGCCCATGACGGTCCGTCGTGGGATCCCTCGACCAACACAGTTTTTCCAGAAATAAAATCTGCTGCTCAAACCGACTTAACAGATCATTACAATAGATACCAATTTACCCATCGTTCGTCCTCGAACGATCATAAGAAGAAAAGCAAGAGCGAAAAAGAGTACATGAATCTGTAAACATGTGTGGATATCTTTCTTGCATATCGGACTCCTTCTCCCAAGTGGATTCTTCAACCGGCCAATTCTTCCATTGAACTTTGATAGATGCAATTTCCCTTGACCTCAACTTGCGAACTTATCTATCTAAAATAGCAACATGCTCCTCCAAATAAGACAAATTCTCATCGAGCAGAACTGAATCCCAACGGATGATGTAGTTTGCATCCCCATAATATCTTTTCAACATAGACACATAAAATACTGGATGCACTCCTGACAGTCCTGGGGGCAAGGCTAATTCATAAGGTACCTCCCCCACGCGCTTCAGAACTTTGAATGGACTAATATACCTTGGTCTTATTTTACCTCGCTTACCAAACCGCATCACCCCTTTCATGGGCGAAACCTTCAGAAAAACTTACTCACCCTCCATAAACTCCAAGTCTCTAATCTTCTGATATGCATATTCTTTCTGTCTACTTTGAGCCGCTAAAAGCTTTTGTTGAATGAATTTCACTTTATCTAGCGATTCCATCAGAAGGTCAGTACCCCAAGGTCTAACCTCAAATGCATCAAACCACCCAATGGGAGACCTACATCTTCTCCCATACAGTGCCTCAAATGGATCCATATCAATACTTGAGTGATAGCTATTATTGTATGAAAACTCCGCTAAGTGTAAGAAGTTATCCCAATGACCACCAAATTCTATCACACATGCACGAAGCATATCCTCCAACACTTGAATCGTTCGCTCAGACTGACCATCGGTTTGAGGGTGAAATGCAGTACTAAGGTCCAACCTAGTACCTAATTCAGCATGCAATGTTCTCCAAAACTTAGAAATAAACTGCGTACCTCTTCTGATATGATGGAAAGTGGAACTCCATGCAATCGAACAATTTCTGAGATGTAGAGTCTGGCTAACTTCTCTGCATTGTAAGTCACCTTAACCGGAATGATGTGAGCAGACTTAGTTAACCTATCAAAAATCACCCAAATGGATTCATACTTACCCATTGTCTTTGGAAGACCAACCACGAAGTCCATTGCAATTCTTTCCCACTTCCATTCAAGAATGGACATTCTCTAAAGTGTTCCAATTTACAATAGATACCAATTTACCCATCGTTCGTCCTCGAACGATCATAAGAAGAAAAGCAAGAGCGAAAAGGAGTACATGAATCTGTAAACATGTGTGGATATCTTTCTTGCATATCGGACTCCTTCTCCCAAGTGGATTCTTCAACCGGCCAATTCTTCCATTGAACTTTGATAGATGCAATTTCCCTTGACCTCAACTTGCGAACTTCTCTATCTAAAATAGCAACATGCTCCTCCAAATAAGACAAATTCTCATCGAGCAGAACTGAATCCCAACGGATGATGTAGTTTGCATCCCCATGATATCTTTTCAACATAGACACATGAAATACTGTATGCACTCCTGACAGTCCTGGGGGCAAGGCTAATTCATAAGCTACCTCCCCCACGCGCTTCAGAACTTTGAATGGACTAATATACCTTGGGCTTAGCTTACCTCGCTTACCAAACCGCATCACCCCTTTCATGGGCGAAACCTTCAGAAAAACTTACTCACCCTCCATAAACTCCAAGTCTCTAATCTTCTGATATGCATATTCTTTCTGTCTACTTTGAGCCGCTAAAAGCTTTTGTTGAATGAATTTCACTTTATCTAGCGATTCCATCAGAAGGTCAGTACCCCAAGGTCTAACCTCAAATGCATCAAACCACCCAATGGGAGACCTACATCTTCTCCCATACAGTGCCTCAAATGGATCCATATCAATACTTGAGTGATAGCTATAATTGTATGAAAACTCCGCTAAGTGTAAGAAGTTATCCCAATGACCACCAAATTCTATCACACATGCACGAAGCATATCCTCCAACACTTGAATCGTTCGCTCAGACTGACCATCGGTTTGAGGGTGAAATGCAGTACTAAGGTCCAACCTAGTACCTAATTCAGCATGCAATGTTCTCCAAAACTTAGAAGTAAACTGCGTACCTCTATCTGATATGATGGAAAGTGGAACTCCATGCAATCGAACAATTTTTGAGATGTAGAGTCTGGCTAACTTCTCTGCATTGTAAGTCACCTTAACCGGAATGATGTGAGCAGACTTAGTTAACCTATCAAAAATCACCCAAATGGAGTCATACTTACCCATTGTCTTTGGAAGACCAACCACGAAGTCCATTGCAATTATTTCCCACTTCCATTCAAGAATGGGCATTCTCTAAAGTGTTCCTCCGGGCTTCTGCTGTTCATACTTTACATGCTGGAAATTTGGACATTTGGCAACAAAATCAACAATGTCGCGCTTCATTCTACTCCACCAAAAGTGTTGCTTTAGGTCACGGTACATCTTGGTTGCACCAGGATGAATAGAATATCCGGAACTATGAGCCTCTATGAGAATAGTGTGGATCAAATCATCAACACGGGGCACACATACCCATCCCTTAATCTTGAAAGCACCTTCCTCATCGATCGTTGCTTCCTTAGCCTCTCCTCGCAACACCTTATCTCGGATCCGGATCAGTTTCTCATCAGTAAAATATTTTCCCTAAATCTTGTCAAGAAAAGAAGATCTTTCCTCCACACTGGACAAAAATCCTCCCTTCTCATTTACTTCTAGACTCATATAGTTATTAGCAAGAGTTTGAACTTCTCTAGCAATGGGCGTCTAGAAACTTGCAAGTGAGCTAGACTTCCCATGCTTCCTGCCCTTCTACTTAAGGCGTCTGCTACAACATTAGCCTTTCCCGTATGATACAAGATAGTGATATTATAGTCCTTCAGTAGTTCCATCCATCTCCTCTGTCTCAAGTTCAAATCTTTTTGGGTAAAAACATACTGTAGGCTACGATTATCCGTGTAGACTTCACACTTAACCCCATATAGGTAATGTCTCCATTGCTTTAGTGCAAACACTACCGCAGCCAATTCCAAATCATGGGTCGGATAATTACTTTCATGCACCTTTAATTGCCTTGATGCATAAGCAATTACGTTCTTCTCTTGCATTAGCACTGCATCCAAACCTGAATAGGATGCATCACAATAGACAATGAAATTCTTACCTTCCACTAGCAGGGTAAGGATTGGTGCACTAGTCAACAAGGTCTTGAGTTTCTGAAAGCTTACCTCACATTCGTCCGACCATACAAATGAAACATTCTGCTTAGTCAAGTTCGTCAATTATGAAGCAATGGAGGAGAATCCCTTGACAAATCGACGATAATAGCTAGCTAAACAAACAAAGCTCCTTATTTCTGACACATTAGTAGGTCTTACCCAATTCTTCACTATCTCATTCTTAGAAGGATCCACCATCACCCCATCCTTAGAAACCACATTCCCCAAGAAGGACACTGCATCTAGCAAAATCTCACACTTGGAGAATTTGGCATAAAGATTTTTCTTCCTCAACATTTCCGATACAATTCTCAAGTGCTCCTCATGCTCCTTTTTGCTTTTTGAGTATACCAATTTATCATCAATAAATATGATCACAAAGTGATCCAGATATGGCTTAAAAATCCCGTTCATCAAGCTCATGAGAGTAGCAGGGGCATTTGTAAGATCAAAAGACATCACTACAAATTCGTAATGCCCATACCTAGTCCGAAAAGTAGTCTTTGGCACATCCGTTGCCCGTATTTTCAATTGATGATAACCGGATCTCATGTCAATCTTAGAGAAGACACAAGTACCTTGTAACTGATCGAACAACTCATCAATGCGGGGAATGGGATACTTGTTCTTAATAGTTACCTTGTTCTACTGCCGGTAGTCTATGCACATCCGAAAACTCCCATCCTTCTTCTTCACAAATAACACCGGAACACCCTAAGGAGATGTACTTGGTCTAATGAAGCATTTGCTCAATAACTCTTGAAGTTGGTCCTTTAACTCTCTTAACTCCGCAGGAGCCATTCTATAAGGGCGTATAGAAATAGGGCGAGTACCCGGTTCCTGATCGATGCAAAAATCAACATCTCTATTCGGTGGCATACCAGGAAGATCTGCAGGGAACACATCCAGAAACTCACGGACTACTGAAACCGACTCAATTGAAGGAACTTGGGTAGTGTCATCCCTGAGATGTGCCAAGAAATCTAAACACCCCTTACTAACCATTCTCTTAGCAAGAAGAAAGGAGATGATACGAATTGGAGTGGAAGTATAGTTGCCCTCCCACAATAACAGATCTGTCCCAAGCTTGGCTAACGTCAAAGTTTTAGCATTACAATCCAAGATCGCAAAATTCGGAGAAAGCCAAGTCATACCAAGAATTACATCAAAATCAACCATTTTTAAGATAACCAAGTCTACATAAGTATTGCTCCCCACAAAAGTCACCAAACAAGACCTATATACTTTTTCAACTATCACAGACTCACCCACCAGAGTAGACATACGAATAGGTATGTTAAGCAGTTCACAATGTAAATTAAGACCAGTACCAAATGAGAAAGATACATATGAAAATGTAGAGTCGGGATTAAATAATACAGAATCCCTACAATCACAAACCAAAAGAATACCTGTGATAACAACATCTGATGTCTCTGCTTTTGACCGCCCAGGAAAAGCGTAACAATGGGCCCTATCACTTGTTTGCCCGTTGCCCCTACCATGTTGCACTGCAATAGTTGCCATTTGTCCGTCACCCTGACCGTTTTGGTGACCACCATAACATCGGCCATCACGTCCTCCAGAATAACGGCCTCTGCCATGACCACCTCTACCTCTAGATATTGGGGGTCTATAGTTCTGTTTTGGACAATTCCTCCTAATATGTCCAGTCTCCCCACATCCATAACACTCTCTTGAGTCAACCATAGGTCTCTTAGAGAAGTGCTAACCGGTCTGAGGTGGACCCCCAACTACAGTATGTCATGAACACTGAATTGGTCGGACTGAGTAACCTCCTGAACCCTGTCCTCTAGAGTAAGAACCATTAATGTCACCTCCCTTTCAAAACCTTTTTGATGTCGATGCCATGGTGAAGTCATCTGGCTTCACTCCTTCCACCTCTATCACGAAGTCTACCACTTCTTGAAAGGATTTTGCCGTAGCCGCTACCTGTAAGGCTGAAATCCGCAATTCTGACCTCAACCCCTTCACAAAAAGGCGAATCCGCTCTTGTAGACTGAAACAACGTTGGGTGGCATACCTTGATAATGCACGAAACTTAGCCTCATATGCAGTAACCGACATCCTACCTTGCTCTAGGCTCAAGAACTCATCTCTTTTCCTATCCCTCAAAGTCCGGGGGATATACTTCTCCATAAACAAGCTAGAGAATGATGCCCAAGTCATCGGTGGTGCCTCTGTTGGTTGACTCAACATGTGACCGCCACCACATTTTGGCATTTCCTTGAAACTGATAAGTCACAAACTCAACACCAAACCGTTCTACTATACCCATCTTGTGTAGTAGCTCATGACAGTCAACCAGAAAATTGTAGGCATCCTCAGATTCAGCACCCTTGAAGATTGGAGGTTTCAATTTCAAGAACTTGCTGAAAAGTTTGTGCTGATCACTAGTCATTATAGGCCCTGTATTCAACCGAGGAAACGTGCCTATTTCCAATGAGGCATTCATGCGGGGAGCACAGTAGCTGCATGTTGTACCTCCGGATCCTGACGTGCTAGTGTAGAAAACACTGGAAGTGTCTGACCTTGATCAGATAACCCGCTAAGATAAGCAAGAACCTGATTGATCATCTCTGGGGTAGGTTGGGGTGGCAATTTCTCATTCTGCACTTGTTCATTCTCCCCATCCTCACCCTCTCTTACCACTTCCTCAGTTGGTGGAGGAGTCACCTCCCTAGTACCAGATGGGCTAGGTGCTCGTCCTCTTCCTTTAGAGGGCGTCCTCCCACGACCTCTTCCACCACCTGTTGTTACTACTCCTCTTCGAGCTACAGCCCCAGTGGTTGGCTTAGACGCTTCTTGTCTTGAAGATGTTGGTGTTGGCGCAGTCGTTGCCCTAGTTCTAACAATCTGCGAAATAGAGTGAAGATGGTCAAATACCAATTTGTATCACCTAGATACAAATTGGATCCATGTAATAGCACAAAAGAAAGATAGAATGGAATTTTCCTAAAGTCTTATAGCCTCTCAATGAAAAGTAAAGGCGTCCCCATACAGTTCCTTAAGACTCTACTAGACTTGTTCTTGTGTGATGAGACCAACGAACCAAATGCTCTGATATCAAGTTTGTCACGACCCAAAACGCGTCGTGAGTGACACCCACATTTATACTCCTATGTGAGCGAACCAACAAATCTAAACCCCAACATTTCAAACATAATAAATAGAAAACAATGCGAATGACTTAAAACTCATTAACAAAATCAATAATCAACTTCTAAATCTCAAAACTTATCATTATCCCCAAAATCTGGAAGTCATCATCACAAGAACATCTATCCTCAAATTACTAATCTATGAGTATCTAAGAAGCTAAAATAAGTAAAAAGCTAGTCCATGCCGGAAGTTCAAGGCATCAAGACATGAAGAGGAAGATCCAGTCCAAGCTAGAAGCATTAGCTCACCCTGAAATTCAGTGTAATGAAGAGTGACTAGAGTTGCGGTTGAGTTGAAGACGACGGTATGGTTGCTGTACTCCACAAATAACAAAGAAAGAAACATACAAGTAGGGGTCAGTACAAACACAAGTACTAAGTAGATATCATCGGCCAACTCAAAATAGAAAACAATATATATCAAATAATATCATAAAATCAACTACAATACTCAACAAGTAGCAACGACAAGTACTATAATCATTAATAAGTACGCCAAGTACACCCATGAGGACGCAAGCCTCCATACCAAACTCCTTTGGGAAATAGGTTCATTAAATCTGAGTATATTACCATAATTCAAGATTCATTATCTTTATTTCTCTTGTGTCGGAACGTGACACTCTGATCTCCAAGTACTACGTGTCGGTTCATGACAACCGATCCCATATTACTACGTGTCGGTTCGTGACATCTGATCCCCTATTACTACGTGTCGGTTCGTGACACCCGATCCACTATTACTACGTGTCGGTCCGTGACACCCGATCCCCTATTACAACGTGTCGGTTCGTGACACCCGATCCCCTAATTCTACGTGTCGGTTTGTGACACCCGATCCCCTAATTCTACGTGTCGGTTCGTGACACCCGCTCCACTAATCTCATTCTATTAATTCATCAAGACTTCTTTTATACCAAGGCATCATCAACCTCGTTACTTTAGTGCATCAAGTCTTCTCTTATACCAAGGCATCATCGACCTCATTACTTTAGTTCATAAAGCCTTCTCTTATACCAAGCCATCATTATTAACAAAGTAAATTTAGGATTAGAGATTCAATAGACTCATCATCCTTATTCATCACAATAATATAATCACATCATGTAAGCACACAATCAAGCATATAGAAGGTTTTATAATACTACCCAACACATATCAGTTTCTATTAAGAGTCTACTACGAATAGCATAAAAACCATAACCTACCTCCACCGAAGATTCGTGATCAAGCAAGCAATTTCCCAAAGCTTTGTTTCCTCTTCGTTTCCCTCTTCTCTCGATCGTTCTCTTTCCCTCTCCTTGTTCTTTCTATTTTTCTTATTCAACCCTCTTTCTTTTACCCTAATTAGCATATAATTAAGTATAAAAGATAATGAATTAACCCATTAATTAATTCGAGGTTATCTCCTTTAACCCTCAATTAGTTAAATTATTAACATTAACCCACTAAATTTATAATTATAGCAGGAATAGTCAAAAAATGTCCCTTAAAACATTTAAAGAAATCCGACCCAGCCTGGGATTACGCAACCTGTGATGGCCCGTCGTGCCTGCGACGGTCCGTCCTGCTTCTTCCGTAACAGAGTACAGAGACTCAATTCCTTGAAGAGTCTGTGACGGTTCATCGTGTCCACGACGGTCCGTCCTGCCATGTCGTCACGAAGTTCAGAGAGTCAATTTCTGTACCCAAATTTCTGAATTCTAAGTGTTTTGGAACGAGACCCCCTCAACGGTCCGTCGTGCCCATGATTGTGCGTCGTGGGATCCGTCGACCAAGAAAGTTTTTCCATAAATAAAATCTGCTGCTCAAAACAACTAAACAGGTCGTTACATTTATTGCACATTCCTATTCCCAATTGTGCTGATCACATTTGAGTATGGTGTTGGTGTTATATTGTTTTAGGCTCAGATTCAATATCTTACATTAGTAGTTTTTCTCATAGCTCCAAATCTAGTTGGTGGTATTAATCATATTTTGGTTCAATTAATCAAATATGTATTAAGGGGATAGATTACTACTATTAGCTAGGTTGATCGAGCCTCATTATTCAATTTATAGTTAGAAGGAATTGATAAATACTAGATAAAAAGCCCGTAAATAAGTTAGTCTTATTTACTTAACTCTATGATTCAACTAGGGATATGATTCAACTCATTGCCTCGTCAAGGAGAGGTTGTTGCATTGAGAATCAGGGTTAGACAAAGCTCTCGTAGAAGTGGGTTATGCTTGATCTTACCAGAATATATCTGCTTACCTAATCTTATATCCAACGAACACTCGAAAGATGACTCAAACACGATGAAGAGGCTTAGAGGAGCCTGCTCTAACAAGCATCAAGCCTCAAATTTTTGTCTAGACTTGATTTCTTCTTAGTTTCTTTATTAAGTTTAGGTTGTTAATTTTTAATAATTTGCTGGAACAGATATCATTTGGGCATGTTCATTTTTTGGCTCCTTTTATATTAATAAAAATGGGCTGCTGCCACCTTAAACCCAAAAAAAAGGAAGTTAATGCCTGTTAAAATACATCACGAATTCTGATAAAGGTTAAATTTAACAATATTTTTTAAAACAAGAAATATTTCTTCACAAGAAAAGAAAGACCCTCAATTTTTATAAAAAAAATTAGTTCCATTTAACTACCAGTGTATTCTCGCGCCTACACTCTGCCTTTATTTATGTCCCACTCAAATGGGATAGAAGTTTGATAAAGTGAGAGAGTTTCAATGGAAAAGTAGAAGGGAACAGAGACTTTCACTTTAGTGAAATAGAGCACATTATTAAAAGGAAGGAAGAGGAAAGTCTACACTGGTTAATAGAGAGATCTCACCATAGCTCAAGAAATTATTAGAATGAACGTCGCAAGGAGATTAGTTTTACTTAGAACTTTGTCCTTTTAACTGAGAATGCATTGGCGATGTTAGAAAGCTATCATTTTGGCATGACAAGTAGCTCAGTCATTCCCTTCCAAGAGAGACTCTGTAACGACCCACTAGGTCCTTTTGAGTAGTACAGTTTCTTATCTCATAAATGACTTCAGGTACATTCTAAATGCGTATTTTGGACAATTTGTATGTTCAATTATATAATTAATATGGTCATTTGAAGAATTAAATTAATTGGTGGTTAAAGAAAATAACTTTTAAATTAGTAGTGGACAACTTTCAAAACATTATAATTAATCATATATACTAATAATGGTTGTAAATAATCTGTTTAAAAGAAAAGAGAAAAAAGGAAAAACTCAGTGATTGGGAGAGAAAAAGATCGAGAATTTTTTAAATCAATACGCCCCTAGATATTTATTATGTCAGATATATGGGTTGGATAATATTAACATATAATAGGAGGGAATGTAATTGCCGATGTGAATTTGAATTGATGCTTTACAATGTATTACTACTATGCATGTCTTTTACCAATATGTTTACGACTATCAGTTAAATTATGTTTGTCATTAGAATCATTAGGATTGAGTTATGTAGTTTTCATTCATTGGATATAGTTTAGGTTTGATAGACTGTGTTTCTATAAGTAGGTGATTTTAAAATTATTATTTTTATTATCATATTATACTATAGTTTTGATACATTTAGATACATAATTTTATATCAAATGTATTGTATTATATGAATTCCATTAGATTTATGTTACTAGGACGAATTGAGACTTAACCATAACTTGAATATATAAGAACGAACAAGACGTGGTGTATTAGTTGGTATCAAAATTTAGGTTTTTAATTAATTGTATGGATGAGTTCAGTCTAGATATATACTAATCTATATATCTATGGACTCATGTCCTTATGAATATTGTACACTTGATAGATTAGAAACGTTTTGAGGCATTAAGGTTAAAAAAAATAGGGAATTAGCTTCTTTTGCTTCGATGAAGGTTTGTTATGATTTTTTTTCTGTGATATTGAGTCTCTTAATAGTTATTTATATTCATTAAGTAATTTTGAGAAATTTTCAATGTTCGTAATTGTTGGGATTTAGATGATTCATGTGTTGTTTGTGATTGGTGTATAATCCCAAAATTGCTAAATACATAATCTTGAACTTATTTTGTTGAAGTTATGCCTTGAATAAAGAAGACTTTGTGAGAGTGTTAATGAAGTGTTTCTAATCTAATATATTAAGATTAGAAAACCAAAAGAAAAGAAGAAGAAGAAAATAAAAAACAAAGAATTAATCTGAGTCCACAGAACATGTTGTGTGTCCTTAAGAAATTATACCCCTCAAGTAACCTAGGTTGCACATTAATTCCTCCCAATATAAAACTGATTAACCATTAAAGAGGTAGTGGAACCTAAAACTACCATAATTTCAACAAACACGTAATGACACCAACAAGTCACACACAGACGCAATCAATCGATTTTATTTTGTAAAAAATATTGCATAAAAAGGGAAGAATTCAATGCAGAAAAATGAGAGAAATTATCTTTATTTATAGCCTACAAAGGGTAAAGGTCACAACTCTTAGGAAAGAAGATAATCTTTCAGAAAAGTCACAACACTTTGGAAAAGGAACAACCTTTCAAACGGTCACAACCCTTTAGAAAGGACACAATCTTTCATAAAAGTTAAAACCATTCGGTATAATCACAATCCTTCAAGAAAGTAACACTACACAATTTTTTGTTCACACCATTAAATCCCAACAATTCCCTACATAAATATGTATTGACTATTGTTAAAACATATCCATGAAAAACTATGTGATTCGTAAATATGGATTGATTTCATATGAATAAGTGGGTTTCTCTTTGAATTTTTTACAGTGAACATATATCGGATATACTCCATCAATAGGTACATTTGATATCATTGAACCATCATGTTTTGGAGTATAGCTACACATTATAAGTAACACAATAGACCCTTTAGCTGATTTTGTTTCTCATTATTTTGTTCATTTTAGACATGAGGCTTATAAGTGCGTAAAGAACTAGTCTTACTATATTCTTCTTGAAGCGTATACGATTCACACTTACAAAGGGATTTGTTAATGCGTTATCCAGTTGATACATTATTTCACATACCCTGTATCAATCTTAGAAACCATTAAAGAGTATTAAATGTATTTATTATTATTATAGAACATTTTATTGTCAAGAGAATGGACAATAAAAAAATATTGTGACAATGTTGAACCGTCATCAATGACATTATTTGATCTTCTTAAACCTAGATCATGGGATCTCCGGTCTTTTTGGTAGAGTTACTGCTACAATGTGTTGTCCTCGCCATAGTCTCACTCCCTTTAATAATCTATCAACTCCATCTCAAGTCAAGCCTTTTTGTAAGTGGATCCGACATATAATCCTTTGAGTTTACATAGCCAATTATGATAATTTAAGTAGAGAGTAGTTCTCTAAAGATATTATTTCTACATCATATATGAAAATAATTCGTTATACATCATTCTCCATGCCTTACCTATTAAAAATTAACTCTCATGTGTATGCATACTAGTGCTAAAAGTTTGGTTAAAAATCTTTCAAAAAATTTCAGAGTCATTCAACTTCTTAATCAACCTTATCTTGAAAGATAATCACCAACTTCATAATAGGGGGCATATTTCTTTTTTGAAGATATCCAAGAGATTGATCCTCCATAAAGAGAAAATATATATCCACTTGTGGATATTACTTTATTTGACCTGGTGATTCACTTTATATCACTATATTATTCTACTGCCTTTGAATAATAGTTATAATGAAAAAAATAGTTTGTAAGTATCTTTAAAACACTCTAAAACTCTTTTCACTGTAATCCAATGAGCTTTAGTGAGATTACTTGTGAATTTATTCAGCTTACCACTTACACTTTCTATATATTGTTGACAACCAATTTATACCCACATCGGAAATAATTAATTTTCTTTTAGTCAATCGTTAGAGTTGTTTTATTGTTTTATAATCATTAATGTTATATAAAATAACACACACACACACACACACAAACAAACACACATATATATCTAACTCTCTTTTAATTCATTTATGGGAAAATGTTATATAATAGCGAACTAATTACCTAAAATAATTGGAGTAGCTAGGGTTTGTGTAACGACCTGATTAGTCGTTTTGAGCAGTAGAGTTTATTCTTGTAATAGTTGTCTGGGTCGACGGATCCCACGACGGACCGTCATGGGTACGACAGACCGTCGAAGGGATCTCGTTCAAAAACACTTAGACTCAGGAAATTTGGGTACTGAGATCTATTCTCTGAACTTCACGACGAAATAGCAGGATGGACCGTCGTAGGCAGGACGGACCGTCGTAGGCACGACGGACCGTCACACAGTCTTTTAATAAATTTGACTCTCTAAACTTTGTGACGGAAATAGCAGGACGGACCGTCGCAGGCACGACAGACCCTCACAGTCTGCGTAACCCTGACTGGGTCAGATTTCTGTTAAAAGTTTTAAAGGGGTGTTTTGGACTTTTCCTGCTTATAATTATAAAGTTAGTGGTTTAATGTTAATAATTCAACTACATGGGGGTTAAAGGACGTAACCTTGAAATAAATAGTGGGTTACTTTTACCATCTTTTATACTTAATTAGATGATAATTAGGGTAAAAGAAAAGAGTTTGAATAAGTAAAATTAGAAAGAACAGAAAAGAAGGGAGAAACGAGAGAGAGAAAGAGAAGAACTAAGAGGAAAGTAGAGGCTTTGAGGAAAAGCTTGCTTGATCACTATTTTTTGGTGGAGGTAGGTTATGGGTTATGCTTTTTCATAGTGAACTCTTAATAGCGAATGATATGTATTGGGTGGTATTGTAAAGTCTTCTACATGCTTAATTGTGTGCTTGCATGATGTGATTATGTAAATTAAAATGGATTGGAAATATGAGTCCGTGAATCTTAAACCTTTAAATCCACTTTGTTAGTGATGATGCCTTCGTATAAAAGAAGGCTTGATGAACGAAATTAAAGATTAGGGGATCGGGTGTCACGAACCAATACGTAGTATTAGGGGATTGGAGTGTCACGTTCCGATACCAGGATAATAGGGGATCGGGGTGTCACGTTCCGACATCAGGATAGTAGGGGATCGGAGTGTCACGTTCCGACACCAGGATATTAAGATGAATGAATATTGAGGGGATCGGAGTGTCACGTTCCTACACAAGGATAGTAAAGAGAATGAATCTTGAATTATGCTAATATACTCAGATTTAAAAAACCTGTTTCCCAAATGAGTATGGTGTGGAGGCTTGAGTCCTCATAGATGTGTTTGGTGTTGTGGCCAATGGTTGTGGTACTTGTGGTTGTCACCTGTTAAGTATTTGGTTGGTTCGCTGACATAGGAGGGTAAGTGTGGGTGCCACTCGCGGCTCGTTTTGGGTCGTGACAAAGATTGTATCAGAGCATTAGGTTCATTGGTCTCATTACACAAGAACGAGTCTAGTAGAGTCTTGAAGAACGGTAGGGGGACGCCTTTACTTTTCTTTGAGAGGCTACATGACTTTAGGAAAATTCCATTCTTTCTTTCTTTCGTGTTATTACTTGATCCAATTGGTATCTAGGTTATACAAATTGGTATCTGACCATCTTCACTATATTTCGCAGATGGTTAGAACTAGAGTAACAACCGCGCCAACAGCAACACCGGCAAGACAGGATGCGTCTGAGCCAGCCACTGGGCTGTAGCTCGAAGAGGAGTAGTGGTAAGAGGCCGTGGTAGAGGTCGCGGGAGGACGTCCTCTAGAGGAAGAGGACAAGCACCTGGCCTATCTAGTACTAGGGTGGTGACTCCTCCACCGACTGAGGAAGTAGTAAGAGAGGGTGACGAAGGGGAGAATGAGCAAGTGCAGAATAAGGAATTACCACCCCAACCTACCCTAGAGATGATTAACCAGGTTCTTGCTTATATTAGCGGGTTATCCGATCAAGGCGAAACGCCTCCAGTGTTTTCTGCACCAGCACCGCATGTTCCGGGAGTACAACATGCAGTTGTTGTGGCTTCCCGCATGGATGCCTCGTTGGAAATAGGCACGTTTCCTCGATTGACTACAGGGCCTATAACGACGAGTGATCAGCACGAACTTTTCACGAAGTTCATGAAATTGAAACCTCCAATCTTCAAGGGTGCTGAATCTGAGGATGCCTATGATTTTCTGGTTGATTGTCATGAGCTGCGAAATAAGATGGGCATAGTGGAACGATTCAGTGTTCAGTTTGTAACCTATCAGTTTCATGGAAATGCCAAAATGTGGTGGCGATCATATGTTGAGTGTCAACCAGCACAGGCACCACCTATGACTTGGGCATATTAGGAGGTATTGTCAAAAACAGAGTTGTAGACCCCCAATAGTCAGAGGTAGAGGTGGTCATGGAAGAGGCCGCTATTTTGGAGGACGGGGTGGCCAAGGTAATGGAGGTCACCAAATTAACCGGGGTGGCGGGCAAACTGGAACTACTGCAGCGCAACATAGTAGGGGCAATGGGCAGACATGTGATAGGGCCCATTGTTATGCTTTTCCCGGGAGTTCTGAAGTGGAGACATCATATGTTGTTATCACATGTAATCTTTTGGTTTGTGATTGCATGGCTTCTGTATTATTTGATCCTTGCTCCATATTTTCATATGTATCTTCCTCATTTACTGCTGTTTTTTATTTACATTGTGATTTGCTTGACATGTGTTTTCGTGTTTCTACTCCAGTGGGTGAGTCTGTCATAGTTAAAAAGGTGTATAGGTCTTGTCTTGTGGCTTTTGTGGGGAGCAATACTCATGTAGACTTGGTTATCCTAGAAATGGTTGACTTCGATGTAATTCTGGGTATGACTTGGCTTTGTCCAAATTTTGCAATCTTAGATTGTAATGCTAAAATTGTAACGTTGGCCAAGCCTGGGACAGATCCGTTAGTGTGGGAGGGTGACTACACTTCCACTCCAGTTCGTATCATCTCCTTTCTTCGTGCTAAGAGAATGGTTAGTAAAGGGTGTTTAGCTTTCTTGGCACACCTCAGAATGATACTACCCAAGTACCTTCTATTGAGTCAGTTTCGATAGTCCGTGAGTTTCTGGATGTGTTTCCTGCAGACCTTCCTGGTATGCCACCTGATAGGGATATTGTCTTTTGCATTGATCTGGAGCCAGGTACTCGCCCCTTTTCCAAACCCCCTTATAGAATGGCTCCCGCTTAATTAAGGGAGTTAAAGGCCTAACTTCAAGTGTTGTTAGGCAAAACTTCATTAGACCAAGCGCTTCCCCTTGGGGTGCTCCTGTTTTGTTTGTGAAGAAGAAGGATGGAAGTTTTCAGATGTACATAGACTACAGACAACTGAATAAGGTTACTATTAAGAACAAGTATCCTCTTCCTCACATCGATGATTTGTTCTACCATTTACAAGGTGCTTGTACCTTCTAAAAAATCGATTTGAGATCTGGTTATCATCAATTGAAATTACGGGCAACGGATGTGCCAAAAACTGCTTTCCGGACTAGGTATGGACATTATGAGTTCTTAGTAATGTATTTTGGGCTTACGAATGCCCCTGCTGCTTTCATGAGCTTGATGAACGGGAATTTTATGCCATATCTGGATCTCTTTGTCATTGTATTCATTGATGATATACTGGTATACTCCAAGAGCAGGAAAAAACATGAGGAACACTTGATAATGGTATTGGAAATGTTGAGGGAGAAAAAGCTAGATTCTGTGTCCTTCTTGGGGCATGTGGTTTCCAAGGAGGGAGTGATGGTTGATCCTTCTAAGATCAAAACAGTAAAGAGTTAGGTGAGACCTACTAATGTTACATAGGTAAGGAGCTTCGTTGGCCTAGCTAGCTACTGCCATCGATTTGTCAAGGGATTTTTTTCTGTTGCTTCCCAATTGACAAACTTGACTAAGAAGAGTGTTCCATTTGTATGGTCGGACGAGCCTGAAGAAAGCTTTCTGAAGCTCAAGATTTTGTTGACTACTGCACCAATTCTTACCCTGCCAGTGGAAGGTAAGAATTTCATTGTTTACTGTGATGCATCCTATTCTGGTTTGGGTGCAGTGCTAATGCAAGAGAAGAATGTTATTGCTTATGCTTCGAGGCAATTAAAGGTGCATGAACGTAATTATCCGACCCATGATTTAGAGTTGGCTGCAGTAGTGTTTGTATTAAAGCAATGGACACATTATCTATATGGGGTTAAGTGTGAAGTGTATACAGATCATCATAGTTTACAGTATGTCTTTACTCAGAAATATTTGAATTTGAGACAGAGGAGGTGGATAGAACCACTGAAGGACTATGATATCATTATCTTGTATCATCTAAGAAAAGCTAATGTTATGTCAGATACTTTAAGAAGAAAAGCAGGAAGCATGGGAAGTCTAGCTCACTTGCAGGTTTCTAGACGCCCATTGGCTAGAGAGGTTCAGACTCTTGCTAATGACTTTGTGAGGCTGGAAGTACCAGAAAAGGGAGGATTTTTGGCCTGTGTGGAGGCAAGGTATTCCTTTCTTGACAAGATTAAGGGAAAAGATTTTACTGATGAGAAACTGATCCGGATTAGAGATAAGGTATTGCGAGGAGAGGCTAAAGAAGCAAAAATAAACGAGGAAGGTGTTTTGAGGATTAAGAGAAGGGTATGTGTACCCCGCGTCGATGATTTGATTCACACTATTCTTACAGAGGCTCATAGTTCAAGGTATTCTATACATCCTAGTGCAACCAAGATGTATCGTGACCTAAAGCAACATTTTTGGTGGAGTAGGATGAAGCGTGACATTGTTGATTTTGTTGCTCAATGCCCGAACTGTCAGCATGTAATGTATGAACACCAGAGGCCTGGAGGGACACTTCAGAGAATGCCCATTCCTGAATGGAAGTGGGAGAGAATTGCAATGGACTTCGTGGTTGGTCTTCAAAAGACAATGGGTAAGAATGACTCTATTTGGGTGATTGTTGACAGGTTAACTAAGTCTGCTCACTTCATTACGGTTAAGGTGACTTACAATGCATAGAAGCTAGCCAAACTTTATATCTCAGATATTGTTCGATTGCACGGAGTTCCACTTTCCATCATATCAGATAGAGGTACGCAGTTTACTTCTATGTTTTGGAAAACATTTCATGCTGAATTAGGTACTAGGTTGGATCTTAGTACTGTATTTCACCCTCAGACCGATGGTCAGTCTGAGCGAACGATTCAGGTTTTGGAGGATATGCTTCGTGCATGTGTGATAGAGTTTCGTGGTCATTGGGATAACTTCTTACCCTTAGCAGAGTTCTCATACAACAATAGCTATCACTCAAGTATTGATATGGCCCCATTTGAGGCAGTGTATGGGAAAAGATGTAGGTCTCCCATTTGGTGGTTTGATACATTTGAGGTTAGACCTTGGGGTACTGACCTTCTGAGGGAATCGTTAGATAAAGTGAAATGCATTCAGGAAAAGCTTCTAGCGGCTCAAAGTAGGCAGAAAGAATATGCAGATCGAAAGGTTAGAGACTTGGAGTTTATGGAAGGTGAACAGGTCTTGCTGAAGGTTTCACCAATGAAAGGGGCGATGCGGTTCGGTAAGCGGGGTAAGCTTAGTCCGAGGTACATTGGTCCATTTGAAGTTCTGAAGCGCGTGGGGTAGGTAGCTTATGAATTACCCTTGCCCCCAGGACTCTCAGGAGTGCACCCGGTATTTCATGTGTCTATGCTGAAAAGATACCATGGGGATGGAAACTACATCATTCGTTCGGATTTAGTTCTTCTTGATGAAAATTTGTCTTATGAGGAGGAGCCTGTTGCCATTTTAGATAGAGAAGTCCGCAAGTTTAGATCAAGGAAGATTGCATCCATCAAGGTTCAATGAAAGAATCGGCCAGTTGAAGAGTCCACTTAGGAGAAGGAGGCTGATATGCAAGAAAGATATCCACACCTTTTCACAGATTCAGGTACTCTTTCTCGCCCTCGTTTTTCTTCTTATGATCGTTCGAGGACAAACGATGGGTAAATTGGTATCTATTTTAACGATCTGTTTAGTCGTTTTGAGCAGTAGAGTTTATTCTGGTAATAGCTGTCTGGGTCGACGGATCCCACGACGGACCGTCATGGGTACGACGGACCGTCGAGGGGTCTCGTTCCAAAACACATAGACTCTGGAAATTTGGGTACTAAGATAGACTCTCTGAACTTCGCTACGAAATGGCAAGATGGACCGTCGTAGGCACGACATACCGTTACAGAGTCTTTAATGAATTCGACTCTCTGAACTTTGTGACGGAAATAGCAGGATGGACCGTCGCAGGCACGACTTACCGTCAAAGTCTGCGTAACCCTGATTGGGTCGGATTTCTGTTAAAAGTTTTAATGGGGTGTTTTGGACTATTCCTGCTTATGATTATAAAGTTAGTGGTTTAATGTTAAAAATTCAATTACTTGGGGGTTAAAGGAGGTAACCTTGAAATAAATAGAGGGTTACTTTTACCATCTTTTATACTTAATTAGATTATAATTAGGGTAAAAGAAAAGAGTTTGAATAAGGAAAAATAGAAAGAACAGAAAAGAAGGGAGAAACGAGCGAGAGAAAGAGAAGAACGAAGAGGAAAGCAGAGGCTTTAAGGAATAGCTTGCTTGATCACAATTCTTCGGTGGAGGTAGGTTATGGTTTATGCTATTTCATAGTGAACTCTTAATAGCGAATGATATGTATTGGGTGGTATTGTAAAGTTTTTTATATGCTTAATTGTGTGTTTGCATGATGTGATTATGTAAATTGTAATGCATTGTAAAGATGTGTCTGTGAATCTTAAACCTTTAAATACACTTTGTTAATGATGATGCCTTGGTATAAAAGAAGGCTTGATGAACGAAATTCATGAGATTAGGGGATCGGGTGTCACGAACCGACACGTAGTATTAGGGGATTGGAGTGTCACGTTCTGAGACCACGATAGTAGGGGATCAGAGTGTCACGTTCCAATAACAGGATAGTAGGGGATTGGAGTGTCACGTTCCGACACCAAGATAGTAAGATGAATAAATATTGAGGGGATCGGAGTGTCACGTTCCGACACCAGGATAGTAAAAAGAATGAATCTTGAATTATGCTAATATACTCAGATTTAAAGAACCTGTTTCCCAAATGAGTATGGTGTGGAGGCTTGAGTTCTCATAGATGTGCTTGGTGTTGTGGCCAATGGTTATGGTACTTGTTGGTGTCACCTGTTAAGTATTTGGTTGGTTTGCTCACATAGGAGGGTAATTGTGTGTGCCACTCGCGGCTCGTTTTGGGTCGTGAAAGTTTTATTTAATTGTACTCCATATAAAACGTTAGCTAAAGTTTGTCAGGCGTCTCTCTCTCAAAAATCTTGCTCGCCACTCTCAATTCTCGCTCGCCTCTCTAGCTTTATACAGAGAAGTGTATAAATTCTTTTTTTTTGTATAAAGCGAGAGAAATTGTATATACATATGGAAAAATATATATCTTCCTTGTATACACTTAATTATACAATTTACAACATTTTACTTCAAATATTGTAGAGAAAAAGACAAACAAATTATTCAATGGCGAATTATACAATTGCATTAAAATAAAATTTTCTCTAGTTTTATACAACATAAGTGTAGACATTCTTTTTCTATTTTTGTATAAAGGTAGAGAAAAACGTATATCTTCTTGCTATACACTTATAATTATGCAATATACATACATTTTCATTCGATTCAACTGATGTAAAATAAATTTTATAAAAATATTGCAGCGAAATAGGCAGCGAATTATACAATTGTGCATTATACAATCGAAGTGAAATAGGATAGAGAATTATACTATTGTAGTGAAATAGGCTAGCGAATTATACAATTTAGGCAAATGAATTATACAGTTGTATATGTATAGCGAATTATATAGTTTTATGTTTGCTAGGGAGCGCAATTATGAAAACTTTTCTATAGCATACAAATATGAATTTTTTTGTTTGCTATATGTGATAGTTGCCTTCTTTTATTTCCAAAGTCATCTTGTTTTCTCCAGAAATTCCAGGCAGCCCAAATCGCCCCACCTCAAGCCCCATCCTTTAAACACTCTTCTTGACCTAGCCCATTTTCTCCTAGACCCAACCCATCCCCATTATCTTTCCCCAAAAAGAGGACTCAACATGAACATGAAAACATGGAGACTTCATTGTGAGCGCGTACAGCAGTCTACCAATGGCACCAAGACTATCCTATCGCGTGTCTCTCTATCCTCACGCGCAAACGATGCTCCAACGTCTCCAAGTCAGGAGACGCGTCCCGCTACACAGGCCTGTAGAATCTTGTACAGCTTTTCAGCGTAGCCACCTGCCTTTCAAGTCGTGACATGGTCCTTGCAATTGTAAGATTGCACCACATCTCTCCCCAAGGACAATGGAGTCATCCAAGCCATCAATCCTCCCTTTCCCCTTCTAAATAAGGTCAAGAAGTCACTGAAAAGTTGTTTCCCTTTGTTTGTGAAAGTTTTGTTTTGATTTTTGAAAAAAAATTCGAATTAGGTCTAGGTTCTTAACCCGATTCTTCTCCATTTGAAGCCCTAATTTCTCAGCTATATAATCCTTCCTTGCTTCATTTTTGAAGGGGGGGGGGGGAATTTTTGGAGTTGAAAATTTTTTGTAATGTTTTTGGTTAAAGCATTGAGTAAGAAACAAAAAAAATGGTTTGGAGAGGGTCTGAGATTTCATTGTCAAAAAGCGTTTAAAGAAGTAAAAAGAAAAAAGGGAGGCTGGTTGTGTCTCAAAAGTTAGAATTAAGACAACAACAAGGCAAATTAGCTACAGGAGATTTTAGAAACACATTTAGAGAAAGAAAAAGGTGAAAAAACTCTCGTCTAAGTCCTTTTTTTCTTCCTCGCTCGTCCCCATTCCTCGAAGCTCATTAGAGTTTTAAATTCTAGCCAAGCTTTCTCCCTCGCTGACTCATATTTGTGTCTCGTTGGAAAGAATTTGTTACCTTTGCTTGTACCGTCCAGTGTTGCTGCATAATACAGGGTAAACAACCCTCATCCTTTTCTATTTATGAGTTTTGTTAATTTTGCTTTGTTTGTTATACTTTCTTTAGCCCTGGCTTATTGCGTTACTAGTAGCCTTGTTTCCTTTTAATATTTAAAAATATGAAGTAGGCTCCTATCATGTTTTGAGAACATATTGAAATGCCTTTGGCCGTTCCATCTTCAATTTTTTTTATTTCCTCCGGATATTAGTCTTATAGGATCTTTGTCTTTAAAAAACGTATATATGGCTGTGTCCATGTTTATGCCTTCAATCATTTGTTATTTGAGGTTTCCATAGATGTGTTATTTTCACTTATCAATTGAAGAAATTCATTATGCAAGCTAAAAAGTTATAATTGCTTTCTTATTCAAGCGTAATTTCTTTTTGAATATTTTAACAAACTTTTGAATTTTCTCCTAAGACATACATCACAATTGTATAATCTAAGCAACTTAAATTATTTCTTTTATCATGAAATGCCTTTTGTATATATATTCTTATTTTCTTTGTTATTTTCCTTTTAAAGTTAATTAAAGAATCAATGATATACCATTTCATGAAGAATTTATTCATTCGAGATTCTTGGGCTATGTGATAATGACAAATAATCAAATTCATGTTGTAATACTACTAATGTTTTTTATAAGCCAATTTTCCCATTATTTTAAATATATAGATATTACTAAAAAATTATTTACAATTTCAGTGCAATTATTATTTATGACTGCATGACGCATGGGAAAATTACGTAGGGTTCTATAATTAGACCTCTATGTATCATTTCCAATAATCGGTGTATGATACATAATAGTGACAATTTTGACGACTTTATCATGTATCAAATGTTGGGTTTAACAAAATGTGAATTACAAAAGAGAAGAGAGAAACAGAAAAATTCAATGAACCAGTTTGGAGGAAAAATAAAATTCATCTGCAAAGTGCAAATGAAAAGTCTTTTCTACAATATCGGTAAAAGAAAGGAAATTGTTGTCCTTATGTTAAGAAATACTCCCTATACTTCTTAAAGGGTTAAGCAGAAGATGTCTCGTCGCGTTGTCATCGTCTCTTGCTCGGCCTCGGCTTCAACTTCGGCAAATGATTTTATAAATTTTTTGGATAAAATTTATTTAGTCAATTTTGTTAATCAAATATATCCTGTTATTCGATTTATTGTCTCGTATAAATTAATTCATAATGATAGTTATATAAAATAATTAATTTTGGCGCAACCGAATTTATTTGATATTAATGTACGACGGAAATCGATTTATGAAAAGTTGTTATTTTTCCCACAAGACAAAACCTTCTGAAAATAACAGGTTTGAACAAATGTGTTCGAACAGACACCTTTCATGATTGAAATTGCAATAAAAATTATTTTTTTTTCAAACACTGAAAAAATTTACTTCTTTGCATATTTTCTCTCATAAAATAATTTTTCGATCGACTGAGTTTGTGTGTGGCTGGTAACTGTTCTTACGTTAGTTGATGTTATTGAAGTTTGAGGTACCGCTAGTTCTTTAACAAGTTATTCCTCTTACCTTTGGAGAAATTAATTTGTAACCTTGGGTACAATGAATTATTAAATTTCTTAAGGAGACGCAATAATTTCTGCGGACTCAGATTAAAAATGTTTTTTTCAATCTATTTCATCTTCTTTCTGTTTCTGTATTTTTTTATTAACCATTAGTACAGGTTCTAACATCAAATTATCATAATTTTTTTGTAATTCTTATATTCCAATTTTTAGATTCATTGTGCAACACATTGATGTAATTTTCTACAACTGCCGAAAGAAGTAAAAACTTCAGATTGGCGACAAATTCTCATATATATTAATAGCTGATGTGTATTATACATATTTTATATACATTATGATCATACTATATTAATACAAATTACTACTAAATATAAATTGTTTTGGCAACAAATATTGTACTTGATACTTCATAACTAACACACACTAATGTATCAATCTAAAATTAATTACCAAATACATTACAATAACTAATGAAACAACTATAGACAATAAAACGATTACACAATGCAACATTTCAAAATCACAAATCAAAAAATCAACTACATTACTTCTCTATGTAAAGAACATAAGTTTCAAGATGAACTTTGAGTAGATAATCAACGCACCACTTACCAAATCAAATCAATCTGTAAAATTTCTCTAAAAAAACAAAACTCAAATTCACCACAAACAATTTACAACAAAAATATAGCTAAATAATTTAATAATAACATGCCCCACTAGTGATATAATAAATATTAAGAATGAAACATACAAAAAACTTCCTTAATTTCATAAGAAATCCAAAACATTCTATTGTGTGATCTAAACCATAGTTTACATTGATGATTGAAGATAAATGAAAACTTACTTAATAACAAGGAAAATAATTTATCATAATAAAAGTTTCAACAACAAGTTAAGTCATTTCAAAGCTTATCTCGAATCTCAAGAATTTTAATTACCAATGCAATAATAATAATGAGTTCAAGAACTGTCACACCCCAAGCTTACACCCTAGACATGGCCAATACAAGGTGACCATTGTTGTCCTCGAGCAGGGTCTTGGTCTGGCTTGCTTAACTCAATGCAACCCTTAAATCAATGCAATAGTCTTATTCAATTACTTAAAGTAAATAAATTGGTCAAAATGACACTTAAGTCTCATAGCAAAAAGTCTTTAATACAAAGATAAGAGATTCCACACTAACTACCTAACTGTCTATGTATCCTCTATAATACTAAGATGGATATTAA
This sequence comes from Solanum lycopersicum, assembly GCF_036512215.1. NCBI lineage: Eukaryota > Viridiplantae > Streptophyta > Magnoliopsida > Solanales > Solanaceae > Solanum > Solanum lycopersicum. Next base: position 33,114,605 of record NC_090800.1, on the reverse strand, counting down.
GACAGACCCCACAACATCCTTTAAAAAGAAAGAGTGAAAAGAGAATAAATGTACCCTCTAGAATTGTCACGACCAAAACGAGTCGTGAGTAGCACCCACACTTAACCTACTAGGTAAGCGAACCAATAAACCTAAACCCCAACATTTACCCATAGTTTAACTATGATTAACAAAAATATTGCGGAAGATCAAAAACTTATTAATGTAACCAACTAAATAGACTTCTAAAGTTTAACACTTATTATCCCCAAAATCTGGAAATCATCAAGTCTAAGAGTATTTAAGAAACCAAAATAAGTAAAAGATGGTCCATGTCCGAAATTCATAGACATCATGACGTAAATGAGAGAATCTAGCATGAGCTAGAAATAATAGCTCACCCTAAACTCTGATATGTTGGAGACTGACTAGAGCTGAGGGAGATTCGAAGTCGATGGTACACTTGTTGCACTCCACAAAAGAACAATGAGAAAAATACAAGTAAGGGTCAGTACAAGGAACACCTACCGAGTGGGTATCATCGGCCAACTTAAAATAGAAACCAATATACACTGAATAATAATATAAAATCAACTACAATACTTTACAGGTGGCAAACAACAAACACATGAACCATTGACAACAACAACACCATAATAGGTACACTATAAATATCAACATCAAGCACACGTATGAGGACTCATGCCTCCATACCATACTCCTTTGGAAAATAGGTTCCTTGAGATTAAGTATATTAAGTTACTTCAAGATTCCATGCCTTTAATGTTATTGTGTTGGAACGTGACACTCCGATCCCATATACCGTGTCCGAATTGGACACTCCAATCTCATAATACTATGTCAGAACGTGACACTCCGATCCAATTATCTTATTAATTTTATTTCATGAAGCCTTCTTTATTCAAGGCGTCATTGTAATAGAGAGGGTTCAAGATTAGAAATTCAATACTCTCATAATTTTAGGCCTACCACAAACCACACATTAAAAACATACAACCACACAATCAAGTACATAGGAGACTTTACAATATCACTCAATACATATCAATTGCTATTTAGAATTTATCTATCAAATAGAAATAAAGCATAACCTACCTCCACCGAAGAACCGAATTCAAGAAAGCTCCAATACATTTCCTTTCCTCAATTCTTTCGAACCTTTCCAATCTATCAATTATATATACATAATTTGTTAGTTCAGAAGCATATAATCACTCGTATTATTCTATGTTTAGCTTAGACCCAAAAATTCACCTAATTCTATGATCAATTTCCTTTGTTGAAATCCAAGAATAAGTCTTAATTCCTCCCATTACCATAATTTTAATGTAATATATATAATCTGCTACACCTTATATTTAATTACGTATTAAAATATGTTAAAACATGAACCATTACGCACTACAATATTTTATATGTCCAATAGAATCGATGACATTCTCTTTTATACAATTCATTGTAATCTATACAACATATAATTTGTAAAGCTAATTAAATCAAACAACCTATCACTATTTCGGTATAAAAAAAAAAAACTCATATACTAATATTCAAACTCACGTGATTGGCCAGCAAGTTTCAACCCAATTTATTTTATAAAATTAACAAATAACGTCAATCCTACATTCGCCAATCACTGTAAGCTCCAATCCTTTTAAAAAATAATTTCCTACACTACATATTCTAATCATTAACTTCTAATTCTTTGCCAAATTTCATGTCATAATTATTCCTAACATTAATTAAAAATACCTAGGAGAATGGGTTCATGCTCTTTCAATTCAATATCATTCTTCTAATAGTATTATACCTACCAATATACTCAGTACATAATATACGTTTGGTTACCTGATGTCGTCTAATGTTTTTAACGTTGCTCCTCCGTAGGTGAGTTTCTTCCTTTCCACTATAGATTAATTATACCCTAATTATTGTATATAACAAATTATAGAAAAAGAAAAAGTGACCCACTATCAATTACACAATTATCCTCTTTAACCACCAACTAAATAAGTTATTAAAATTACCCCACTAATTTCATAATTATCATTATGAATAGTCCAAAACACCCCTTTAAATCTATCAAAAAGTATTTTCTGATATAAAAAGTTTTAGTTCTCAAACGACCGAAAATGGTCGTTACAATGGATACCAATTTACCCATCGTTCGTCTTCGTATGATCAAAAGAAGGGCGAGTTCGAGAAAGAGTACCTGAATCGGTGAAAAGATGTGGATATCTTTCATGCATATCAGCCTCACTCTCCCAAGTGGACTCCTCAACAGGCCGATTCTTCCACTGAACCTTGATAGAAGCAATCTCTTTTGATCTCAATTTGCGGACCTCCCTATCTAGAATAGCAATAGGCTCTTCCTCATAAGATAGATTCTCATCAAGAAGAAATGAATCCCAGCGAATAATATAATTTCCATCACCATAATATTTTTTCAGCATAGACACATGAAATATCGGGTGCACTCCGGACAACCCTGAAGGCAATGCCAATTAATAGGTCACCTCCCCCACGCACTTCAGAACTTCAAATGGACCAACATACCTCGGACTAAGCTTACCTCGTTTACTAAACCGCATCACACCAATCATGGGTTAAACCTTCAGCAAAAGTTGTTCACCCTCTATAAAATACAAGTCTCTAACCTTTCGATCTGCATATTCCTTCTGCCTATTCTGTGCTATTAAAAGTTCTCTTGAATAAATTTCACTTTCTCTAATGATTCCCTCAGAAGATCAGCAACCCAAGATCTAAGCTCAAATGCATCAAATCAACAAATGTGGGACCTACATATCCTCCCATACAATGCCTCAAATGGGGGCATATCAATACTTGAATGATAGCTATTGTTTTACAAAAACTCTTCCAAGAGTAAGAATTTATCCCAATGACCAAAAAAAATCTACCACACACGCACGAAGCATATCCTCCAGCCCTTGAATTGTTCGCTCTTACTGCCCATCGGTCTGAGGGTGGAATGAAGTACTAAGATCCAATCTAGTACCTAATTCAACATGTAGTGTTCAAAACATAGAAGTAAATTATGTACCTCTATCTGATATGATGGAAAGTGGAACTCTGTGCAATCGAACAATCTTTGAGATATAGAGCTTGGCTAACTTCTATGCATTGTAAGTCATCTTGACTTGAATGAAGTGAGCAGACTTAGTTAACATGTCAACAATAACCCAAATAGAATCAAACTTACCGAATGTCTATGGAAGACAAAATACAAAATCCATTGCAATTCTTTCCACTTCTATTCAGGAATGGGCATTCTCTGAAGTGTCCCTCCAGGCATCTGGTGTTTATACTTTACCTGCTGACAAGTTGGGCATTGGGCAACAAAATCAACAATGTGAAGCTTTATTCTGCTCCACCAATAATGTTGCCTTAGATCACGATACATCTTGGTTGCACCAGGATGTATAGAATACCTCAAGAATAGTGTGAGTTAAATCATCAACACGGGGCACACATACCCTTCCCTTAATTCTCAAGACGCCTTCCTCATCAATTATTGCCTCTTTTGCCTCTCCTCTCAATACCATATCTCAAATTCGACTCAGCTTCTCATCAGCAAATTGCTTTCCCTTAATCTTGTCAAGAAAGGAAGATCTTGCCTTCACAGAGGAAAAAAATCCTCCTTTTTCTAGTACCTTCAGCCTTATAAAGTCATTAACCTGAGTTTGAACCTCTCTAGCCAATGGACGCCTAGAAATCTGTAAGTGGGCTAAACTACCCATGCTCACTGCTTTTTTACATAAAGTATCTTCCACAACATTAGCTTTTCCTTGGTGATACAAAATAGTAATATCATAGTCTTTCAATAGTTCCATCGACCTCGTCTGCCTCAAACTCAAATCTTTCTGAGTAAAGACATATTGTAAACTATGATGATCTGTATAAACTTCACACTTGACCCCATATAAATAATGTCTCCATTGCTTTAATGCCAACACAACTACAGCCAACTCCAAATCATAGGTCAGATAGTTACGTTCATGCACTTTAAATTGACTCGAATCATAAGCAATTACATTCCTCTCCTGCATTAGCACTGCACCCGAACAAGAATAAGATGCATCACAATAAACTATAAAAAATCTTACCTTCCACTAGCAAGGTAAGAATTGGTGAAGTAGTCAACAAGGTCTTGAGTTTCTAGAAACTTTCTTCACATTTATCCGACCATACAAATGGAACATTCTGCTTAGTCAAATTTGTCAGTTGCGAAGAAATAGAAGAAAACCCCTTGACGAATAGACGGTAGTAGCTAGCTAAACCAACAAAGCTCCTTACCTCTGTAAAATTAGTAGGTCTTACCCAACTCTTCATTGCTTCAATCTTAGAAGGATCCACCATAACTCCATCCTTAGAAACCACGTGCCACAAGAAGGACAATGAATCTGGCCAAAACTTACACTTGGAGAATTTTGCATAAAGTCTTTTCTCCCTTAACAACTCTAATATAATTCTCAAATACTCCTCATGTTCTTTCCTGCACTTTGAGTATATCAGTATATCATCAATGAATACAATAACAAAGAGGTCCAGATATGGCTTAAAAATCCCGTTCATCAATCTCATGAAAGCAGCAGGTGCATTCGTAAGCCCAAAAGACATTACTAAGAATTCATAATGCCCATAACTGGTTCGAAAAGCAGTCTTTGGCACATCTGTTGCTTATATTTTCAATTGATGATAACCAGATCTCAATTCAATTTTAGAGAAGACACAAGCACCTTGTAACTGATCAAACAAATCATCAATACGAGGAACGGGATACTTGTTCTCAATAGTTAGCTTATTCAGCTGCCTTTAGTCTATGCACATTCGAAAACTTCCATCTTTCTTCTTCACAAATAACACAGGAGCACCCCAAGGGGATGCACTTGGTCTAATAAAACCTTTATCTAACAACTCCTGAAGTTGGGTCTTTAACTCCATTAACTCAGCTGGATCCATTCTATAAGGGGGAATTGAAATGGGGCGAGTACCCGGCTCTAGATCAATACAAAAATCAATATCCCTATGCGGTGGCATACCAGGAAGGTCTGTAGGAAACACATCCAGAAACTCACGGACTATTAAAACAGACTCAATCGAAGTTACTTTGGAAGTATCATCCTTGAGATGTGAAGAGAAGGCTAAACAACTCTTACTCACTATCCTCTTAGCACGAAGAAAAGAGATAATACAAACTGGAGTGAAAATATAGTCACCCTCCCAGACTAGTTGATCTGTCCCAGGCTTGGCCAATGTAACAGTTTTAGCATTACAATCTAAGATTGCAAAATTTGAAGAAAGCCAAGTCATACCCAGAATTACGTCAAAATCAACCATCTCTACAATAATCAAATCTACATAAGAATTGCTCCCCACAAAAGTCACAGGGCAAGACCTATTCACCTTCTCAACAATCAGAGACTCTCCCACAGGAGTAGAGACACGAATAGGCTTTTCAAGCAAATCACAATATAAATCAAGACCAGTAGCAAATAAGGAAGATACATATGAAAATGTGGATCCAGGATCAAACAATAAAGAAGCCATGCAATCACAGACCAAAAGAGTACCTGTGATAACAACATCAGATGTCTCGGCTTCATACCTCCCGGGCAAAGCATAAAATGAGCCCTATCACATGTCTGTCCACTTCCCCTACCAAGCTGCACTGCAGTAGTTCCAACTTGCCCACCACCCCGACTGAATTGGCGACCACCATTACCTTGGTCACCATGTCCTCCAGAATGATGGCCTTTACCATGACCACCTCTACCTCTAACTACTAGTGATCTGTAACTCTGTTTTGGACAATATTTCCTAATATGTCCAGCCTCTCCACATCCATAACAAGTCCTGGATTCAAGTATAGGTCTCTGTGAAAATGACGAAGTTTGGGGATAACCACCAAACTCAGAAAAAGGCTGACTGGTCTGCGATGGACACCCAACTGAAGCCTGTAATGAAGACTGAATAGAACGGGCTGGATAACCTCCTGAACTCTGCCCTCTGGAGTAAGAACCACTACACTCACCTCCCTTATGAAACTTCTTAAATGTCGATGTTGTGGTAAAGTCGTCTGGCTTCACCCCCTCTACCTCTATCACAAAATTAACACTTCCTAAAAGGATTTTGCTGCAGCAGCTACTTTTAAGGCTGGAATCTGCAAATCTGACCTCAATCCTTTCACAAAGCGATGAATCCGCTCTTGTACACTGAAGCAAAGTTGAGTGGCATACATGTATAGTGCATGAAATTTGGCCTCATAAGCAGCAACAGACATCCTTCCTTGCTCTAGGCTCGGAAACTCATCTCTCCTCCTATCCCTCAAAGTCCACGGTATATTCTTCTCCATAAATAAACTAGAAAATGATACCCAAGTCATAGGTGGTGCCTTTGCTGGTTGATACTCCACATACGAACGACCACATTTTGGCATCCCCCTGAAACTGATAGGTCACAAACTCAACACCGAATCGCTCTACTATGTCCATCTTATGTAGCAGCTAATGACAATCAACCAGAAAATCATAAGCATCTTCAGATTCAACACCCTTGAAGATTGGAGGTTTCAACTTTAAGAACTTAATAAAAAGTTCATGCTGATAAACTGTCATTATAAAACCTGTTGCCAATCCAGAAAACGTGTCTACTTCCAATGATGCATCCATACGGGGAGCCATAGAAGATGCATGTTGTACCACCTGAACCTGAGCTGTTGGGGCTGAAAACACTAGAGGTGTCTTGCCCTTATCAGATAACCCGCTAAGATATCTAAGAACCTGATTAATCATCTCTAGGGCAGGCTGGGGTGGTACTTCCTTATCTTGAATCTGCTCATTTTCCCCTTCCTCACCCTGTCTCACTACCTCATCAGTCGGTTGAGGAGTCACCGCACTATTCCTAGAAGGACCAAGTGTTTGTCCTCTGCCTCTAGTGGGCATCCTCCTACGACCTCTACCACGATCTCTTGCAGCTTATCCTCCTCCAGTTACAGCCCCAGTGGTTGGCTCAGACGTGCCCTGTCTTGCCGTTGTTTGTCTTGGAACAATTGTTGCTCTAGTTTTAAGCATCTGTGAAATAGAGTGAGAATGTAAGATACCAATTTGTATCACCTAGGTACCAATTGGATCCATGTAATAACACGAAAGAAAGAAAGAATAGAGCTATCCTAAAGTCCTATAGCCTCTCGAAGAAAAGTAAAGGTGTCTCCATATCGTTCTTCAAGACTCTACTAGACTTGTCCTTGTGTGATGAGACCAACAAACCTATCGCTCTGATACCATGTTTGTCACGATCCAAAACGAGTCGTGAGTGGCACTCACACTTAACCTACTAGGTGAGCGAACCAACAAATTTGAACCCCAACATTTACCCATAGTTTAACTATGATTAACAAAAATAATGCGGAAGATCCAAAACTTATTAACTTAACCAATTAAATAGACTTCTAATGTTTAACACTTATTATCCCCAAAATCTGGAAGTCATCACATCAAGAACATCTATCCTCAAATTACCAAGTCTAAGAGTATTTAAGAAACCAAAATAAGTAAAAAGATGGTCCATGTCAGATATTCAAAGACATCATGACATAAATGAGAGAATCCAGTGCGAGCTAGAAATAATAGCTCACCCTAAACTCTGATGTGTTGGAGACTGACTAGAGTTGAGGGCGAGTCTAAGTCGATGGTACACTTGCTGCACTCCACAAAAGAACAAAGAGGAAAATACAAGTAGGGGTCTATACAAGGATTACGTACCGAGTGGGTATCATCGGCCAACTCAAAATAGAAACCAAGATAAATTGAATAATAATATAAAATCAACTACAATACATAACAGGTGGCAAACAACAAACACATGAACCATTGGCAACAACAACACCATAATAGGTACACCATCTATCACAACATCAAGCACACGTATGAGGAATCATGCCTCCATACAATACTCCTACGGAAAATAGGTTCCTTTAGATTAAGCATATTAAGTTACTTTAAGAATCCTTGCCTTTAATGTTATTGTGTCAGAACGTGATACTCTGATCCCATATACCGTGTCGGAACGTGACACTCCGATCCGATAATATTGTGTCAGAAAGTTACACTCCGATCAAATTATCTTATTATTTTATTTCATCAAGCCTTCTTTATTGAAGGCGTCATTGTAATAGAGAGGGTTCAAGATTAGAAATTCAATACTCTCATAATATTAGGCCAACCATAAACCACACAATCAAAACATACAACAACACAATCAAGTACATAGGAGAGTTTACAATATCACTCAATACATATAAGTCGCTATTTAGAATTTATCTATCAAATGAAAATAAATCATAACCTACGTCCACCGAAGAACCGAATTCAAGCTAGCTCCAATACTTTTCCATTCCTCAATGCTTTCGAACCTTTCCAATCTATCAATTATATATACATTATTTGTAAGTTTAAAAGCCTATAATCATTCGTATGATTCTATGTTTAGCTTAGACCCAAAAATTCACCTAACTCTATGATCAATTTCCTATATTCAAATCCAAGGATAAGTCTTAATTCCTCCCATTAGCATAATTTTGATGTAATTTATATAATTTACTACACCTTATATTTAATTAGGTATTAAAATATGTTAAAACTTGAACCATTACGAACTACAAAAATTTACATGTCCAACAGAATCGATGACATTCTCTTTAATACAATTCATTGTAATCTATACAACATATAATTTATAAAACTAATTAAATCAAACAACCTATTACTATTTGGGTATAAAAAAAACAAACTCATATACTAATATTCAAACCCACATGATTGGCTAGCAAGTTTCAACCTAATTTATTTTATAAAATTAACAAATAACGTCAATACCACATTCGCCAATCAATGTAAGCTCCAATCCTTTAAAATAATAATTTCCTACACTATATATTCAAATCATTAACTTCTAATTCTTGGCCAAATTTCATGCCATAATTATTCCTACCATTAATTAATAATAACTAGGAGAATTGGGTTCATGCTTTTTTAATTCAATATCATACTTATAATAATATTATTCCTACCAATATACTCAGTACATAATATACGCTTGGTTACCTGATGCCGCCTAATGTTTTTAACGTTGCTCCTCCGCAGGTGAGTTTCTTCCTTTCAACTAGAGATTAATTACACCCGAATTATTATATATAACAAATTATAGAAATAGAAAAAGTGACTCACTATCAATTTCACAATTATCCTCTTTAACCACCAAGTAAATAAGTTATTAAAATTACCACACTAATTTTATAATTATAATTATGAATAGTCCAAAACATCCCTTTAAATCTATCAAAAAGTATTTTATAATATAAAAATTTTTTGTTCTCAAAACGACCGAAAATGATCGTTACAAGAATACAAAGAGGCTCACCACTAACTATGATGGCTAAGTTGGATCAATGAGGAGCTGCATGATGCTGATCTTGGTTACCACCGTCTCCATCATGATACGATTTAGGTTACCTGACATCAGTACATTGAACGTAAAAGTATGTGAATTGGAACACAAACAACAAATTAATCTTGAAAAAGAGTAAGAAAAAAACATACCTTGGCTCTGGTCAACTCCTAAATAACTAGACTAAATATAAAGAAATGAGATATGCAATATATAAAAAATTGTAAAAGTGTTAAAACAATTAGTTCATTAAATAAATACAATAACAAACTTACATTTTTTTAATTTGAAATATCATAGTTTCTATGGGAGTTTCTCTAACCAACAACCACAACTATTAGCCTAAGTCGTGATATACCGTCTTGGCAACACTGCTAGCACTGTCCTATACTTTACCGTCACACAAAACTACTTAACTTATTGAATCCACTAGCTTAAATTATGTGATAGTCTAAAAGTATGACTCATTAATACCCATGATGGCTACATGGTTTATCGAGACTTGAGTTATTCTGAACTTACACTCCTATATTGGTGCTCAATAAATGGATGGGGTTAAAGAGGAAGGACATATTCAAGACTCTTCTGTACCACCAAGAACATACCTGAATAACTTTAAATAGCTAATGAGAAGTATACCCTTTTTAGTTTTGTACGTAGTCACTTATAGATCTTTCTGTTGACTGATACATGAGATGATTCATATGTGCAAAAATGAATTCCCTACTCACTCCTTCATTGACATTTTTAGTCTGGTCTTGAAGCACCAATAAACCCTAAATTCAAGATAGTAATTTGTGAGAAGAAATATACATACTATTTTTTCATTATTATGTCATAACACTTATAATTAAACTAGTTATATAATGATCACAATAAATATATAATTGAAAAGAAAATAAAGAGAAGGCGAAAGAAAAATTAACTTTTGAAAATTGGTAAGGCGTAGTCGTAATGTCATATGATCAAATGAATAATTCACTTCTGCAAATCATGGGGTGTACATGCATAAAAGACAAGATAATAATAATTAAAGGTCGGGAATCATTCCTTATGGAATCAAAAAGTAAAAAGGAATTCTCGAAACAATGGAAACATAGAATATATTTTTTCCATCAGCCAAAATAACAATTAGGCTCCCAAATGAGGAATAATAAATTCACAAAGTATCAGATACCATACAAATAAGATGATGATTTTTTGTCTTATATAGAATATTCTAGACCGATGTGCTGCAGAAGTCATAGTTCTTACAGGACAAAAAAAAAAGTGTTTGATGTACTAGTACGACACTGCATTGTAGTTAATTTTCTTTTCTTCTCAATATTTCACGATTTGAAATTATTGTAGTGCTTCCTTATCCTGAAATCACAACGATATAATTATATATATCTGATATGCTGTGTAAATATTTTACATGAAATACACCAATTCATTGAAAAATAAATTATTTTCAAATAATCAACTATCATTTTTTTTCTTTTATACTAATTTTAAGGAGAGAAAAAATAAAATAAGTAGACAATTATTTTCTAAAACAAGAAAAGTTCAATAAGAACATAAAAAATAAAACATTCATATGCTCTATTATTTAAACACAACATACAAGGATATCGATTTGTATATTGCTAAATTAGGTATATATTTAATGCAACATTTAAAACATTTGTTTAATGAAAAAAATGTTTCAAGTGAATACTACTTATTCTTTCATTGCTCGGCCCTCATTAACACATGAAGTAAAGACCTAAAAAAATATGCAAAACTAATAAGAAGACATACAATAATATGCTATTTTTAAAAAAAAATATCTTTGATGAGAATATGTTGAACTCTATAAAAAATGTCTTGATTTCTCGGAAGTTCTACGGAAAACACAGAAGGAAATGGATTCATATAATTGATTTATAAACAAGACTTGTGAAGTTTAAATATTGATTATCGAAAGTTGAAAGAATGATGTTCTGATATTAACATTGGATCGGGTACCACATTTCATTATGCTAATAGTTTTTGTTTATCTCTTATGATAGAACCGATGACCTTTATAAATGAATATTTTTTGAGCATGTGATAATAAATATTTTATATGTTCGGTATTTTACATGTTTATAATGTTTTATTGCATGGCTTATGTTACACCTAACGGGATAGCAGTCTAATCCTACTAGTACACGGTGGTTATGTACTGATACTGTGCTTGCTCTTAATTTTGTTGAGTACAAGTCATCTTTAGTCGGGTATTGATAGACTTCAACTAGGCGACTATTGAGCTTGAACAGATTCAAGGGTGAGTAAGTTCATTCAGGATGCCGTGTATCTTTCCTATTCTGATACACTAATTTTCAGGTTGTACAGGTTATTCCTCCGCAATAGTTAATTAATGTTTTTGTTAAACCTTTGGAGTTTATGGGGACTCTGTTTTAATTATATATCTAGGTAATTTACACCCGCTTCGCGCAGTGATATATAATAATTGCATTCACTTTGAAAATAAATTTTTTACAAATATTAATACAATAAAATAAGGAAAATAGGATCTTGAAAAATATTACCAATATTCCAACATTAATTTGCTTATTAGTCATTACCATAGAAATGAAGAATGTCAATGAATGAATAACTCATGAAACAAAAGTTCAGTTGTTCTTTAATCAACAATTAAAGGAAAATAAAGAAGAAAATAGGAATATATATACAACGGAACTTCATAATAAAAAAAAACATTTAAGTTGCATAGATTAAATAAATATGATATAGATCTTAGGACAAAAATCAAAATTTTGTTAACATTTTCTATAAAGAATGTACGCTTGAAAACGAAAGGAATTATTACTTATGAACTTGCATAATGAATTTCTTCAATTAATAGGTGAGTAATTTCATATCTATGTAAAAATAGATAATATCTAAGCTTATATATAGTACTTTTAAGTTATAGAATATCAAAACATGAATTCATGGAAATGAGTACAATAATTATTTTCTGTAGAATGAATATAAGTACTATATATATATATTTTTTCAATATAACTAAAGATATTAACTTTGTAGAAACATAAACAAAAAGAGTTCAAAACTGTACTAAAAATAACAATTAATATCATAAACATAGACAGTGAGTGTAAAAAATAAACCAGGATATGTAAAAAATAGAACAAAATAAGAACAAAAAAAATTAAATCCACTAAATGAACAATGTCCCCTTTAGAAAACAGTTCCCCTCCAGTACATGAGGTTTAAAGAATTATATCATCTTAGGGTGAACGATTTTATTCAGAAACCTATTGATGCAAATATATTGGTGTCAGTAAGTCAATCAACAGGAGCAAAGTACATGAATGTTTAATTTTGTAGAAGTAGAAGTAGAAGATGATGATTTTTGTCCTTCTAAATGAGCGGAAAACCCCCAATTTTTCGACAACAAAGTGTAGTGTGAACAAATATTTATTCTTTCTTATTAGAAAGATTACAACTATATGAAAAAATTGCAACCATTTAAAAATTTCACAACATTTCATAATAGTCACCATTTTTGATGAAATCACAACTCATCATTAAAGTCACAACTTTTGAAAGTGATAAATCAAAAAGAATGCTCATGCACTAATTAATTTTCAGTTACATGTCTTAAAGTCTTCATAATCAATATCTTGAACCAAGACTACATTAAAGTCTCCACCAATTAACCAAGAGGTATCAATAGTTGTTCTCATCTAATATATCCAGCCATAGTATTTGTCTATCTTAAACATTACATTTGACATGGAATAAAGTGACATGAAATTTATTAGATTGTTGTTGTTGTGTTAAACATGAATGATTTAATAATAAAAATTAAGATTGACAAAAGCAGAAGATTCGATCACTGGTAAGGCATCCTCCAATTTCAAGAACAAGAACTACAAAATCAATGTTAATTATAAGATAAAGAGATATCCTATGCTAGCTCAAAGACAAAAATTAAATCAAATAAGAGATGCTCCACAAAAATAGCATCTAATTATTTCTACTTTATCATTCCCCACCTGCCACATAATGTCCAACTTCTACTCCTCCGTGTATTTACCATGAGATGTTTAGAGTCATGGTGTATAATTTTATACATTAATATTTATTTTTGTCATTGAATGTTTGTAATTCTTTACAAAGAGCATTAGTGCCTCAAAGACATTTGATTTACCCTAAGAATAATCATGTTGGCCAACCTCTACTTTAACTTTCACAAATTTATCAATTATCTCTACTATATTTGTGGAAACCCTTGTGTTGTTCATAAGTATAGAAGGAATAATTGATAAATTTTTCAAAATGAAACTAGAGAATTTTCAACATGAGAGAATAATACAAACATTTTGAAAGAATTCTTCATATCATGTTCCTCTAGATATCTCCATATCAGGTTTTAAGTAATGCAAAAAATCTTATCTCACATTTTTACTGTTAATGGGTGTGTTATAATCTCATTACAAAATATTTTTCCATCTCATAGTCAGCTAGCTCACGTGTAACTTGTAGATGCACCAATCTCCCTAGTGTTAGAACCATGTGGTTAAAGTTATTTTTAATATTTTTTTGAAAAAAAACATGTCATTTTATGTCTTCTTGTTGGTTTCACATACTTTTTTTGTATGTACTTCAAGTGTTAACGAAGGCTGAATAAGGAAAGAATCACTAGTAATCAATTGATTTTTTTTTCTTTATACTAATGTCATAAATGTGGATATACCTAATTGAGCAATATACAAATTAATGTCCTTTTATGTTGTGTTGAAATCACGAAGCCATGAAAGTTTTATTTTTATATTCTCATTGAACTGTTCCTTATTAAAAATAATATTTGTGTGCTTTTTTTTTTTGTCTTTCCTTCATCTTAGTATGAATGAAACAAAAAATGATAGTTGATTATTTGAAAAAAAATATTTTTCATTAAATTGATGTGTTACATGTAAACTATTTACATAGCAAATCAAATATATAATTGTCATATTTATTTAAAGTTTATTAAGCACTACAATAATTTTAAATCATGAACATTTAGAAGAAAAGAAAATTAACAACAATGCAGTGTCGTACTAGTACATCAAACACCTTATGTAAAAATGAGGCCACTAATGATTTAGGTCATGTAAGAACTATAACTTATACAATAGATTGCTCTAGAATATTCTATATAAGATCAAAATCTAATCTTATCGGCATGGTACAGAATATTTTTGATATTTATTATTCGTTTGATGGAAGCGTATTTGTTGTTTTCGATAATGGAACAAACATATTCTATGTATCCATTGTTTCAAGCAATAATTTTTCTTTTTACACTTAACTAGGAATGTTTACCGAGTTATTATTATTATAAACGCGTATTTTATAGAATTACACCCCATGATTGGCGGAAGTAAATCATGCATATGATCTTATGACATTATCACCGATTCTTACCAATTTTATAAAGTTAAATTTTCTTTCCCCTTCTCTTTCGTTTCATTTCAATTATAAATTTATTGCAACCTTAACATATATAGTTTCATTTTAAGTTTTATGACATATTAATGGACAAAAAATAGTATGTATATTTCTTTTCACAAATTATGATCTTGAATTTAGGAATTGTTCTCCCTTCACGACCAAACTGAAAATGTCAATACAAGATTGAGTAGGGAAGTCATTTTTGAAGGTATGAATCACATCGTTTATCAGTCAACAGAAAGATCTATAAGTATGTTTTTTGTGATACAAAAGTTATTTAAGCTAAAATTACATATCAACTGATCAGGCCAACTTTTTTTCATCACTATCAAAACTCAATGACACCCAATTCCTTGGGTGTGTTTGGTTTTCATGGAAAATTCTTTCTTAAAAAGGAAGTGAATTGCGGTCTCAGTTTTCAAGAATGACGGAGAAAATTTGTATTGGTTCGATTTTTAAATTTCAAAGAACAAGATGTTAGATATCTTTTTTTTAAAAAAAGGAATAGAATTAAGCTATCAATCTTTGTATACTTTTCAATCTAGAATTATAGGGTAAACTTCGTATGTGATCCTGAATGAATGGTCAAATGAGGTATGTGATTCTAGTTATCAAATTAGAAGGGGAGTGTAACTAGTTTATAGGAGCCCACACTGCCTATAAAAGAATTAGTGGTTTAAATTTGCGCCACATATACACTATTTCTCGATAAGATGCATGTCATTAATGTTTTTTAAAAATATTTAAAATAACAAACACATCGGTAGGTACACTTTGACAACCATTTTTTTAGTCTCATAAGGTTTAAAATAACAATAATGGGAGTCTGCATAAGTAATATAAAAATTATCGGCCCATATTACACATACATAAGTCATCCAACTCTTAATAAAGATTTTTAGTTGGCAAGGAAAAACCAAATTGAGAACATCGGAGAATCAAATTGTCATTTAGTGCCAATCAACTTGCCCGTATACATCTACATTATAAGAGTCAAAACTTTTGATAAAAATAACAACTCTTCATTAAAGTCACAACTTTCCATAAAAGTGACAACTTTTTAAAAAATTTGTAACTTTTCATTAAAGTCGCAACTTTTCATTGAAGTAACATCTTTTTATGTAAGGGCA
This sequence comes from Solanum lycopersicum, assembly GCF_036512215.1. Taxonomy (NCBI): domain Eukaryota; kingdom Viridiplantae; phylum Streptophyta; class Magnoliopsida; order Solanales; family Solanaceae; genus Solanum; species Solanum lycopersicum. The sequence continues at coordinate 33,098,541 of NC_090800.1, read as the reverse complement.
ATGGTAGTGTTGCTAACAAATAAATTTGAAAGAAAATTTTGTCTTGTGGTTGATTTACGTAGGCATGCGAAAGGTTCTCTTTTATATGAATAAATTATATAATATGATATGATATAATTTCTTCATTTCAACTGTCTTCCGTATCTTTAAATGTCTAGAACTTTGATCAAATTTCTTAGTTAGGCTGTAGCAATGGTTCTCCCACTTGAGTGTTAGTGTGGGTGCCAATCACGACGGTATGAATTGTGACAAAAGGTATAAGTAGGAAATGAAGTGTTTTGAGTCTCTTGAAGAGATAGAAGAGATTTTGGATGCATTCGTATTACTTCAGTTTGTTCCAATATATTTTTTGAGGTAAGTTTTTCATAGATGAGAAAGATTATTTTTATTTTCATCTCAAGTGTATTATAGCATTGAACCCTTTCAGGTTTCTTTTTAATGAGAGAAGTTATTTTTTACATTTATGATAAAATGTGCATTTTGATTATTTTTCCAATATTCTTTGTTTTATATAACTATGAGAAAAAGTAAATGAACATATGTTTTCTCCTAACACATTTGAAGATGAGTTTATTTTCTTGTTGAAATTAAATGTCTTTTGAGGAAAATTCGAATACGATGGAAACTAGGAAGGAAAGGAAAAAATTAGCAAGAAAAGTAACTCGCATGGAATCATTGTTGACAGATAAAATTTTAATGATTATAAAAATCAGGTTATATCTTTATCTCCCTTGATTATTTTTACTATATGTTAAATTTGATTGTATCTTAAATTTGGAAACTTTGAATCCTCTCAGTTTTTACTCATTTGGCTTGAAGAATATAAGAACATCACGAACAAATAAGATTCAGTATTGATTTGAAGGATATAAAAATTTCACCAATTTTTTAAATACATTGTTTCAATGAATATGTTGACTTCAAGAGTACAAAGTCTTCATCAAGAATCTTAAGGCTAAATGACTTGGAAATGATAAAATCCTTTTCGGTTTACTAGCAATGTAAAACTAATATGAAGAATGTAAAAGCGTCATCAGAGTTCACGGTTTATCCAGTTAATGATTAGAAGAACTAGAAACAAGTATTTAAAGATTGAATCTTTTTTATTATTATTCTTAATACTAAGTGGTGTTTCTAGTTGTGATAGAAAGGGAAAAAACTACTAACATAAAATTATTGATTTTTGAGCGTACAATAGCTAAATCTTTGGATTAAATATCCAACAGAAGGCTTGGTGTTGCCAATTTATAGTTTGATGGTAAACAATTTCAAAGCACGAAAAAATAATATGTGGAAATTTCAAATACTTAAAAAATATTTTTTAGAACATATTTAAAATGGGTGTGTGTATGGGAGGGGCGGGGCGGGGGGGGGGGTTCTTTACTTGTGTTAAAGAGAAATTTAGTATTACTATCTAATTTAATTTTGAAAGTACTAGATAAGAAAATTAATGGTATTCGGTTATTTTATCATACCCACCAACATCTTGGAGTATATTTTATATTGTAGTCGTTGAATTTTTTTTACTAGTATAAGTTATGATTAGTATAAAACCATATAATGATATTACTCTTTCAGAAGAATTTTATTCTTTGATGAAAAGGTGTCAGTTGAAATATTGTGATTTTTCATGAAAAGAATGTCTATTTGTATCGATATGAAAATTGGTGAAAGTGATTTGATACATTTGTGCTGTAAAACAAACATAGTGTCACGACCCAAATCCGGGCCGCGACTGGTACCCACACTTACCCTCCAATGTGAGCGAACCAACCAATCTAAACCTTAACATTTCAAGGTAATATCAACATAAAGTAATGCGGAAGACTTAAATTCATTCATAAAATCAATAACTATTATTATTCCCAAAATCTGGAAGTCATCATCACAAGAACATCTATAATCAAATTACTAAGCTAAGAATATTCTAAGAAGCTAAAAATACATAAGAAGCTAGTCCATGCCGGAAGTTCAAGGCATCAAGACTTGAAGAAGAAGATCCAGTCCAAGCTAGAAGCATTAGCTCACCCTTAAATTCCGATGTAGTAAGACTGGCTTGAGTTACTGTTGAGTCGAAGATGACGGCACGTTTGCTGCACCACAAATAAACAAGAAGAAAACAATAAAAGTAGGGGTCAGTACAAAACACGGGTACTGAGTAGATATCATCGGCCAACTCAAAATAGAAAACAGTATGTATTAAGCAATATCATAAAATCAACTAATATCCTTAGCATGCAGCATTTACAGTTACCATAACCCTTGGTTACAACACCAAGCACATCAATGAGGACTCACACCTCCTCATCGTACTCATTTGGGAATTTAGTTCATTAGATTGGATATATTAACATATTTCAAGATTCATTATCTTTATTCCCCTCGTGTCGGTACGTGACACTCCGCTCCTCAATATACTATCCTGGTGTTGGAACGGGACACTCCGATCCTCATTCTATCCTGGTACCGGAACACGGCACCCGATCCATATTCTATCCTGGTGTCGGAACGTGACACCCGATCCATATTCTATCCTGGTACCGGAACGTGGCACCCGATCCATATTCTATCCTGGTGTCAGAACGTGACACCCGATCCATATTCTATCCTGGTACCGGAACGTGGCACCCGATCCATATTCTATCCTGCTGTCGGAACGTGACACCCGATCCATATTCTATCCTGGTACCGGAACGTGGCACCCGATCCCCTAATCTCACCACTTTCGTTCATCAAGCCTTCTTTTATACCAAGGCATCATCATTAACAAAGTAGATTAGGGTTTCTTTTCAAGATTTGGGATTTAATAGCTTCATCATGCTTATTTATTCACAATTACATAATCACAGCATTCATGCAAGCATACAATTAAGCATATAGAAGGTTTAGAATACTACTAACACATATCATTCGCTATTAAGAGTTTACTACGAATAGCATGAAAACCATAACCTACCTCCACCGAAGAATTGAAATCAAGCAAGTTAATCCTCAAAGCTTGGTGATTTCCTCTTCTCTCGATCGTTTCTCTCTCTCCCTTCTTGTTCTTTCTCTTTTCTTATTCAAACCCTCTTTCTTTTACACAAATTAGTATATAATTAAGAATAAAAGATGGCGATAATACCCCACTAATTAACTTAAGGTTACCTCTTTTAACCCCCAAAAATTTGAGTTATTAATATAAACCCACGAAATATATAATTATAGCAGGAATAGTCCAAAATGCCCCTTTAAAACTTAACCAGAAATCCGACTCCAACTGGGATTATGCAAGCTGTGACGGGCCATCGCGCCTGCGACGAACCGTCCTGCTGTTCGTCGCATAGTTCAGAAACTTGATTTTTGGGTGAATGGCCTGTGACGGTCCGTCACACCTGTGACGGTCCGTCACACCTGTGACGGTTCGTCCTGCCACTCCGTTACGAAGTTCAGAGAGTCGATTTTCATTACCCAATTTCAGATTTTCTAAGTGTTTGGAAACGAGACCCTGCGACGGTCCGTCGTGCCCATGACGGTCCGTCGTTGGGTTCGTCGCCTCAGCCTGTTTTTCCAGAAATAAAATCTGCTGCTCAAAACGACTAAACAGGTCATTACAATAGATACCAATTTACCCATCGTTCGTCCCTGAACGATCACAAGAAGGAAAACAAGTGGCTTCTTCAACGGGTCGATTCTTCCATTGCACCTTGATGGATGCAATCTCTGTTGACCTCAACTTGCGAACTTCTCTATCTAAAATAGCAGCAGGCTCCTCCTCATAAGACAAGTTCTCATCAAGCAAAACTGAATCCCAACGAATAATGTAGTTTCCATCCCCATGGTATCTTTTCAACATCGACACATGGAATACCGGATGTACTCCGGACAGCCCTGGAGGCAAGGCTAACTCATAAGCCACCTCTCCTACTCGCTTAAGTACTTCAAATAGTCTAATGTACCTTTGACTTAGTTTACCCCTTTTACCAAACCACATCACCCCTTTCATTGGTGAAACTTTCAACAAGACTTGCTCACCCTCCATGAACTCTAAGTCTCTAACCTTTCGATCTGCATATTCTTTTTGTCTACTTTGCGCCGCTAGAAGCTTTTCTTGAATAGACTTCACTTTCTCTATCGAATCCCTCAAAAGGTCAGTACCCCAAGGCCTAACCTCAAATGCATCAAACCAACCAATGGGAGACCTACATCTCCTACCATACAATGCTTCAAATTGAGCTATATCAATGCTTGAGTGATAGCTATTATTGTATGAAAACTCCGCTAAGGGTAAGAAGCTATCCGAATGGCCACCAAACTCTATCACACATGCACGAAGCATATCTTCCATCACTTGAATCGTTCTCTCAGACTGACCATCGGTCTGAGGATGGAACGCAGTTTTAACGTCCAACCTAGTACCCAATTCCGCATGCAATGTTTTTCAAAACATAGAAGTAAACTGCGTACCTCTATCTGATATGATGGATAGTGGAACCCCATGCAATTGCACCACTTCCGAGATGTAAAGTTTGGCTAACTTCTCTGCATTGTAAGTCACCTTAACCGGAATAAAATGAGCAGACTTAGTTAACCTATCAACAATCACCCAAATGGAGTCAAACTTACCCATCATTTTTGGAAGACCAACCACGAAGTCCATTGCGATCCTCTCCTATTTCCATTCCGGAATGGGCATTCTCTGAAGTGTTCCTCCGGGCCTTTGGTGTTCATACTTTACTTGTTGACAGTTTGGACACTTGGCAATAAAGTCAACAACATCACGCTTCATTCTACTCCACCAAAAGTGTTGCTTTAGGTCACGATACATCTTGGTTGCACCCGGATGTATAGAATACCTTGAACTATGAGCCTCTGTCAGAATAGTGTTGATCAAATCATCGACGCGGGGTATACATACCCTTCCCTTGATCCTCAAAACATCTTCCTCATCAATTTGTGCTTCCTTAGCCTCTCCTCGCAATACCTTATCTTGAATTCTGCGCAGTTTCTCATCATCAGACTGTCTTCCCTTAATCTTGTCAAGAAAGGAAGATCTTGCCTCCACAGAAGCCAACAACCCTCCCTTCTCAGTTACTTCTAATCTCATCAAGTCATTAGCTAGAGTTTGAACCTCTCTAGCCAGTTGGCGTCTAGAAGCTTGCAAGTGAGCTAGACTTCCCATGCTTCCCGCCTTTCTACTTAAAGCATCCGCTACAACATTCGCCTTCCCCGGATGATACAAAATAGTGATGTCGTAGTCCTTCAGTAGTTCCATCCATCTACTCTGTCTCAAGTTCAAATCCCTCTGAGTAAAGACATACTGAAGGCTACGATGATCCGTGTAGACCTCACACTTAACCCCATATAAATAGTGTCTCCATTGTTTTAATGCAAACACTACCGCAGCCAATTCCAAATCATGAGTTGGATAGTTATGTTCATGCACCTTTAATTGCCTTGAAGCATAAGCAATCACACTCTTCTCTTGCATTAGTACTGCACCCAAACCAGAATAGGATGCATCACAATAAACAATGAAGTTCTTACCCTCTACTGGCAAGGTAAGGATAGGTGCGGTAGTCAACAAAGTCTTGAGCTTCTGAAAGCTTTCCTCACATTCGTCCGACCATACAAATGGAACATTCTACTTAGTCAAGTTCGTCAATTGGGAAGCAATAGAAGAGAATCCCTTGACAAATCGACGGTAGTAGCTAGCTAACCCAACAAAGCTCCTTATTTCTGACACATTCGTAGGTCTTACCCAATTCTTCACTGTCTCCATCTTAGAAGGATCCACCATCATTCCATCCTTAGAAACCACGTGCCCCAAGAAGGACACTGCATCTAGCCAAAACTTACACTTAGAGAACTTGGCATAAAGCTTTTTCTCCCTCAACATTTCCAATACCATTCTCAAATGCTCTTCATGTTCCTTCTTACTCTTTGAGTATACCAATAAATCATCAATAAATACGATCACGAAGAGGTCCAAATATGGCTTAAAAATCCCGTTCATCAAGCTCATGAACGCAGCAGGGGCATTCGTAAGACCAAAAGACATCACTACAAATTCGTAATGCCCATACCTCGTTCGAAAAGCAGTCTTTGGCACATCCGTTGCCCGTATTTTCAATTGATGATAACCGGATCTCAAGTCAATCTTAGAGAAGACACAAGCACCTTGTAACTGATCGAACAAGTCATCAATGCGGGGAAGAGGATACTTGTTCTTTATGGTTACCTTGTTTAGTTGTCTGTAGTCTATACACATTCGAAAACTCCCATCCTTCTTCTTTACAAACAAAACCGGAGCACCCCAAGGAGATGCACTTGGTCTAATAAAGCCTTTGTTCAATAAATCTTGAAGTGATGCCTTTAACTCTCTTAACTCTGCGGGAGCCATTCTATAAGGGGGTATAGAAATGGGGCTTGTGCCCGGTTCGAGATCGATACAGAAGTCAATATCCCTATCTGGTGGCATACCAGGAAGATCTACAGGGAACACATCCAGAAACTCACGGACTACTGAAACCGACTCAATCGAAGGCACTTGGATAGTGTCATCCTTGAGATGTTCCAAGAAAGCTAAACACCCTTTACTAACCATTTTCTTAGCACGAAGAAAGGAGATGATACGCACCGAATTGGAAGTGTAGTCACCCTCCCACACTAACGGATCTGTCCCAGGCTTGGCTAACGTCACCGTTTTAGCATTACAATCCAAGATCACAAATTGCGGAGAAAGCCAAGTCATAACCAGAATTACATCAAAATCATCCATTTCTAAGATAACCAAATCTACATAAGTGTTGCTCCCCACAAAGTTCACCAAACAAGACCTATACACCTTTTCAACTACCACAGACTCAACCACCGGAGTAGAAACACGAATAGGCATATCAAGTAATTCACAATGTAAAGTTAGACCATTAGCAAATGAGGAAGATACATAAGAAAATGTGGATCCAGGATCAAACAATACAGAAGCCATGCAATCACAAACCAGAAGATTACCTGTGATGACAACATCAGATGTCTCCGCTTCAGACCGCCCAAGGAAAGCGTAACAATGGGCCCTATCATTTGTCTGTCCATTTCCCCTACCATGTTGTGATGTAGTGGCTCCAGTTTGCCCATCACCTTGACCATTTTGGTGACCACCATTACCTCGACCACCACGTCCTCCAGAATAACGGCCTCTGCCATGACCACCTCTACCTCTAACATTTGGAGGTCTGTAACTCTGTTTTGGACAATATCTCTTAATATGTCCAATCTCCCCACATCCATAGCACTCTCGGGGTTCATGCATAGGTCTCTCAGAGAAGTGTTGACCGGTCGGAGGTGGACCCCCAACTACAGTCTGTAGTGAAGACTGAATTGGTCGGACTGAGTAACTTCCCGAACCCTGTCCTCTAGTGTAAGCACCATTAAACTCACCTCCCTTTCGAAACCTTTTTGATGTCGATGTCGGGGTGAAGTCGTCTGACTTCACTCCTTCCACTTCTATCACAAAGTCTACCACCTCTTGGAAGGATTTTGCCGTCGCCGCTATCTGTAAGGCCGAAATCTGCAATTCTGACCTCAACCCCTTCACAAACCGGCGAATTCGCTCTTGTGGACTGAAACACAGTTGGGTGGCATACCGGGATAATGCACGAAACTTAGCCTCATATGCATTGACCGACATCCTACCTTGCTCTAGGCTCAAGAACTCATCCCTTTTCCTATCTCTCAAAGTTCGGGGGATATACTTCTCCATAAACAAGCTAGAGAATGAGGCCCAAGTCATAGGTGGTGCCTCTATTGGTTGACACTCAATATGTGACCGCCACCACATTTTGGCGTTCCCTTGAAACTGATAACTCACGAACTCGACACCAAACCGTTCTACTATACCCATCTTGTGTAGTAGCTCATGACAGTCAACCAGAAAATCATAAGCATCCTCAGATTCCGCACCCTTAAAGACTGGAGGTTTCAATTTCAAGAACTTACTGAAAAGTTCATGCTGATCATTTGTCATTATAGGCCCAGTAGTCAGATGTGGAAACGTGCCTATTTCCAATGGAACATCCATGCGGGGAGCCATAGTAGCCGCATGTTGTACCTCCGGAGCCTGAGGTGCTGGTGCAGAAAACACTAGGGGTGTCTTGCCCTGATCAGATAACCCGCTAAGATAAGCAAGAACCTGATTGATCATCTCTGGGGTAGGTTGGGGTGGCAATCCCTCATTCTGCACTTGTTCAGTTTCCCCATCCTCCCCTTCTCTTATTACTTCCTCAGTCGGTGGAGGAGTCACTGCCCTAGTATCAGATGGGCTAGGCGCTCGTCCTCTTCCCCTAGAGGACGTCCTCCCACGACCTCTACCACGGCCCCTTGCTGCTGTTCTTCCTTGAGCCACAGCCCCAGTGGCTGGCTCAGTTGTTTCTTGTCTGGCCGGTGTTGGTGTTGGCGTAGTCGTTGCTCTAGTTCTAACCATCTGCGAAAGAGAGTGAAGATGATCAGATACCAATTCGTATCGCCTAGATACCAATTGGACTCAAGTAGTAGCATGAAAGAAAGAATGAAAGAGTGAAATTTTCCTAAAGTCTTATAGCCTCTCAAGGAAAAGTAAAGGCGTCCCCCTACCGTTCCTTAAGACTCTACTAGACCTGTTCTTGTGTGATGAGACCAACGAACCTAATGCTCTGATACCAAATTTGTCATGACCCAAATCCGGGCCGCGACTGGCACCCACAATTACCCTCCTATGTGAGCGAACCAACCAATCTAAACCTTAACATTTCAAGGTAATATCAACATAAAGTAATGCGGAAGACTTAAACTCATTAATAAAATCAATAACTATTATTATTCCCAAAATCTGGAAGTCATCATCACAAGAACATCTATAATCAAATTACTAAGCTAAGAGTATTCTTAGAAGCTAAAAATACATAAGAAGCTAGTCCATGCCGGAAGTTCAAGGCATCAAGACTTGAAGAAGAAGATCCAGTCAATGCTAGAAGCATTAGCTCATCCTGAATTTCCGATGTAGTAAGACTGCCTTGAGTTACTGTTGAGTTGAAGATGACGGCACATTTGCTGCACTCCACAAATAAACAAGAAGAAAACAATAAAAGTAGGGGTCAGTACAAAACATGGGTACTGAGTAGATATCATCGGCCAACTCAAAATATAAAACAGTATGTATTAAGAAATATCATAAAATCAACTAATATCCTTAGCATGCAGCATTTACAGTTACCATAACCCTTGGTTACAACACCAACCACATCAATGAGGACTCACACCTCCTCATCGTACTCATTTGGGAATTTAGTTCATTAGATTGGATATATTAACATATTTCAAGATTCATTATCTTTATTCCCCTCGTGTCAGTACGTGACACTCCGCTCCTCAATATACTATCCTTGTGTCGGAACGTGACACTCCGATCCTCATTCTATCCAGGTACCGGAACGTGGCACCCGATCCATATTCTATCCTGGTGTCGGAACGTGACACCCGATCCATATTCTATCCTGGTACCGGAACGTGGCACCCGATCCATATTCTATTCTGGTGTCAGAACGTGACACCCGATCCATATTCTATCCTGGTACTGGAACGTGGCACCCGATCCACATTCTATCCTGGTGTCGAAACGTGACACCCGATCCATATTCTATCCTGGTACCGGAACGTGGCACCCGATCCCCTAATCTCACCACTTTCGTTCATCAAGCCTTCTTTTATACCAAGGCATCATCATTAACAAAGTAGATTAGGGTTTCTTTTCAAGATTTGGGATTCAATAGCTTCATCATGCTTATTTATTCACAATTACATAATCACAGCATTTATGCAAGCATACAATTAAGCATATAGAAGGTTTAGAATACTACTAACACATATCATTCCCTATTAAGAGTTTACTACGAATAGCATGAAAACCATAACCTACCTCCACCGAAGAATTGAAATCAAGCAAGTTAATCCTCAAAGCTTGGTGATTTCCTCTTCTCTCGATCGTTTCTCTCTCTCCCTTCTTGTTCTTTCTGTTTTCTTATTCAAACCCTCTTTCTTTTACCCAAATTAGTATATAATTAAGAATAAAAGATGGCAATAATACCCCACTAATTAACTTAAGGTTACCTCTTTTAACCCCCAAGAATTTGAGTTATTAATATAAACCCACGAAATATATAATTATAGCAGGAATAGTCCAAAATGCCCCTTTAAAACTTTACCAGAAATCCGACTCCAACTGGGATTACGCAAGCTGTGACGGCCATCGCGCCTGCGACGGTCCGTCCTGCTGTCCGTCGCATAGTTCAGAAACTTGATTTTTGGGTTAATGGCCTGTGACGGTCCGTCACACCTGTGATGGTCCGTCCTGCCACTCCGTTACAAAGTTCAGAGAGTCGATTTTCAGTACCCAATTTCAGATTTTCTAAGTGTTTGGAAACGAGACCCTGCGACGGTTCGTCGTGCCAATGACGGTCCGTCGTTGGGTTCGTCGCCTCAGCCTGTTTTTCCAGAAATAAAATCTGCTGCTCAAAATGACTAAACAGGTCGTTACACATAGGGGTCATATTGTCCATATTTTACCCAAGAGACTATGGTCATGGTTGATAAATTGAATTTTATGAAAAGGTCCTTCATCAAAGGGTATCTGGCAAGGTGCTGCGTCTAAAACAATGTCTGTTTTTGATAAAATTATAAAAAGTAAGAAACAATATATTTGTACGAAAAAGTTACCTCGCGGACAATCTTTTCAAACCCATTATTATTGTTTCTTCTTACATAAATACATTTTTCTGTAACATGATTGCTTAGAACATGTTAATTCCAAAACCTTGCAAAAACTGATCAACTTATATTTTCATAAATTTTGTTGACAATTGCACTAGATTTTCATAAATTTTATTAGACAATTGCACTAGATAATGTTATGTCTATTTGTTGAATGGTAAGGTTGAAGAAATAGAAACATAAAGACAATATAAAAGTGAAGTTGAAAATCAGTTGGATAAAAGATTGTCATAATTAGAAGTTGTAGATGTGGAGAATATGAATCTTCTATTGCAAAAATATAATTGGAAAATAGAATCATCTATCAAATTACTGCACATATTCTCCTTAACTTAATGAAATTGTTGACTGGAAAAAAAATCAAATTTTAAAGGAAATGTTGAATGTCATACTTATAGGTTTAGGTTTACCACAAAATTTGTGGGATCCTATCATTATAGCAAAACAAAACAACCAATGTTTGTCTAGTCAAAAAGAGAGCAACAAAAGTTTTATTTCTTAGTAAAGGTACTAACAAGTAAAAAGAACTTTTGTGTTTTAAGAAATGGAGAAATAAACAATAACTCTTGAATGTTAGTGATCTAACAATTCCAATATAATCTATTCCACATGAGAAAAGTAAATGAGGCAGCTATTCAAAAACGGATAAAAACAGGACCTAAGACTGTGAATTTTATGTTCATTTGATATATTACAAATAGTAAATCATATTAATTTATTTTTCGTATTTCTAAACCGTCGTATAGTTAGGTAAAGTGTCTAAACGACCTTGGAATGAACCAACATTGAAAGTATTTAATAATGTTATCGAGAGGCATAGTAAAAATTTACTCTCGTAGAGTTTGATTTTTTAACATTTCTTCTTGAAAATGAGTGTCATATATTTGAACAAGCTATGCACGCTTTGGACTAATTCTTTTTGGAAAGAAGCACTCAATAGCAAGATATATTCAATCTTGAGCAATCATACTTGAAATTTGGTTGATCTTCCCCTAGGAAATAACCTTTCCGGTTTAAAGTGGATCTACAAAACAAGAAGAGACTTGATGGAACTTTTAACAAATACAAAGAAAGATTTCTTTTCATTGGCTTTAGACAATAAGAAGGCATATCTTCTTATTACATATTCACTTGCTAGGAGTACATCAATTCAGATATTAGTTGCTCAAGTTGTGGTATATGACCTTCAAATTTGTCAAAATGGACACCAAAATATACTTTTTTTAAAAGTGGATAATTGGAGGAAGAAATTTTCATAGAGCAACACGAGTGATTTATGGTTCTTGGTAAAAAAAAAGTTTTTTAACTTATTGAATAACTTTATGGACTAAAAAATGGCAAACAAATAATAACATGCATTGTTTGATCAAACTGTGTAGAAAAAGGAATCATAGATTAATGATGTTTTTACATTATACAAATTTCAAAATCACAAGATCGTTGTTTGTTTTTATGTTGATGATATATTGATCATCAAAAGAGACATTTCTAACATAAATGCTACTAAGCATGTGGTAGAAAGTAACTTCGATATGATAGTCATTGAAGTTATTAATTTCATTGAAAAGGTACTTGGCAAGTTCAAACAATTGGATTTGAACATGGTTAAGACTCCAATAAATGTAAGCTTTGTACTTCAAAAGAATAAAGGCAAATGTGACTCGGAATTTGATTAGGTTATATATGTAATGAAATGTCCACACTAATATATGTTTTATACGAAGATTTTGGAAATCATTATTTTAAAAAGATTTTGAGAGTCACCACTTAATTTTTACAGGAAAAATCAAGAAGAAAATATGTTTTCAAAAGACATTAAAAGAAAAATCATTTTGAAAACCTTAAAGGGGTTCGGAGATTCCTATTTATACTTTAGGAAGGTTGTTACGACACCTAAAATATGTGCTAATGTGCAATTATCCGACAAACTAATTTACTTTTATAGAAATGATAATTATAACTTGATTTTAAGATAATAATCGCTTTGAGAATTTTTTGAAACAAAATAATTGATTCGCTACATAAGAGAATTTGTTTGCAAATTTATTCGTTCTTTTTGAATCCGTTTGAAATCAATTTTTCAGTTGATAAAACATTTACGATGTTTGCAGGATTTTGGATTCTCATAACATTAAAACTACCGACAAATAGAAAAAGATAACAAACGAAAATAAAAGAGAGTGAGAGAGAGATTGGGTCCAAACCTGGGTTCTGTCCGTCTGGACCAACATTTGAACCCTTTTATTTTAGGCTTTTGGCCCACATCATCTGTGCCTTCTTAGAATAATCTTAAAATAATAAATACAGAAATAGCGGTTTCAGTAAGTTAATCAACTTATTTATATAAAATAAGTGGTGTCAGTAGGTTACTCAACTTGAGCAAGTTAGACGAATATTTCATTTTGTGGAAGTAGAAGAAGAAGATCAGAATTTTTTTAACATAAGAAAAAATCCCTCTATATGTAAACAACAAAGGTTAGTTTGAACAAATGTTTGTTGTGCCTTATCAGAAAGGCTACAACTAAAGACGTCACAACTCTTAATTAAAGTCACAACTTTTGATAAAACTCATAATTATTCATTAGATTCGCAACTATTCATAAAAAGTCACATCTTTTCATGAAAAATGAAGGCTGGTTTAGGAAATAAATAAATTTAAAATGAAATTCTTGCTTGTGGTTGCGCCACATAGGTACGCCAAGGGTTCAATTTTATATAAATATATGACTAAAACGAAATTCTTGCTTATGGTTGCGCCACATAGGCAGTTGTAGGATACTCTTTTACCTAAATATATTATTAGTTCTTGACCCGTGTTTTACATGTAAGTCCCACAAATATATATATATATATATATATATATATATATATATATATATATAGTATGAACTTTTATTAAAATCATTGTTATTTCTCCTAATATCACTATTATGTATTTATTTAAATTACTTCTATTTGTTCAATGGATAATCATACCTCAACTCCAAAATCAAAAAGAAATTAAAATCATAATCTAACATAAAAAAAAGATCTAAAGTAATATATAAGATATATCTTCTACGTTGAAGTCTAACAATTGAATTATATTATAAGAATGCTTCTCTTTTAATTTGTGAATTCTTCTCCCCAGTTAGCTTCTTGACGACATATATTCATATCATAATCTAGGAAAGAAGAAAAACCAACAGGAGATGATAGGATGACCTAAAAACTAATTAACTAGTATTTATAGTGATATTTTATTGTCTTTTCACTTACCAAAAATGGGGCACATTGAATGATGATAGATAAATTTATTTTGGTTTCAAAGTTAAAAGAATCACAAAATTTGAAGAGTTTCATACTTTATTGTTTCATAATAGATATATTAATGTTAATTTAAAAATTCAAAAAATCAAAAAATTTGAAGAGTTTCATACGTTATACTGTTTGACTCTAATTTAATTTTACTTAATTAATTATGATTATAATGTCATGAATAAAATATTAATGTGTAGTTGTTGGACTTCATATTCTACAATTATGTAATCATATTATTAGTATTGAAGAAATTTATTAATTATTTCTATTTAGTGGAGGGGGAAAATGATAATCCAACTTTGAAGGTTGGAGCTTCCCACTTTTAATAATATATGATGAGTTGTCTAAAATACTAATTCTATTGAAACCTTTTCTAATCTAGTGAATAATGAAAGTGATGGATATAAGAGAACACATAGCTATGTAGGTATTAACTACATAAATTCAAAACCACTAAATTAAAATTACAAATTCATGTACTCCCTCTATTTCTAAAAGGATGACCTCCTTTTCTTTTTTAGTATGTTTCAAAAAGAATAGTTTCTTTCTTTTTTTTGGGTAAAATTTTAATTTCAACTCTCCATGAGGCATGTTTAAGGCCACAAGATCAAAGGACAGTTTTGTACATTTCACCTAACAATAATTTAGGACAACCTCATTCAAAGAGTCTTCATTATACTCTTTAACACCGTGTCAAGTCAAACCAGGTCATTCTTTAAGAAATTAAGGGAGTATAATATTTTATATAAATGGATGAGTTAATAGTAAAAACAATGATTTAAAAAATTAGAAGATAAGATCATTTGTAAGGAGTCCTCCAATATCAAGAACACCAACTACCAAATCAATGTTAATTATAACATGAAGAGCTCTCCTCTTCTGTTGCAAAGACAAAAATTAAATCAAATTTTAGATTCTCGACAAAAATAGCACCTCCGTATTTCTTCTTTATCATTTTCCACCTACAACTGAATAGCCAACTTCTACTTCTCCATGTATTTATCATGGGGCATTTATGAGTCAGAGTGCATAGTCTCATATATTAGTATTTATTTTTTAAATGATTGTTATTCTTTACAAAGATCTTTAGTGGCTCAAAGACATTTTATTTTCCCTAAGCATGATCATTTTGGCCATCTTCTAATTTCACTTTGAAAAAATAATCTATTATGTCCACTACACTTGTTGAAACGTTGTGTTGTCCATAAGTATACAAGAAATAATTGATAAAATTTAAGAAATACAGAGAATCATTAATGTGATCATGTTGAGGGAAAATAAAATGTCTTTGAGGCATTGGGAGGTCTCCATAAATATTTAGAAGCCTGGAATAAGAAAGAAAACAAAATAATACTAATTTATAAGGTTATGCACCAAGGATCAAAAATACCTCCAGATTAACAGATGGAGGAGCTAAAGCTGACAATAATGTTGCGCTTAGGGAATGTTCTGGAAGAAACAAAAAGTGTTATTTGATCGAGCATTTCAAGTTTGATTAATTAATTCCCTTGATATAGTAATGGGGGAGAGTTGATGAACTCATAATTATCGCGGAGTTGGTTATTAGAGTTCTTAAAATTGGACTTATGCTTGGTAATGACTTAACCAGTGGTTGAAACTTTTACAATCACTAATTATTTTCTTTTTTATTAAGTTAATTAGTTGTTTATCTTCAGTTATCCATTTCTACGATAGTTTAGATCATAAAATAGAATGTTTTGGAGTTCTTCTTAAATTAAGTAAATTTTACTGTTTCTTTCATCTTTAATATTTATGATATTATGTGATTTCTAAATTAGTAAATCAATTGATGCCTTTTCAAAAGTAGTGAACAATTAAAGAGATAGATCAAAGAGAACACTAAGATATGTAGATATTAATTACTTCAATAAAAAACCACTACACCAAATTAAATAATTCATGTATAAAAATCCATACAAATTGATGACCTAATAATAAAAATAATGATTGACAAAATTAGAAGATTCCATCATTTGAAAGGTATCCCTTGGCTTCAAGAACACCAACTACCAAATCACTGTTAATTTTAAGCTGAAGAGCTCTTCTATTTTTGCTCAAAGACAAAAATTAGATCAAATTTTAGATGCTCGACCAAAATAGCATCTCCTTATTTCTTCATTATATTTCTCTACAATTAACTTAATGGAAAGCTTCTACTCCTCCATGTATTTATCATGAGGTGTTTATGAGCTAGGGTGAATAATCTTATACATTAGTATTTTTTTTTGTCATTAAATGTTTTTGATTCTTTAGAAAGATATCTAGTGCCTTAAAGACATTTGATTTTCCCTAAGCATAATAATGTAGGTGATCCTCTACTTTCACTTCAAAAAAATTATCTATTATCTCAACTATAATTGTGGAAAACCTTGTGTTATCCAAAAGTATAGAAGAAATATTTGATAAAATTTTCAAAAGGAATGTAGAGAATCCTCAACACGATTATGTTTAGGAAAACTCAAATATCCTTCTTTCATTGAAGGATCTCCATAGAGATTAAAAAGCAATGAGAAAGAAAATAAAAGAATACTAATTTATCAGGGTACGCACCCCAGATCAGAAATACCTCTAGATAAACACAGGATGGAGGTAAACCTGGCAATAAAGTTCTAGATAGGGGAAGTTCTAGGAAAATCATAAAATTCTTATTTGATCTAGAATATAATGTTTGATTTAATTGATGTCCCAGATATAAAAAACGAGTAGAGTTCTTGAACTCATTATTATGTTGGAGTTAGTAATTGGAGTAATGCTTGGAAATGACTTAAATAGTGGTTGAAACTTTTAAAATGATCAAATTTTTTCTTTTTTATTACGGCATTAATCGTTAATCTTTAATCATCCATTTATATGATGGTTTAGATCACAAAATAAAAGGTTTTGGAGTTCTTATGAAATAATGTAAGTTTTATTGTTTGTTTCATCTTTAACATTTATGATATTTTGAGTTGTCTAAATTAGTAAATCAATTGAACCCTTTTACAAAATGAACAATGAAAGTGTAAATCAAAGAGAACACTTGGCAAGGTAGGCGTTAGCTACATAAAATGCAAAACCATTCCTCTAAAATAAATTTTTGATGTATAAAAATCCGTATAAATCATGAGTTAGTAATAAATATAAATATTGATGAAATCAATGTTAATTATAAGTTGATGTCTCTCCTCATCTGACTCGAAGACAACAATTAAATCAAATTTTAGATGCTCGACAAAAATAGCAGCTCTTTATTTCTTCTATATAATTATCCACACGCAACTTAAGGGCAAGCTTCTACTACTCCATGTATTTATCATGAGGTGTTTATGAGCCAGAGTGTATGATCTTACACATTTGAATTTTTTTTGTCATGAAATGTTTATAATTCTTTAGAAATATCTTTAGTGCATCAAAGTTATTTGATTTTCCCCAAGTGTAATCATGTTAGTGATCTTGTACTTTCAGTTTGAAAAAATTATCAATTATATCTACTATACTTGGGGAAGACTTTGTGTTGTCCACAAGTATAGAAGAAATAGTTGATAAATTTCTCAAAAGGAGTCTATATAATTGTCAACATGATTATGTTGAGGACAAATCAAATGGCTTTTGGGAATTGAAAGATCTCCATAGATATTTAGAAGAATTCAATGAGAATGAAAACAAAAGAATAGTAATTTATCAGGTTATGCACTCTGGATCAGAAATACATCCCAGTAAGCACATTGAGGAGCAAAAGTTGGCAGTAAAGTTTTGGGTAGGGGAAGTTCTAGGAGAAAAAATAAGAATACTTCGATCAAGCATTTCATGTTTTATTTAATTGTTCCTCTTCATACTAAAAAGAAGGAGAGTTCTTGAACTCATATTTATCATGGAGTTGGTAATTTTTTTTCTTGAAATTGGGGTTATGCTTGGAATTTACTTAAACTACCGTCTAAAGTTTTAATATGATGAATTCTTTTCTTTATATTGAGTTAGTTATCGTTAATCTTCATTCATCCATTCATACGATTGTTTAGATCATAAAATGGAAGGTTTTAGAGTTTTTATGAAATTATGCATATTATTTGTTATTTTTTTTATCTTTAATATTCATGATGTTATGAGTTGTTAAATTAGAAAATCAATTGAAGCCTTTTGTAAACTGTGAACAATAAAAGTGATGGATAAAAGAGAACAATGATGCCTTCGTTAAGGTTCAGTCATGGTTCTATTTGTAAAGAGATTGGTGCATTTATATATTACACCTGATCTAGATGTCTATGAGATGTTTAAATCTTATGTAATGACAACATAACACAACCATTAACGGTTAGTATTATTTCATGTTGATTAGAATTTGAGATACGAATTTATGCATTACTTAAAATCTGATATGGAGATATATAGATTCAATGAAGAATTTTTTCAAGTATTAGTTAATATTCTCTCTTAAAATATGATAAATTGTGAACTATATTTGACATCAAATATCAAACTATTAGAGTCTGAATAACTCAACCAAGCTTAATTTACCCGACAATTATAAAAAAGTTGAAACTACATGATATTTTCAATTCATTTGCACGAATGTTTTCCTACACACTCTTGCTATTAATGATTATATTGGTGCTAGCATGGAAATAATTTATAATTAAAGAGGTCGGAGTTTATAGTAAAAATATAGGATGCAAACATAGTTGATGCAAGTAAATTTGATGTGAGAAAAGTAGTAGTTAACTTTAATGGTAACCAGGATCATCAGAAGGAGAATATATGTAATGAGCAAGCTATCATTATCATCCCTTACCAAGTAGATATTATTAAAAAAAAATTATCCCATCAAAGGCTACTCAAGCAATAGGGGTTCCAGAAAACTATTGTTCTCAACAAAATCTAGATAATCTACCTATTCAGGCAGAAGTGTACCCAAGATTGATTAAATCTTTCAAAACAGGGAAGAAGCAAAGAAATCATGATTTAAATCATCTACTCTGGAAACAGTAGAGAAGAAATAAATCTTTTAATAATTTATTAAAGCTCTAGTTTGTAATACTCGCTCGGTAAAGTCCCAACAAGATTTCCGTAGAGTGCAATTGTTGCATAATTTTTAAGATATTTTGTCTATAAGCTTGGTGGAATCAATTCAACATGTAATATATATCAACAAATATGAAGAAGATTAAAGTTGTCACTAGTAAAAGAAAATTACAATGGAAAAATTTGGTATTTCACTAATTCAGAGTTTGATGTTACTGTGGTGATTGATCTGTGATGTTACCCTGGTGATGGATACATATCAACAATTGAAAATGTTTTTACCACAAAAACGGTTTAATAGATTTTATGTCACTTTAATCCATGTTAAATGTAATGTTTAGGATAGAGAAATTCTATGGCAGGATATACATTAAATGAGAACATTTATTGATAGCCCTTTGTTAATTGTAGAGACTTTAATGTAGTCTTGAATGTTGATGAAAATATT
Source organism: Solanum lycopersicum (assembly GCF_036512215.1). Lineage (NCBI taxonomy): Eukaryota > Viridiplantae > Streptophyta > Magnoliopsida > Solanales > Solanaceae > Solanum > Solanum lycopersicum. The sequence continues at coordinate 33,078,992 of NC_090800.1, read as the reverse complement.
TGTGGATAGCTTATTTAAGATATTGATTATCATGACTTCAAGAAATGTATTTAGACTTGGAAATGATTGAATTTATGAATGATTAGATATGATTCTCTCTTATCAGCACATGAAGCACTGGTTTATTTTTATGGAAATTAAACATCTTTCGAGACCATAATCATATAATGCCACTATGATTTTGAACATGAAAGAGGGGATGAATACATATAGGAAACCATTCAGGTATCTAAAGTTCTAGACTGGCCATGATTAATTTATTAAGGTGGTGAGTTGTAATTTGTGTAAAGATGTGTCCCAAAATCCATTTTTGTTTTTAAAGAAAACATTAAAAGTTTCAAATCTTCTTTGACCTAATGGATCAGAGAAATTTATGATATTCTTTAACAATTACTAATTAGGGAAGATATTGCCCAAATCAAAGAAAACTACTTGAGGAAGCTTGTAATGTTGAAAATAGAAAAGTATTGCATATAGCTTAGACTTAGTATAAAAATACTTGCATTATTAGTAGGTGTTTTGGCAAAAAAAAGTTTGGTATGACTTATTTAATAGTGGATATAGTAATACTAAATCTTTTCACAACATTGTTAATGTCAGAAGGAAAGTGAGATAATTGTTGAGGCTGTTAAATTGTATGAGGATCAGTGTCATAAGGATCGAGCTTCTACATCTTTTTGTTGTTGAGACATATTCCTACTGTTTCTCCAAACGATGAAAATATTGGTTTCTATGCAATAAAGGGAGTTGTTTTCAATTTGAAAAGAGATAGTGCTGAAGATTTTTATGTATTAAATGATTTTTTTTAAAATCTTGTTGGGATAGTGTAGGAAAAGATATTGTCAGCACTATTTATTCTATCTAATGGAATTTTCTCTAGCTCTTTGAACTTTTTATTTGAGGATGATCTATTTCAGTGTTGTGGGATGCCAAAATTGAGTACCAATATAAACAATCTTGCTTATGCAGATAATACTATTATTTTTGCATCTACTAATAGCTACTCACTAGTAAAGATCATGTCAATTTCAAAGAATTAAGAAATTCAGTCAGGACAGAAAACTAACAAGGATAAAATTGTCTTCTTTATGCATCAAAATGCAGCAGCTGCCGGAATATTGCTAGTTGAGGAGTGTAGAGGTTTAAATAAGGAAAAATTTCAACTAAAATATTTGGAGTTTCCTTAATCATAACCAAGGAAGAGGAAGGAGTATTACTATGATCTTATTACAAGGGTAAAATATAAACTACAAGCTTGGAAAAGAAATAAGTTCTCCTATGGAGTTAAAGAAGTTCTAATCAATAGTCTTTTGCAGTGTGTTCCCATTATTGTCTTGTCTGCTATTATTCCCCATATATGTGTCCTCAAAGAACTCCATAGAATATTTGATAATGCTTCTAGATTAATAAAGTTTCAAGAAAGATCAAGCAGTAGTCTACTTGGAATGAAGTTTGCCTGCCAAAATTAGAGGGTTATCTTTGTTTTATGTGTTTATTTGAGTTATCTCAAGCATTATAAACTAAACTCTTTTAGAGTTTCAGAACTCAAAACTCTTTATGGGACAATATCATGTGGAATAAATACTGTAAGAATCAAATCTCTAGTTTGGTACAATGGATGGGAGGATCGCAATTTTGAAAAAATACATTGATAAACAGGGATATCTTTGAACAACTTATTTGGTGGGAACCTACAAGTTTAACATTTTAAACACGGTTTGATGACTGGACAGGGTTAGGTTCTCTATATTAAGAACAAACAGAATGCAAATCTGCCACACTTTTACAGATATTAACACCTATATCGATGAAGATTGTTGGAATTATGAGAAAATGCAAATGCAGTTGCCAGAACATGTAGTGGATCATGTGAAATCTTCGATGGATCTGATTAGACAGTAAGATTTATGTGATAAACCATGGTGGACAGTTAATTTCTAGATAATTTTCCGTCACAATTGCTTGGAATACTATCAGAGCTTGAGAGACGAGGAAAATGATTCTTATTAGAAGATATGGGTACAATGTATCCCTTTACGATATCTTATTTATATTGAAATGTGTAAAGAAAATATACCATTTGTTACTTTAATGACACAATGGAGTCCTAATGTTTCTCATATACGTGGTGGTGTCTGCGAGGTTCTAGCTGATGAGACTGTGGATCACTCACTACAAAAAGAAGATGTAACAGATTCTTTATGGAGATATTTTGTTGGTGCAGCTGGTCTTTTGGGACCATGGGTTCACGAGAAACAATTTTTGATTAAAAGGTTGAATGATAAGGGTAATTCTAGACAAAGATATCATTTAATGCAATATCTTATTGTTTCTTTTAAAAAGGAAAAATACCATTTTACATGGTCCTTCTTACTATACTAATAGAGTTATTTGGGATGTTTCCAACACTACACATATTTTCATCAAGTCAAAGTTTATTTATCTCAATATTCCGAATAATTGGTCTCAGATGGTTGCTCTAATGGATTGTTTCAGGCCAAGTTTTACATCTAGAATGGTAAGGTGGATTTACCTCCTTTGGGATGCTTGAAATATAACACTGGGCATCAATAGGTTATCCTGGCGCTATCACTATTGAATTTTTTGTCAGGGATTCTTCTTGCGATTTGGTTCGACCAGAGGGGCTTAGGATCCAAGAAACAACAAACATAGTAGTTGTAGCTATGGCTTTGAAGGAAGCACATAAATATTGTTTGGTAAATGTTTTTCACCGGTTAAAATGGAATCAGATTCTTTATCAATGAACTATATGTGGAATAGAGATCGGATTTTTCCTTGGAAGTGACTTTGGAAGTTAAATCATTGATGACAACAAGAGTACTACACACCTTAAGGGAGGGAAATACTCTTGCTAATTACTTCACTAATTTAACTTCTAATTTTGAAGGTACTTTTGAATGTAAACATTTTCAAGATATACAAGTTTTAATTAGAAGAATTATTAATGCAGATAAATATGACATTCCTCATCTTAGGGTAGGACAATCTATACCTCTGAAGGTTCACTGGTTGTTAATAACTTAATCTAGTAGTTGGTTATGTACTCATCACCTTATCTGAATTAGATTATATTTGTTATATATCATTCACCTAGCGAGATCTTTGAGGTGTCTTTTATGATTAAAAAACCATGATTAGTGAATTTGTATTTTCTTTTCTGATAGATCGTCTATTGACCAGTTCACTTACGAGTGTAGTTGGACTTTCTGACTACCAATTGTGCTGATCTCATATGAGTATGGTGTAAATGCTATACAGTTTTAGGCTCAAATTCATTCTCTTTCATTTGTATCTCTTCTCATAGATCCAAATCTGGATGGTGGAATTCATCTTATGTAAGGATCAATCCATAATATTGGGACTGAACGGCAGGGATAACTAATATTATTTAGGATAATGAAGTCCCATTTTTCTGTTTATAGAAAAGGGGGAATTGATAATTATCTAGATAAGACATTCATAGAGAAGTTTATCTAATTTACTTACCTTTATGAATCAACTAGGGATATGCATCAGCTCATTGGCTCATCAAGGAGAGGCAGTTCCATAGAGATCAAGAATAGACAAAGCTATAGTTGAAGAGGTTTATGCTTAATATTAACAGAAGGATCCTCTTACCTAAGCTTATCTTCAATGAACTAATGAACGACGATAAAAACAAGATGATAAGGCTTAGATCAACCTGATCTGACAAGCATCAAGCCTCATATTTTTATCTAAACTTGATTTCCTCTTAATTCTTTATTATGTTTAAGTTTTTTTACTTTAATAATTTGCAGTACAAGATCTCGGTTGGGCCTATTCATTTTGTTTTCTTATTTTGTGTTCATAAAAAATGGGCTCTTGCCCACCTTAAACCAAAAAAAATGTTAACTCCTCTTAAAATACATCTGTATTTTTTTGTAATGGTTAAATTTTTAAAAAAAAAATTTAAAAAAATATATATTCACCAAAAAAAACCCTTAATTTTTTTTAAAATAAATTAGTTCTATTTAACTAGCCGTGTATTTTCCCACATACACCATGCCTTTATTTATGCCCCACTAGAATTAGATAGTGGTTTAATAAAGTAAGATAGTTTCAATGGAACAGCAAAACGGACAAAAGACTTTTAGTTTAGTGAAATAGAACACAATCATTGAATGGAAGGAAGAGGAAAGTCTACTTCGGTTTGATAGAGAGATCTCGTACTAGTTCAAAAAAGAATTAGAATTAATAGAGAAAGGAGATTAGTTCTTACATTGAACTTTTTTCTGTAAAAAGAGAATGTGGTGGTGATGTTAGAAAGCTATCTTTTTTTGAACAACAATTAGCTCAGTAATTTCCCTCCAATAGACCGACTTTATTTCGACCCATTAGATCGTTTTGAGCACATGGTGTACACTCGATTGTTTATGTTTCTGTGATTTTATCGTCTCTGGTTATATTGAACATATACACATATAGTATATATATTCATTGTTCTTAATATAATTATTGTTTACTTTTCAAAGAATTCATATTTTAATATTCTATAACTTAAAAGTACTACATAAAAGCTTAGATACTATATATTTGTAAACAGATATGAAAGTTTTCACTTATCAATTGAAGAAATTCACTATACAAGTTCAAAAGTGATAATTTCTTTTACGTTCAAGTGTACTTTCTTATTCGAATACGCTAAAAGAATTTTGAATTTTTTCCGAAGATATATATAACAATTCTTTAATCTATGCAACTTAAATATTTCTTTTTATTACGAAATTCTTCTGTATATATATTCTTATTCTCTTGATTACTTTCCTTTAAATGTTTATTAAAGAATAAATGAATTATTATTCGACGTTCTTGAGTTCTATGATAATGAATAATCAAATTAATGTTGGAATATTGAAACCTTTTTTAGAACCTATTTTTTAGTAGTTTTGATGTAGTGAATATTATTAAATAAGTTACTTGCAAGTTCAATGCAATTATAACGGGAAAATTACCTAGTTATATAATTAGTGGTACTCGTTATAAACTCCGAAGGTAAACAATAATTAATTATTGTGGAAGAAAAACCTTACAACTTGAAAGTCATTATATCAAAACTACATTAACGACAAGTCTAAGAAAAAGAGATACAACCCCAAAACTAAACTTACACCTTAATCAAATAGTCTGTGTCCAAGTTGACTTTAACAAGAGAGATGCACAACTTCCTGATATAACTTGTTAACCCTTGAATCTGGTCTCGCTCAATAGTCACCTTGTTGAGGTCTATCAATAGCTGCCTGAAGATTATTTGTACTCAACAAAAATAAGATCAAGTGCATAGTATCGTGTACTGGTAGGATCACATAAGTTTTCCATTTTGTGTAACATAAGTAAGTCAATGCAACATTCCAAACATGCACATACAAAAAATATATAATAGTGATTATCACATGCTCAAACACTGTTAATTTATATTCATTGGTCCTCTCATAAAAGTCAAATAAAAACTATTAGCATACAAAAATGTGGTACCTGATTCAATATTTACCGGAACATGGTTTTGCAACTTTGGATTTTCTATATTTAATTCGAACTAAAAAAGTCGTGGTAGTCAATAAAATACATTAATATATTTCCTTTTGTTATTTCCGTAGATCTTCCGGGAAATCATGACATCTTTTATAGACTTGAACATATTTTGGTTAAAGTTATTTTTAATATTTTTTTTGAAAAAAAACATGTCATTGTATGTCTTCTTATTGGTTTCACATTCTTTTTATTGTCTGTACTTCATGTGTTAACGAAGGCTGACTAGGGAAAGAATCACTAGTAATCAATTGATTTTTTATTTATTTTACTAATTTATTAAATGTAGATATACCTAATTGACAAATATACGAATTAATGTCCTTTTATGTTGTGTTGAAATCACAAAGACATGAAAGTTTTATTTTTATATTCTCAATGAACTGTTCCTGATTAAAAATAATAGTTGCCTTTTTTTTTTGTCTTTCCTTTATCTTAATACGAAAGAAACAAAAAATGATAGTTGATTATTTGAAAAAAAATTATTTTCTATTAAATTGATGTGTTGCATGTAAACTATTTACATAGCAAATCAAATATATAATTGTCATGGTTATTTAAAGTTTATTAAGCACTACAATAATTTTAAATCATGAACATTTAGAAGAAAAGAAAATTAACAACAATGCAATGTCGTACTAGTACATCAAACACCTTATGTGAAAATGAGGCCACTTGTGATTTTGGCCCTGAAAGAACTATAACATATGCAACAGATTTCTCTAGAATATTGTATATAAGACCAAAATCTCATCTTATCGATATGGTACAGAATGTTATGGATATTTATTATTCCTTTGATGGGAGAGTAGTTGATATTTTCGCTAATGGAACAAACATATTCTATATATCCATTGTCTCAAGCAATACTTTTCCTTTTATACATAACTAGGAATGTTTACCGAGTTTTTATTATTATTAACACGTATTTTACAGAACTACACCCCATGATTGGCGGAAGTGAATCATGCAAATGATCGTATGACATTATCACCGAGTCTTACCAATTTTATCAAGTTAAATTTTCTTTCCCATTCTCTTTCTTTTCTTTTCAATTATAAATTTATTGCAATCTTCACATATCTAGTTTAATTTTAAGTTTTATGACATATTAATGGACAAAAAATAGTAGGTGTATTTCTTCTCACAATTTATGATCTTGACTTTAGGATTTGTTCTCCCTTCACGACCAATCTGAAAATGTCAATACTAGATTGAGTAGGGAAGTCATTTTTGTTGTTATGAATCACATCATGTATCAGTCAACAGAATGATCTATAAGTATGTTCTTGGTGATACAAAAGATATTTCAGCTAAAATGACATATCAACTGATCAGACCAACTTTTTTTCATCACTATCAAAACTCACTAACACTCAATTCCTTGGGTGTGTTTGGTTTTCATGGAAAATTCATTCTTCAAAAGGAAGTGAATTACGGTCTAATTTTTCAAGAATGACCGAGCAAATTTGTATTGGTTCCACTTTTAAATTTCAAAGAACAAGATGTTAGGTATCATTTTTTTAAAAAGGAAAAGAATTAAGCTATCAATCTTGGTATACTTTTCAATCTAGAATTATAGGGTAAACTTCGTATGTGATCCTGAATGAATGGTCAAATGAGGTACATGATGCTTGTAATCAAATTAGAAGGAGAGCGTAACTTGTGTATAGGAGCCCACACTGCCTAGCGCCATATATACACAATTTCTCGATATGATGCATGTCATTAAAGTTTTTTTAAAATTTATAATAACAAACACATTGGTAGGTATACTTTGACAACCATGTTTTTACTCTCATGAGGTTTGAAATAACAATAATGGGAGCCTGGAAAAGTAATATAAAAATTATCGGTACATAGTACACATACATCAGTCATCCAACTCTTAATAAAGATTTTTAGTTGGGAAGGAAAAACAAAATTGAGAACATTGGAGAATCACATTGTCATTTGGTGCCAATCAACTTTCCCGTAGACATCTATAGCTACACGATAAGGAGAATATTTTCTAGTATTTTGTAATATTTGCTCTTAAAATCTGATACGCTTTGAACTAGATTCAACATAAAATATCCCACTACTGTAGTCCCGATCACCTAACAAAGCTTAATATATGCAACGAGTATAAAAGAGGTTTGAACTGGAAAATCATGTCATATTAAACATCATTCTCAGGTGGATACTACATGTTATTTTACATTCTTCTGCTAGAGGTTTTCCCTAATCACTCTTTTATGTTATTGGCTCCTAAAATATATCTCAAGTTTTGATAATGGTAAAGTTTTAAATGAGTTTGTATTTAATTCCATATCCTCTGGTACCCATGGAATGTACTTCTGAAATTCGACTTATTCCTTTCCTCGCTCCTATATTGTGCACATTCAGTTACTAAATTTTCAAGGTAGGTATTAACTACATAAACGCAAAACCACTCCACTAAAATAAGTAATTCATGTATAAAAATTCGTATAAACGGATGATTTAATAATAAAAACTAAGATTGACAAAAGCAGAAGATTAGATCACTGGTAAGGCATCCTCCAATTTCAAGAACAAGAACTACAAAATCAATGTTAATGATATAATTAACACCTATCCTATGCTAGATCAAAGACAAAAATTAAATCAAATAAGAGATGCTCGACAAAAATAGCACCTAATTATTTCTTCTTTATCATTCCCAACCTGCCACATAATGGCCAACTTCAACACCTCCGTGTATTTACCATCAGATGTTTATAGTCAGGGTGTATAATTTTATACATTAATAATTTTTTTTCATTAAATGTTTGTAATTCTTTACAAAGAGCATTAGTGCCTCAAAAACATTTGATTTACCCTAAGCATAATCATGTTGGCGAACCTTTACTTTAACTTTCACAAATTTATCAATTATCTCTACTATATTTGTGGAAACCCTTGTGTTGTCCACAAGTATGGAAGGAATAATTGATAAATTTTTCAAAAGGAAACTAGAGAATCTTCAACATTATTATGTTGAGGAAAAGGTAAATGGCTTTGAGGCATTGGAACATCTCCATAAAGATTTTGAAGTATTGAACGAGAAAGAAAACAAACGAATACTAGCTTATAAGTTTATGCACCCTGGATAAAATATACTTCCACATAAACACATGGATCACAAAATTATCAAATTTTCAATAGTTTTAAGGTGATAAATCTTTTCATTGTTATTAAGTCGGCTCTAGTTTATCTAAAGTCATCCATTTATATAATGGTTTCACTCACAAAATTATTGAAGTATTTTGGAGTTCTTATGAAATTAATGATGTTTTTTTTTTTCATCTTTAATATTTATTATATCATTAATTGCTTAAATTAGTAAATCAATTGAAGTCTTTTCTAAACTAGTGAACAATGAAAGTAATGGATCAAAGAGAAAAGATAGCAATGTACGTAGACATTAAGTATTTAAATATAAAAACATTCTAGTAAAATAACTAATTCACGTATAAAAGTTTGTCTAAACGGATGAGTCGATAATTAAAATATAGATTTACCAGATTAGAAGATTTGATCATTGGTAAGGTTTCCTCCAATTTCAAGAATACCAACTACCAAATCAATGTAAATTATAAGCTAAAGAACTCTCCTTTTCTGGCTCAAATACAATAATTAAATCAAATTTTAAATGCTCGACAAAAGTAGAACCTCCTTATTTCTTTTTTATTATCCTCCACCTTCAACTTAATGACCAGCTTCTACTCCTCCATGTAATTCTCATGAGGTGTTTATGTGTCAGGGTGTATAATCTTATACATTTTTATTTGTTTTTCTCATTAAATATATATAATTTTTTACAAATATCTTATTGCCTCAAAGCCATTTATTTTCCCTAAGCATAACCATTTTGGATATCCTCTACTTTCACTTCAAAAAAATTATCAATTATCTCTACGATACATGTGGAAAACATTGTATTGTCCACAAGTATAAAAGATATAATTGATAAATTTTTCAAAAAAAATCTAGAGTATCATCAACGTGTTTATGTTGAGGAACTATCAAATGTCTTCGAGGAATTTGAAGATGTCTTTAAAGATTTTGAAGCATGCAACGAGAAATAAAACAAAATAATGCTAATATATAAGGTTATGCACCCGGGATAAGAAATACCCTAAATAAACACATGGAGGAACAAAAGCTGGGAATAAAGTCGTGGGTTGGGAAGTTTTTGAAGAAACAAAAAGTTCTTCTTTGGTCGAGCATTTAAAGTTAAATTTAATTGATTTACGTAAGATTAAAATTGAGGAGATTTGTTGAACTCATAATTTTCATAGAGTTGGTAATTGGAGTTCTTGAATTGGAGTTATGTTTGGAAATTACTTAACCAGTTGTTGAAACTTTAAATTTGATCATTTTTATTCCTTGTTATTAAGTTACTTGTCATTAATCTTCTGTCGTCCTATTATGAGAATTTTTTATATCACAAAATAGAAGGTTTTGGAGTTCTTATAAAATTAAGTATGTTTTTTAGTTTGTTTGATCTTTAATATTTATGATATTATGAGTTTTTTAAATTAGTAAATAAATTGTAGCCTTTTGTAAACTAATGCAATGAAAGTGATGGATCAAAGAGAATACTCATGCACTAATTAATGTTCAGTCATGGTTCTAACACTAGGGAGATTCATGCATCTACAAGTTACATGTGAGTTAGCTGACTATGAGATGGTAAAAAATTTTGTAATGAGATTATAACACACCCTTTAACGGTTAGATTGTGAGATAAGATTTTTTGCATTACTAAAAATCTGATATGGAGATATCTAGAGGAACACGATACAGAGAATTCTTTCAAAATGTTTGTATTATTCTCTCTTAAAATCTGATAAGTTGTGAACTAGATTTGTTATCAATTGTCCTACTACTGGAGTCATGATCGCCTAACCATGCTTAATTGACCCCACAAGTATAAATAAAGTTGAATTAAACAATCATGTAATCTTCAACATCATTCTCATGTGCACACTACATGTTATTTTCAATTCTTCTAGAAGAATGTTTCCCTAATCACACTTGGTTTTAATTCTTCAGTCGGTGTTAGCATGACAATAATTAATGATGTGCAGGTTGGAGTTGATAGTATTGACAAAATGTAGGATGCAAACATAGTTGATGAGAGTAATTTGAATTGAGCGAAGCAGTAGTTAAATTTAATGGAAACCATGAGCATCATAAGGAGAATATTAAAATTTTTGTATCCCCTCATAAGTTTTTGCATGATATAATTACTCATAATTCTGAATACGAGGTTATTGGCAGCACAAAAGAGGATCAACCAATGGGGCTTCAGAAAATTATTGTTCTTAAGAAAATCTAAATAATATGCCTATTGAAGCAGATATGTCTTGAAAATTTATTAAATCTTCAAAAACAGGGAAGAAGCAGAGGAATGTAGATCTACACCATCCAATAAAGAAATAGATGAGATTAAATAAATGTGGTAATAATTTATGAAAACTCTAATATGGAACATTTGGTCTCTAAAGTCCCAAGAAGCTTTCCACAGAGTGCAAATAGTGCATATTTTTCATTAATTTTATTTTATTATCTTTGTGGAACCGTTTCAACATATCAGATGTATCAACAAATATAGAAGAATGTTAAAGATGCCCCTAGTGAAAGAAAATTACAATGAAAATATTTGGTATTTCATTAATTTAGGGTCTGATGTTACCGTGGTGATGGATACAGAGCAACAATTCACACTGTGTTTAACACAACAACAACAATCTAATAAATTTCATGTCACTTTATTCCATGTCAAATGTAATGTTTAAGATAGACAAATACTATGGCAGGATATATTAGATGACAACAACTATTGATAGCTCAGGGTTAATTGGTGGAGACATTAATGTAGTCTTGGTTCAAGATATTGACTATGAAGACTCTAAGACATGTATTTAGATTTGCGATTTATATGATATTCATTGCAAAGGCAGCCGTTTCACCTGGTTGGAAGAAAGTTTAGAAAAGTTGGATTCTCTATTATCAGCATATGCATCGTTGATTATTTTTATGGAAATTGAACTTCCTGCAATAACAGGATTAGATCATTCACCTCTATTATTGACCATGGATGAGGGTATGAATTGCTAAAGGAAACCATTGAGGTTTCTTATATTTTGGACTGACCATGATCAATACATAAAGGGAGAGTTTGTGTATTTTGTTTTTAAAGAAAACATCAAAAGGGCAACATCTTCTTTCACCAAATGGAGCAAGGAAGTTTATGGTGATATTTTTTAACAACTACTAATCAGGTAAGATATCGTCAAAATCAAAGAGATCGATTTGAGGAAGATCGTAATGGTGAAAACAAAAAGTATTGCATAGACTTCAGGCTAAGTGTACAAAGTACTTACATTTTGACGTAAGTTGAGTATGACTGGTTAGATAGTGGAGATAGTAATACTATATCATTTGAAAACATTGTTAATGGTATAATGAAAGAACATCAATTAAATACAATTCAAAATAGACAAGGGGAGTGGTTAGTGAAAGAAAGTGAAATAGTTACTGAACTTTTTTAATTATATGAGGATTAGTTTAACCAATATAGAGATGCTACATGCTTTTCGCTGTTTAGACATATTTCATTGTTGTGACAAACAATGAAAATATTGGTTTCTATAAAGATCCTGTTAAGGAGGAAGTAAAGAGAACAATTTTAAAGATATTGTCAAAATAGTTCAAGAATTCGTTGTTGGTAATACTCTTTTTAAGTCTATTATTTATACTAAGTTGTCTTATTTCCCAAAATTTACCAACTTAATACCTTTGAATAGTTGAGATCAATTTGTCCGAATAATTTTATCAAAAAATTTCTATCTAGAGTAGTTCCTGAAAGAATTGAAGGTATGTTCCTTAAAATCATCTATGCAAATCAATCTGACTTTATAGAAAAGGTCTTCTTAACACAAAAGATTGTCATAGAAGTCAAGAAAAAGGGTAATCCTTCTAATATTGTAATTAAGCTTTATATGACAAAGGCTCAAGATAGAGTATCGTGGTTCTTTATGATGAAAGTGTTGATGAAGATGGATTTTCATGAATTTGAGGTAGATTTAACTTGGAGGTTGCTTGCAAACATTTGTTATTCAGTTGTTATTAATGGCAAGTCACATGGGTTCTTTCACTCTACAAGAGTGGTGAAACTAGTTGTTCCAGTATCACATGCCGTATTTATTCAATCTGATAGAATTTTATATAGGTTCATAAAATCATTATGAAAGGATGATCTATTTAGGGGCTATGGGATGCTAAAATAGCGTACCAATATAAATCATCTTGTTTATGTAGTTAGTACTATAAGTTTTGCATCTACTAATAGATACACATCGGTAAAGATCATGTCAATTTTAAAGAAGTATGAAATTCAGTCAGGGCAGAAAATTAAAAAGGATAAAAGTGCCATCTTTATGTATCAAAATGCAGCAGCTGCTCGCACATTGCTAGTTCAGGAGTGTACAAGTCTTATTACAAGCACCATTCCACTCAAGTATTTGGGGTGTCCTATATCACATAAAAGGAGGAGGAAGGAACATTACTTTGATCTTATTACAAGGGTCAAATCTGAACTACAAGACTTGAATGGAAATATGTTATCCTATGGAGGTAAAGAAGTTCTAATCAATAGTGGTTTGCAATGTGTTCCAATTCATGTCTTGTCTGCTAGGATTCATTGAATGATATTTTCCTTGACAAAAAAAAGAAGGTTGTCTTTGTTTTAGATTTTTATTTTATCTGTGTCAAGATTTTTATGCTAAAATATATTGGAGGTTCATACTCAAAACTCTTTATGGGCCAATATCATGTTGAATAAATATGGTAAGAAGCAAATCCCTAGTTTGGTACAATTGACGGGTGGATCTTAGTTGTGGAAATATACTCAATAACAGGGATATCTTTGAACAACTTATTTGGTGGGAACCTAGAGGTTTAACATCTGTAAATGAAACATGTTTTGATTAAATAGTGGGATGTTAAAGGTAACTCTAGGCAAAAGATGACATTTAATGAAATTTCAAATGTCATCTTATGGTTTCTTCGGAAAAGGACAAATACAATTCTACATGGTGCTTCTTACTCTACTAATAGAGTTATTTGGGATATTTCCTACACTACAAAAAATTTAATCAAGTTCAAATTTAAATATCCCAATATTCAAAATAATTTGCCTTAGATGGCTGCTCTACTTGGTAGTTTTAGGCCTAGTTTTACATCTCGAGTTGTAAGGCAAAGTTACCACCTTTGGAATTGTTGAAATTTAACACTGACAGGGTATTAAGAGGTAATCTTTGCACTGGCACTATTGAATTTTGTGTTAGAGTTTCTTTTGGTTATGTTTTGGGAGCAAGGGGAGGTAGGATACAGTACTATTGAAACTTTACTCTATTTGTATGAAGGTTCAATGTTGTTAATAATTTCATCTAGCAGTTGGTCATGTACTCTTTACCTTGTCTGAATTAGATTCTATTAGTCATGTTGCTCTTGGTGACAGCTTTGAGTTTTTTTTATAACAAAAAATAACCAGGACGAGTGAATTTGTATTTTTTTTCCTGCAAGATAGTTTATTCACCAGTTTACCTCTGAGCTTGGTTGGACATTCAATTTCCAATTGTGCTTATCACATATGAGTATGATGTTGGTGCTATATAGTTTTAGGCTCAGATTTAATCTCTAACATTAGTAGTTTTTCTCATAGCTCTAAATCTAGATGGTAATATTAATCCTATATGTGGTTCAATCCATCAAATATGGATTGTAGGGAAGTGATTACTAATATTAGGTAGGTTGATCAAGCCTCATTTTTCTATTCGTAAATAGCAGAAATTGATATATACTAGATAAGAAGTCCGTGAATAAGTTATTCTGATTTACTTACCTCTACGAATCAACTAGGGATATGATTCAACTCAATGCCTCGTCAAGGAGAGGTTGTTGCATACAGAATTAGGGTTAGATAAAGATCTGATAGAAGAGGGATATGCTTGATCTTCCAGAATAGATCTGCTTACCCAATCTTATCCCCAACGAACACTCATACAACGAATCAAAGATAATGAAGTGGCTTAGATCAGCCTGCTCTACCAAGCATCAAGCCTGACTTGATTTCTTCTTAGTTTCTGTAATAAGTCTAGGGTTTTTTTTTGTTTTAATAATTTGGTGGACCTCATTTCGGCGCTGCTAAATTTTGGTTCCTTTTATGTTAATAAAAAATGGGCTCCTACCACCTAAAACCAAAAAAAAAATTAAGTTGATGCCACTTAAAATACATCTCAAATTTTGATAAAATTTAAATTTAACATTATTTTTTAAAAAAGAAATAATTATTCACAAGAAAAGAAAGACCCTCGATTTTTTTTATAAAACAATTAGTTCCATTTAACTACCAATGTATTTTCCAGCATACACCGTGCCTTTATTTATGCCCCACTGAAGTGGGATAGAAGTTTGATAATGTGGGAGAGTTTCAATGGAAAAGTAACAAAGAACAAATACTTTTAATTTAGTGAAGTAGAGCACAATCATTAAAACAAAGGAAGAGGAAAGTCTACTCAGGATTAATAGAGATATCTTGTCGTAGCTCAATAAAGAATTAGAATAAACGGCGGAAGGAGATATGTTTTTACTTTGAACTTTGTACTTATAATAGAGAATGAATTGGTGATGTTAGAAAGATATAGTTTTGCCACGATAAGTAGCTATGCCATTCCTATCCAAGATACTGACTCTCTAACGACATATCAGGCCCTTTTGAGTGCAATTACAAAAGATATATCTCCAAATGGTAGAAAATGGAGTTTAGAGACATGTGATTTCATCTATTTTTCTCTACTTATGATAATAGTGTCACAGGTTCATCATACTGGTTAAATACTATTTGATAAAACTTCAGAAAGAAGTCTAAAGACATTTGACTTGAGTGTGATGATAAGCTTTTTTATGATTTTGAGTTATATAATGAGTATGGTTCGATTTTAGGCAAATTATATGATAAGGTCCAGGGAGAGGCGATCAATGAAAAACTAAGATACATTAATTCCTGAAAATATTCTAGTTATAAGTTAATATTGATAGATAAAGGGATTGAGTTATACTGTTGGAATCAATTTAATGTTTTTCATTACAAGTCGACATTCGTGGTAATATATTTTGTCAAGGTATGAATAGGTAAAGGGTAAGACATGATTGATCACATTGAGTATGAAGCATTTGAAGGACTAAAAAATCATTTGAGTAGTAAATTTTGTTACTTTTGATTGTTATACCTAAATGAAATTTCATGTAATGTTTTTATTTCAATGATAAGAAAAAAATATCATAGGTTGTTGGTCAAAGAATAAGATTGGTAAGCGAGTCAACAAAAGAAACAAGAGTTGATGTATTGAAGAGTTCAAGATACTCAAAGTTTTGTGCCATAAAAAGAATTTAAGCGAAACGAATGAATAAGACCTTTCATATCGAATCTTGGTTTGAAGTTGAAGGACGTACGAATTTTCATATACAATATCTAATATGACTATGGATGTTAATTTGTTTGGTATAAACGTACCGAGTTTTTGTCAGCAATTTTTATGAATGTAGAGTTTTGTTTTGAGTGGGAAAAAAAATAGTGTGGTGTGTATGATTTTGTGTTGTTATGTGGGGCTAATTCATTCAGAGTATGGTAGGTGACTATGGATACACAATAGTATGAACATACAGTTATACAAGGTTAATGAGGATTTTGAGGGGCTAATTTACTGATGGGACAATATTAGATTGGTATGATGTATTACATAGGCAATTGAAAGTGAGTAGAGATTAGAAGCTTTCTTATAGTATCTAAATTATTCGAGTGATCAAGAATATTTCTTTGATTTTTGGCATGAGGTGCATGATGGTTGAAAAATGACATGTAAAAGTTTATGTGATGTTGACATTGGTGTTATTAAATTATCGTACCGAGATGGAAAAGTACTTTTATATTTGAAATTAGAGTCATTTTTTAGTGTGACTCGTATTTGTCGTGAAAAGGTTGAATGAAAATAAAGAGAGCCATAGTTCAAAAATTTTAAAGACTACAATCTGTTTGCTAAGAATATTTTTTTTATCTTAATGACAGTTTGAGAGTATGGTAAATGGCTGATATGGTAATGATGTTTGTTAGTATCAAGAGTAATGACTATAATGGAGTATTGTGGGAAGTATGGATTTGATGGATTAAGTATTTGTTATATTGTAACGTGAATTTGACAGATTGATTGTGGGTGACCAAAAATCAAAGAGAAGAGTCATTTGAATGGAATGTTTGATATGGGCGCTATAGAGAAAATATATTGTGTTATTCAATTTTGTCATGTGCATTTTTATGTCGACTACCTAGTTCATTTCAGACATGATTTGGGGTGTGATTCATTATGTAAATCCATGTGTGTTTCCACACCAATGGGTGAATCCATAGTGGTGGATCGCATGTATCAATCCTCTTAGGCAGACGTGGTTATTTCAGTCATGATAGATTTCATGTTGTTTGGGACAGTCAAAGTATATCACTACCTGCACCACCTTGCTTATGATAACTTATTGAAGAACTTCCGTGAATACTTATAGTTATCCGACAATGTTCTTAAAGGTTATGCATTCTAGGGTGTATCACTTGTTGGGTGTTTACTTGATCTTGTCCTTATTTGGGTTAGATATGTTTGATTCTCCCTTGATTAGTACTTGATGTCTAAAGATCAAATTTTCATAATTTAGGTCCATGGAAAGATTGTGTTGTGAGGATGAAATTTTAAAAAAAAATATTGTGATGGTCCACATCTGATTTTAGCCGATATTAATTTCAAATTGTCTGTGGTTTATTATGAAAAGATCCGTCATGAAGATTATGGTATGGGCTACCGTGTCTTGGTTTAAATTTGATTCATGGGTTAGTTTGTTGCTTGGTAAATTTTATTCGTATGTATGTCAAAGTGCAATTTGAAAGTTGAGTTCTTGGCAGTTGATCTTTATGGAATGGTCTTAAGGAAGAGCACTTGAACACGTAATAGTAGTTCATAACTCAAGCTTTTGATAAGATTGGTTGTTCTTCCTTCACCTATTTTATGTTCGAGGACGAACATGATTTTAATGGTGGAAAATGTATCGACCCCCTTAGTCGTTTTATGATTTTCACCCATTTATCTAAATTTAAATATTTTAATAGCTTTTATAAATGATTTATGACTTGTAAGAATGAGTGATATAATTTATAAATTTAATATTGATTAATTTGTTGTTAATAATAAAGGAAAAGAAAATAAATGGGTCAAGCCCAAAATAATAATGATAATAATAATTTAAAAAAAATATAGGTTAAAATTTGTTCCCACTGTTCGCAGAAGCAGCATTACAAACAAACAAATCAATAATAAAAAAATATATAACAAGAAGATGGAAAAGTCGACGAAAATTTTTTATGCGGCGCAAAAAGGTGCGAATAATTTTTCTAATTATTAAATATAATGAATTATAGATATTGAAAGATTAGGGGAATTATTGATATCATTAATGCTGGACAGAACATAAGGGAATTGGGTTGAACATTATAGATAATTTAACGTGATTTTTCTGTAATTATTATAAAATTATTAATGGTCAATAATTAAATAATGATGGAAAAATTGAATAGGAAATGAGAAGTCCCGATGATTGAATCAATGTATGTTTTAAGGAGTTATTTTATATTCTGTATATTTTAATGGTAGACGTGAATAGTACTGTTGTTCATCATAAAAGTTCATTGGTTCTTTTATTAATTCAGGGTTTAAGAATTATTTTTGAGGTTATCATATAGATTCAAATTTGGTATATTGATATGAGTAAATAAATATTGACTACATTATATTATATGAAAACTATTAGGTTTGTAGTGTTAGGAGAAATTATGACTTAACTCTTGACTTGAAATGTAAGAAATATAAAATTTGACTTATTAGTTAGAATCAAGACTGAGAAACTTTATTAAAAATTTGGATAAATTTTTGGGTCAAAGTTATATAAATAGTAATATGAGTGTTGTAAGTTTTGAAGTCTTATTGTGGTATTGATTTGAATGTACAACGAAGGAGGAAGGCTAAAGTCCCGATGTGATTTTTCGATAAATTGAGGCAAGTGATTTCAAAAATAAGGTTAAGTGTATGAAATTCGTGTATTTCCTTGTGGTATATGTTTGGGAGTAACACAATTGGTGATGGGTTGACTTGTCCACATTGATTAATTATAATGATGAAAAAATGAAAATAACAAATGACAATGTGATTAATTGTTTATGTGTGTTGTGTTGACAAAGGGTTGAAGGCTTGTTGAATTATTGTTGATGTAACATTCATGTTTGTGTGATTGTGAATTGTACGGTGTTATGAAAATGGTCATCTCTTCATTATTTGTGTGAACTTGTCATCTGCATTATTCTGAGGCATTGGTTGTGACAAATTTATGTGCTTTGAGAAAGAATGGGTAATTAAGAGAATGTACCATTTCGAGGGACGTATCGTGCGCCATGATGGATATTATATTTTGGAGGGACATATCGCGCGCCATGATGGTTACTATTATCGAGGGTCGTGTCGTGCGCAGCGACAGATACATGGACAGATATGTCCCCCATGGGTCCCGGACTGGGAGACAGCAGGTGTGTATCGTTAGGGAAGACATGCATCATTATACTTGACATTGCATCTCATGGCATTGCACATTTTATTATTGATGTATTTGAACACGCGTTTTGTTGATCTTGTGAGTGTTTCTCTATGAAGCTTGTGACTGTTGAATATTGAGTTGTTATTAAAATGTGTAAACTGATAGTGTGGTTATTGAGTGGTGTGTTTGGTAAACTTTAAACTGTTAGACTGTAGCGTTGAGGTTTAGATGGGGTGTAAGGAGTGCCCGTATTTTGTTCACTTAACATGTGTTTAGAGGTTTGCTTGTTGGGTACCGTGTGGTTTGGTACTCACCCCTTGTTTCTACAAAGTTTTGTAGGTTACGAGCCCGGATCTTGGTGATACCTGTCATTCTTTTCGTTTCCGAAGCATCTTGTGGAGGGTTGTGAGATAGTTGCTTTTCATCTCAGTGAACACTCCTACTCCAGTTTATGACATTGTTTTTATTTGAAAGAAAACTTCATTTTAGACTTCTATTTTATTTCAATTCTAATATTTACATTTGAGGCTTGTGCACGTGACAACCTGGTTTTGGGGATTGAACTAATATGACTTTGTTTCGTAATAGAAATTGTTGTTGGATTGTCATTTACTTCCGCACTTTGTAATATATTGGATTTTAGGCTG
This sequence comes from Solanum lycopersicum, assembly GCF_036512215.1. Classification (NCBI taxonomy): domain Eukaryota; kingdom Viridiplantae; phylum Streptophyta; class Magnoliopsida; order Solanales; family Solanaceae; genus Solanum; species Solanum lycopersicum. The sequence goes on along the minus strand of NC_090800.1, from coordinate 33,059,079 downwards.
ACTTGTCTTGGTGGGATAAGACGAGTGTCATCACACCCATTTTTGGGTGGTGAAACCTCCCACCTTAAACCCAAAAAAGAGAAATTTAATGCCTCTTAAAATACATCTCGAATTTTGATAAAGGTTAAATTTAAAAATATTTTTAAAAAAAAAGAAATATTTATTCACAAGAAAAGAAAGACCCTCAATTTTTATAAGAACAATTAGTTCCATTGTATGTTCAATTATATAATTAATGGGGTCATTTGAAGAATTTAATTAATGGGGTCATTTGAAGAATTTAATTAATTGGTGGTTAAAGAAAATAACTTTTAAATAAGTAGTAGACGACATTCAGAACATTATAATTAATCATATATACTAATAATGGTGGTAAATAATCTGTTTAAAAGAAAAGAGAAAAAAAGGAAATACTCAGTGATTGGGAGAGAAAAAGATCGAGAATTTTTTAAATCAATACGCCCCTAGATATTTATTATGTTAGATATATGGGTTGGATAATATTAACATATAAGATAGGAGGGAATGTAATTGCCGATGTGAATTTGAATTGATGCGCTACAATGTGTTACTACTATGCATGTCTTTTACCAATATGTTTACGACTATCAGTTCAATTATGTTTGTCATTAGAGATTCAACCATTAGGATTGAGTTATGTAGTTTTCATTCATTGGATATAGTTTAGGTTTGATAAACTGTGTTTCTATAAGTAGGTGATTTAAATATTTTTTTTTTATCATATTATACTATAGTTTTGATACATTGAGATACATAATTTTATATTTAATGTATTGTATTATATGAATTCCATTAGAGTATGTTGCTAGGACGAATTGAGACTTAATCATAACTTAAATATATAGGAACGAACAAGACATGATGTATTAGTAGGTATCAAAATTTAGGTTTTTAATTAACTGTATGGATGAGTTCAGTCTAGATATATAGTAATCTAGATTTCTATGGACTGATCTCCTTATGAATATTGTACACTTGATAGATTAGAAACGTTCTGAGGCATTAAGGATAAAAAAATTAGGGCATTAGCTTGCTTTACTTCGATGATGGTTGGTTATGATTTATTTTCTGTGATATTGAGTCTCTTCATAGTTATTTATAACTATTGGGTAATTTTGAGAAATTTTCTATGTACATGATTGTTGTGATTTAGATGATTCATGTTTTGTTTGTGGTGGTGTATAATCCCAAAATTGCTAAATACATAATCTTGAACTTTTTTTGTTGAAGTGATGCCTTGAATAAAGAAGATTTTGTGAGTGTGTTAAAGAATTGATTGTTATCTAATATATTAAGATTAGAAAACCAAAAAAACAAAAGAAGAAAAGAAAAAACAAATAATTAATCCGAGTCCACAGAACAAGTTGTGTGTCCTTAAGAAATTATACCACTCAAGTAACCTAGGTAGCAAATTAATTCCTCCCAATATAATACTGATTAACCATTAAAGAAATAGTGGAACCTTAAAGTACGATAATTTCAACAAACACGAAATGACACCAACAAGTCACACACAGACACAATCGATCAATTTTATTTTGTAAAAAATATTGCATAAAAAGGAAGAATTCAATGCACAAAAATGAGAGAAATTCTCCTTATTTATAGTCTACAAAGGGTGAAGGTCACAACTCTTAGGAAAGAAGATAATCTTTCAGAAAAGTCACAACACTTTGGAAAAGGCACAACCTTTCAAAGGGTCACAACCCTTTATAAAGGACACAACCTTTCATAAAGGTCAAAACTGTTCGGTATAGTCACAATCCTTCAAGAAAGTAACACTACACAATTTTTTGTTCACACCTTTAAATCCCAACAATTCCCCACATAAATATGTATTGACTATTGTTAAAACATATCCATGAAAAAATATGTGATTTGTAAATATGGATTGATTTCATATGAACAAGTGGGTTTCTCTTTGAATTTTCTATAGTGAACATATCTCGGATATACTCGGTCAATAGGTAGATTTGATATCATTGAATCGTCAAGCTTTGGAGTATAGCTACACATTATAAGTAACACAATAGACCCTTTAGCTGATTTTGGGTTCTCATTATTTTGTTCAACTTAGACATGATGCTTATAACTACGTAAAGAACTAGCCTTACTATATTCTTCTTGAAGCGTATACGATTCAAACTTACAAAGGGATTTGTAAATGTGTTATCCAGTGGATACACTATTTAACATACCCTATATCAATCTTAGAAACCGTTAAAAAGTATTTAATGTATTTATTATTATTACTGAACATTTTATGGTCAAGAGAATGGCAAATGAAAAATATTGCGACAATTATGATAATTAGCAAATTATGATAATTCAAGTAGAGAGTATTTCTCTAAAGATATTATTTCTACATCATATATGATGATAATAATCGATATACATCATTCTCCATGCCTTACCTTTTAAAAATTAACTCTCACGTGTAAGCATACTAGAGCTAAGAGTTTGGTTAAAAATCTTTCAAA